>NW_005871082.1:5855219-5979244 GCF_000147115.1 Myotis lucifugus | reverse complement strand
TCCATTTCATATTTGCCGTAAATAGTTTTCTTTGTTTTTCCATGAAGGAACAGTAGCATTCTTCAAAGCACTTTTCTTCATGGTCTCTAACCAGTGCAATTTGTTTCATCTTCTGAGTTAGTATGGTCTTTATGTCATTGGGCACATTAGCAATGCATTATTCAAAATGGTATATTTCCTATTTATTTGCTTCATTGGTCCCCAGCACTAGCTTGGAACATTAATTTATTCAAGGTAGTAAGATAAGCCACTCTCTAAGGTATAAAACATTGTGGATTTCACAATTGCTTGTGTGATTTTTGTGACTAGCTAATACAGTATGATCTCAAACTGCTGGAACTAATCTCCTGAGGGTAATTTGTTTCTTATTTTGTACTTGCATAATCTTAAAAGAGTGAAAAACTCTTTTCTGCCCCATATATGATACTTTGTTAGCAAGGTGTAATAGCAATATTATTTATTTTATAATATAACTAAAGAGAAAATGGTTTAGGCTGAGGTAGAGAATTATAGACACATAAATCCAAATATAAGATAAACTCCATTGTATTACCTAATAAATAACAAGCTTTGGAGACTATTCTATTTTTTATATTGCATGCTTCAATCAAATAGTTTCCCATCTTTTCTATATCTATATCTATGTATCTATATCTATATCTATATATCTATCTCTCTATATCTATATATCTGTATTTATATAGATATCTTTATCTATCTACATCTATATCTATCTCTGTCTATATGTAGGGTGTCCCAAAAATGTTTACAATTGATGTTTCTTTCTTTTCAGATGTAACTTATTAGAATTAATAATTATTCAAAGTATGTATACATTTTGGGGGGTATTTACATAAGGGAGTTATTGGCCTTTATGGCTTCAGAAGACTGATTTTTCAACATATATATGTGGGAAAGTCTTTGGTACCTCATGTCCACGTCACATCCCCTGGCACAGTTTTGAGTTCAGCCACAATTGCAGGAGATAGTTCCATGGGGAGCTCAACCTATTCCATTCAGGATCACTCTTCAAGCATAACAGGTAATCTTTTTATGTTATGTCTCAGGGCCTTCTAGAAAAAAACAAAACAAAACAAAACAAAAACAAAAAACAAAAAAAACAACAGGAAAATCACTGAATTCAAGCCAAAATATAGCCAAAAATCAGAGGAAAATTAAGATCATGCAGGAGTCTCCTGCAACCAGTGGGGATGGCCAGCTGCGGGAGAGATGTCCCAGTTTCCCTCTCCCAGACAGGCAAGTATGAGACGCCTCCTGTCATCTTCTAGGTGATCTTGGAGAAGCCACCTCCTTGTAATCCACAGAGACAATTGGAACAACAGGACTTCATACTGGCTTGTTTCTTCGCTTCCTCTCTATACCCCTCATTCCTGTCTCTTTGAAACACTTTCCTGACAATTTCATGTGCTACAGTCCTTGTTTCAAACACTGCTTTTTAAGGGTATCAAAAGAAGGCAATATAAAGCACATAATTTTAAGAATACTTAAAGTAAATTTGGATAAACAGTTACAAAGCATTAAGTATAGGTACACAAAATATAACATTGAAATGCTATTTCCCACTAAAGTTTTGGAAAATGTAAAATAAATGTGATTGATATGCACATAATCAAAATGTTGTTCTAATCAATTTCTGAATTCCAAAATATCCAAGTTCTCTTCATTGCATTTTTTGCTCATTTAGACAGGCAATCAATTTTTTTTGTTTTTGGATTATGCTTTTCTATCTAATTGCTTTGGTAAACTATAATTATTTCTAGTAATTCTTTTGTAGATTTTTATGATTTTTTAAGTTGAAAAATCATATATTCTGAAAATGCAATGTCTGTATTTTCTAAAAGAACATTCCATTTCCTCATTTCATAAAGTTTATTCAATTACTGATATTTTAGTATTAAGTTTTTTTAAGTATTTTTATATTTTAAGCTATGTAT
This sequence comes from Myotis lucifugus, assembly GCF_000147115.1. Lineage (NCBI taxonomy): Eukaryota > Metazoa > Chordata > Mammalia > Chiroptera > Vespertilionidae > Myotis > Myotis lucifugus. The sequence goes on along the minus strand of NW_005871082.1, from coordinate 5,977,289 downwards.
CAAGCCCATTGAAGACATATGTCATGTCTTCAATTATTTTTGTATCATTTTCTCATAGTACATTGAAAAACTCACTTTATATACATATAATAGAAAAAAATGTTGTAAGCATATAAATGTAATAGTTTTCTATTGCCACAGTATAAAGACCAGGATTTTACTTTGGAATTCTAAATTCTTGATTATTTTCCTTTAAACTATTTTTCTATAATAAATAACATATGTTTTAGGTAAATTTAACTCTGTACAATTACACAATTATGCCCTTAAATTTTAAATTGTGCTCTTAAATTGTTAGCTGCATGTCTTTCTGTTCAGATGGTTGAGGTCTGTTTGAAGAACAAAGAAACAAAAAAACAGAATGTCAATACTGAACCATATTAATGAATATCTGGTCATCTTTATTCTCTTCCTTTGCTTATATGTCAAGTCAAGTATATTCACATATGTTTCAACCATCTTTAATTATATGCATTTACAATAATCTCAAAATAATAAAATAATGAAACTGATGTGTAAGAGAGCAATGACCAGAATATTTTCAGCCTAAAAAGCCAATATTAACTTATTCAGTCATATTATCTATCTATCTATCTATCTATCTATCTATCTATCTATCTATCTATCATCTATCCATCCATCCATCTATCTATCATCATTTTTTAAAAATTTGAATAGAAAGCAGGTAATACAAGTGAAGGATATAGTTGGGGATCACTAGTCCCAAGACATGTTCAGTCTTAAGAGAACATTTCAATGCAAAAAATAAATCTATAAAAGGAATCTAGATACCAGATAAGTATCCACAGAGTAGTGACTCTAGTTACTTTATTCTCGATATTTTATCTAAATGAAAAGATGTAAGAGCTACAGAAAAAAACTTATTTAAACAATTAGTGAGTTTGAATATTTTTCATTTGATCTGTTATTAATTGATTTTTCTTCTATTACCATTTTTTTATTTCAAATTAGATTGCTTTAATGTTTCAACATGTCAACACTCCTGATTTTAAGATTTAATATTTTATTTTCATCACTTCACTGTCTTGTTAAAATGCTTCTCTGGAAAATACATAAACATTACATTTCTAATCATCTAAATAATATGAGACTATTTAAATTAACCTACACTAATATCACAATTTGGGTTTATGTTGATGATGGCTATAGGTAGCTACAACCAGCATCTGAAATTTGTTTTATAATTAATTCAGTTAAGGAGTTGAAACAATTAGAACAATTAGCTAAATTGTAGTAAGCTAAATATTTACTGCAATTTAAAAACAACAATAACGACAAGACCAGTTTTTTCCTGATGCTTTAAATTTAGCAAATTTGATAACACTTGTTATGTACCCATACCTCCTGACAATCTGTTGATCTTTATTTTAGTACTATAGGCCCAGTGTATGGATTTGGAAACCAGTGGGGTGCCTCAGCCTGGCCTATGGGGATCGGGCCAAAACCCGCTCTCTGACATCCCCTGTGGGTTCCCGGATTGTGAGAGGGTGCAGGCCAGGCCAGGATGACCCCACTGATGCACAATAGGGGCTGGGGAGGGACCACGGGAGGTTGGCTGGACAGGGAGGGACTGTGGGAGGGCTCCAGGGTGTGTCAGGCCTGTCTTGCCCAGTCCCGATTGGCCAGACACCAGCAGCAAGCTAACCTACTGGTTGGAGTGTCTGCCCCCTGGTGATCAGTGTGCATAATAGCAACTGGTCTAACAGTCCAACAAATGGTTGGACACTTAGCATATTAGGCTGTTATTATATAGGATTTTCTCATTTTATTATTGATGCATACTTTGCTTAAAGGATTCTTATCTAAAATACTATTTTTATGATTAGGGAAAGATACAATGAAGTGTTATATACTATTTGACTTGTATAAACTATAATTGAGACAGAGAGACTGATTAAAGGTTCATTCTTTAATACTAACACAGTGCCAAAGAAAAAACACAAAAGTGTCATGGACTATGAAATCTGATATTGTTATTGATTCATTATAATATACGCATCCTGAGATTATCCGATATTCCTAATGTTATTTTCTAAAAAAAAAGTCTTCCTCACTGTAATACATAAGTTTTATTTCAATTTTTAATTTAAGGGAATCATAAAGAATACATGCAGAAAGGAACCATTGAAGTGTTTACTATTTTGGAAGCTTAATAAGGACAAATCTTTTAAGGGGACTTTTCTTACACTTATAAATGTAGTCTGTATAACTGGAATCCAAGCTTCTTATTACCTCCCTCTCACTAAATATATAAAACATTACAGCTATAAACCAGGTAAAAATAATGTTTCAAAATATTATGAACAAAGTTAGGAACATAAAATACCTTAAAAATGACATGTAAAATTAAAATTGCATTTGTAAACTAGCAAATGGAATTTCAAATGACCATCATAAAGATTAAGAAAAACAAGAAGAAATGTTCATAACCTTCCAAATAACAAATATAAAAAAAATTTAAACTACCTACATCAGAACTTTAGTCTTTTTTATTTCTTAAAATGCATCCTATTTGTGTGTGTATCATGAATAAAGACAAGAACTATATAGATGGGAGGGATAATAAAGGCTCCTTTAGGCATAAAATTTACATAATGCATCTCAGGTAAGAAGTTATTACATGGAGCATTATAAGAAAGTAGCCTTGGAGATGCATACTTTCATCAAGCAACAGCCCAATACACAAATTAAGAGTGGGGCAATTGCATGTTGTCCTTTGTTAAATGTTCCAGGGAACTAGCCATTAAGAGTGCTAGACCAGTGTACAAGCACTTCTGTCTTTACACAGGCATCTCCTTTACTTTCTTGTTTAGTGATGGAAAGGTTAGAGGTCAATGCGCCACGTGTATAGTAGGGGCCATTGTGCAGAAAAGCATCCTGAGAAAGAGAGACAGATTGACTTGTTAGGAAACTACACAGTTAATGAAGGGACAAAAAAAATTGTAAAACTAAACTTTAAATGTTAGCAATAGTATATTTTTGTTTTAATTTGCTATTTGAGCAGATCTGAATCTTATCGAATTCACTCAATTGGAAATAAACACACACACATTTTAAAAAACAATCCTTAAAGGATTTAGTGATGATTAACTAGATAGACTGATGTCTAGAGAAAGAAAGATTTTTAAAAAATGTGTTAGAAGGGTAAAAAGTTCAAGCTCTTAAGAATTCCAAGTTCCTGGTTTCTATTACATATTTTATTATTATAATTTTTTTCTGAGTGTGACTGTATTCGGACCCCTTAGAACCTCAACAGTTAGAAAGAAAAAGAAAAAAGATGTGAGCTGCCATCAGGCAGGAACAGCTCCCCCCACCTCATCTATATACTCCACATCCAACGATGCTTCATAAAAATAGCAACTCTTCGATTAAAAAAGAATAACTTTTAGTTAAAAAAATTAGTCTGTTTCGGTGGTCTGCTATTAAAAATAATGTTCACTCACTCGAGATAAATCATGAAAACATTCCAAACCTTGTTATTACTATCTTTGTGACCCTTTCTCTCTTTGATCCAGGATGGAAATTTGGCAAAATGCTTACTGAAGACATTAACACCAAGAAACACAAACCTGTTGTTACAGATGCTGCCTGTTTGCAATGAGATGTGTTTCTTCACCTATGATATCACCAGATCTGTATTTACGTTTAGGCTTTCTAGTGACATTTACATTTTCAAAGTTTATCAGCCTATAGTTTATTATTAATTTCAACTTCTTTTCACCAGGCAATTGAAATTCTTGAGTACCATAACCATCACTATCATTGTTTAGAGTAGGAATCTGGATCATAAATATTACAAGTCACTTGTCCAAGGATTTGAAATGTCTTTGGAAGTCAGCACAAAGGTAGTTAGAAGTTCATAGGATTATATTAAGTATCTGTGTCAGTATAGACAGCAAGACACATTCTTCCTCTGCTAGAAACTGGCCCATAAAAATGTTCCCACATTTATCACTGAAGGAACCCTATAGGGTTAGTTGAAGGAAGAAAGAATGTTTTAAAGGATGGATCTTATCATATAGGATCCAGTATTCACAGTTGGGGCTGACATTCCACAGTGAATTCTTCCATTCAGTGTTCTACTTCTATTTTCAGAAGAAACTTAACATGAGAAACAGTTACATGCACACACAAATCAAAAGTAATCATGCAGAGGGAGTTTCTGAGTGATCTTTAAACTTGAGAATTTTTGATAAAAACTGAAAAATTTATTATTGCATCTAATATATATATATATATACTTTTATCACTAAATATCTGTTAACATTCCAAAGAAATAAGTAAAAGTAGATTAACCCTAATACTAAGTAGAGGAAAACTATGAACTGAATCAGATATTGTGAGAGAAGTAATAAGAATAATTTACTTACAAATAAATATTATGTTATAAACGAAGGAGTTAGGAGAGAAATAATAAAATTACACAGATGTTTAAGAAGTTTGGTGTATATGACTATATAGCAACAAAGGCGAGTTGCTCATATGTCAAAATTACCAACAAAAGTAAGTTAAGATTGTGTCAAAAGTATTGTTATTGGAGTTGATTATTGACTTGGGACAAAATAGAAACAAACAAACAAAAATACATGACTGCAGATATCATTTAAGTTTTGATTTGAGATTTAAGTGAAGTCTGTGAGTCTGTGCCTTACAAGTGGGTAAGGAAGAATGTACTAGCAGACACACCTTTTACATAATTGGGTCAGGGGCTGCTTAAAGGAATGAAAGGTTCCTCCAGACAAATGGACCAAAAAGGTTGCCAGGTAGTCTATGTGTGAGAAGGTTCCCTGTCTAGTGTTTCTTCCTTCAGTGGGATATGGCCTTTAGATAGAGGACCTGTGAGACGGCCTAGATGATCACTCCTTTCACATCACAGGGTATGTTCTTTTTCTTCTGCACCCACAACCGAGCTTGTTACATTCAAGTAATAACTTAAAATAATTAATATATAAATCAATTTATTCTAATTAGTAAATGTGATTATGCAAAAATACCTGATGGACTATGTATTGATTTTCTGGCTAATCATAATAGGTGACATAATTTTTTCTTAATACTCTCTGGCAGACTTGGAATTTTATAACATTGATTAAACTTCTGACTGAAAGAAAAATTAGTTAAAAATGTATATCAATATGATAGCTAATAAAAAAGTCTAGTGAAAAAGAACAAATATTAAATAGTCAACAGAATCAAAAGTTTTTCTTTGAAAAGATTAATGACATTGAAAAAGTTCTGCTGATAATTAATCGAGAAAAAAGAAAAAGGGAACCAAGATAGTTGTATCTTCTTGATGGAAGAAGATATAACTATTGGAGATGTAGCCATTAAAAAATAATAAGAGATAGTATTAGGAACAAATTTCCCCCCCCAAAATAATAACATGAATAAGAACTAGAAGTGGGGTTTGAATGTGGGCATTCAGAGACCAAGGACTCACTGTTAGAAAGAAATTGGACTATGAGCAGCTTTAAAAACACTTATTTTTATAATTGGCAAAATATACCTCTAGACAATTCTAAGCAATCAACATTATATTCATTTAATACTATTTGAACAAAGGTGTTCATTTATCGTACTCAACTCAAAAGAGTTTTATATGCCCAAATAGGAATAGTGAAATAGATGTTGATATATTCAGTTCTTATTAAGTCGCCAGTGAAATGAAATTTACAGAGTTCTTATCTTAATACTACATTTACATGACAAGTCTAGTAGAAAAAAGAACACAGAAATGAAAACATGGCATCATGTCAGTTATGCCACAAGCACAGATGAGGGACTGGAAAGAAAGTGGTAACAGTATTTTTGTCTTGATGGAGGCATACGAAGATGATTATTTCTTTTATTTCTCTGTCTTCTCCATATATTTAACAACACTTCTGTCACATGTATATTGAAACCAAAATAAATAAGCTATTTCTAAGTATTGTTTTAAAATATCAAGAAACATTTTCCGTCTCAGGGTTCTAACTGAGGGTGAAACATAGAGGGCCTTTGGTGGACCCAGGAGCTTGCCCATTGGTTGGCCAGTTTCCGTTTTCAGGAAGCAACACATCGAATTGTAGGACAGAGAAAACTGGTTCAGAGAACCCGCCGGCACACAGGGATGTTCTGCAGATCAGATTAGATAATGAGCCGGAAAGGGCTTTAAAACCCGAAGGGCCCACAGAGATAAGGTGCCGCTGCATTCTGGTAAAGTGAAAAACACACCATTGAATGAAATGCTTGTGATCTAATGGCCCAGAGAAATCAATAGTCTGTTATTTTAAGCTCTATCCTTGACTTATTTCCTACTCAAAGAGCGACTTCAGAAAGGAAAGTTAAGCTTCCTGTCCTTGACTTTCCCCTGTTGAATAACATGCGTAATGTTCTTTATTTCTGTGAAAAATGATTTGGGAGATCAATGCATTGAAAGGGCTCTCTTCAGAATGTTATTACCGCCACAGAATGACATATTGCAGCTCATGAGATTTTAGGAAATGACATATCCAAATTATCTAAAGGTCAAAACCAGCACTAAACAGGCATGCAGTTTGCTTCCTTCATTTAGGCCAGATTTCTTCATGGCGATACGTAATGTGATTCTGTTACAAATCCTGAGGACATTGGGTTAGGTATTAAAAGGAAACTTTTATTAAACTCTGATTCACTTTAAACTGATAAGCGCTACTAGTGTGAAGGTTAAACAAGCACAGGAAAACACTCTATAAAAGAACCTGAAGTCATGGCAAAGGCACAGATAAGAGGGAAAGGTAGGAGACCCAGTTCGCCTGCATTGAGGGCTGTACGTTAACAAAAACGGATGTCAATTGTCACAGCTGATTGGATCTTTTGATTCTTTATTGCTAATGATCTTCTATTGTGATCAGACCCCAAGACCAAGGCCAGGAAATGAGCAGCATTTTTTAAAGACCCCAGTAACTATTAATTCAAATGCTTTTAAATATCTGTTGTGATTCTCTTTTCTATATTGAAACTATAATCACTATTTGTATCCTCAGTAGCAATTAGTGCTTACATTTTGGGAGTTTACGTTCATGGTTTATCCAGTTCGTCTATGTGACTATTAACATAAAAATATGAACAATTTGCTTATAGATAGATTAAAAATCAGTTGTTAAAACAGTATTTGGAAAGGTCAAGATACAGTCTTTAAGAGAATGGAATTTTCAATGTCCCTTGAATGTCATAAAACTCTATCCTTTTCTTTTTAGTGAATGTGTACATTTTATTGCTTTTACTGGTAAGGAGAAAAAAAAGGACAGATGGCACAGAAATGGAACCTAGGAAAATAGCTTACAGTGAAACCAATTTCAATACCCATGCTAATAAAGTTCTCTCTATACATATGGGCCTGATCCTTCCAGGAAAAAAAAGGAGTAATTCTTCATTTTGTCTAGGGATTTTAACTCTTTCAATACCCTGGGGCACTATATGGTGCATTATATTATACTAAATAGCCAGAAAGAATTAACACACTTTCCAAGTCAAGTCTTTTATTTCTTTCTGTTGGGTAACATCAGGCCACTGATCATATTAGAAGGTCTACCCAAGTCCCACAGGCACTTTCCCTTATGTCAGAGCTAGCCAGGTGTGATGGTTTCCTTTCTTGAACTCCAATAAACTTCATAAGACCTATTCAACATCACTCAACGAAATCATATAATGGCAAATTTACAACCCATTGGCACTAAATGGTCTAGTTGGTTGTCCCTACTGCTTGCTAACTAAATATTAAAAGTAAAGTCAGCTAACCCAACGTTCACCTGAAATTATGTGACTTGACCTTTATCATCCCAAAACTTGAGAAAAGCTTTATGCCCCACCACATTTCCCTTAATTATGTCTTTCCCCAATTGGTCTTGTAAAATGGGGGAGCCAGTCAAGCTTTTTATCCCACCTCAGGGGGTCCAGAGAATAGGAAACCTGTCACTAATTCCTTTCACCTCACAGGCAAAACTCCTTCACCCAATTAACTCCGACCAGGTGCACCCTCCAGTGAGCCTGAGGAATGCACAGAGCTCACAACCCTGCTCCCATCTTGGCAGAGAGAGAGCCTAACCTGCACCTGATTAGCAAGCTTTGCTGGGGCTGCAAAAACTTGGGAAATGCATATAATGTCCTCCATGAAAGCTGGGAAAGATGGATGCTGCACGTAAGTAATGACTGCCCTGTGCATGAGCAGACCTATCTTTTATAGGAACCAGTTTATCCAGACAGACAAGGAGGAAGCCACTCAACCGCATCAACAGCCATGAATTTGCTAAGCTAGCATTTTGACCCAAGTGGTCCTCAACCTATTCCCATGATTATTTAGGGTGTGGGACTAATGGTCTTGCATCTTTTAGGAATAAGTAGAAACATATTCAGATAAAATGAATGGTCAAAAACACAGCACAGAGGAAGAGAACAAAAATTTTAATTTGGAAATTAGGAGTACCTATATCAAGTATCAAACTATGACAAAGAGGGCAACAGGTAGTGGTTACACTGGAGGATGCCGGAGTCCTAAAGATCTGAATTCAAAACCCTGACTGAGTTATCACCTCACTAATTAGATATATTTGCATAAATTACTTAATCTCTGCTTCAATTTTCTCATCTGGTAAATGGAAAAATAAGCAATAACTACTTTATAGGTTTGTAGTGAAGAGTAAATGGCATAATATAATCAAGGCTTAGAAGACAGGAAGAAACACAGTATGCACTTAGTACTTTTTTGCCCTCACAATTATTGAAGACATTTAGTTAGTGAAAGCAGCAAAATAATCAAATGAAAAATATTTTCTCACCCAAACAGTAAGTCTATTTAAATGAGAAGTAAGGGCTTTGCCTAACCATTTGGCACCAACTGGCTGGGATCCAGGAAATTAAAAGGGAATGGTTTAGAGCTGTGATTTTCAACATGTACTTAGCTGGGTCCTTAAGTAGTTTTTTGGAGGTGTTTTGGGGTCCTTGCTAGGAAAGGGAAAGAGGCAGAGTGGGCATTGAGCCAGCAAATTACCTCACTCCCACTCCAATCAGGGAGTATGTTTCTTTTGATCTATTTTATATTTCAGAATTTATCATATGATTTTATTTGAAATGGCAAAGCTAAAAGTGTTAAAAGGCACATGCTTAGTATAACCTGGAGGCAACTTCTGCAGATAGTATGTGTGCCTTTTCCTTGAGTTATCTCCCCAATCCATCTTAGGTGAACATTGAAAATGCCCCCACCAAGAGGGTTAATGTTAGTATTAATCTATCAGCACTCACTTGCTGACTTATTATTAGGTGATCACATAAATTTGGATCCACTGAATTTCCTTAGTTTCTAATAGGAATTACACACAACCACGGGATAGAAAAATCCTAATGGATGGCAAGTCCCTTGAGAAGCAGTAGGGAAGACTGTTTGGTCTTTGCTTAGTGAGGTCTGGAAGATGCGTAAGCCAATCCTAACAAATCAGTCCTTAGAAAATCAAAAGAGCCTGTAATTCCTTATGAAAGCATGTGTCCAGGAGTTTGCTGAAGTCCTCATTTTCAATGTACAGTTTTGCAAGAGGGTTTTAAAATCTCATCAGTGGAGTAAACCCACATAATACCACATAAGCCTTGTTTTTCTTTATGAAAATCCTTCTCTATTTTAGTGTCATCTGCTCATTGTCTCTGTGACTTTGACATTGCTTTCTAAGAATTATCACGAATCCGAATTGATTCCTGCTGTCACCCGAGGAGTTTAACAGCCAGGCAGTTTGGAGTGAATACATACTGAGTTCAGGTTTGCAGTGAAGGTTTTACGTTGGATCTGGACAATGTAGGTTCAAAATCATATACTGTACCCTCCAAAATGGAACCTGCACAAGCCCCCTCATGGCTTTGCCTCAACCTGCAGTAGTCCAAGTAGTACAAGCCAGCACCCAAGAGTGTAAAAAGAAATCTTGTCTTTAGTTTGAGTCCTCAAAGAACTTTAAAAGGGATTTATGTTGTAACCCACAGCAACATCCTTGGAGACTTTTCGTTTTTTCCTCAATTCTTTCACCTGCTTCTTTGAGTATTTCATTTGTGAATTCATCCCCTCCTCCCCACACCTGACTCATTCCACTCTCTACTCCAAACATTTCCTTTCCAGAGATGACTAGGAGTTGAGCACCTTTTCTTTCTTCACTCATACCTAATACATTAGAAAGGGACGTCTTCAAAGAGCCTATAATATATTTGTATTATCAGGTTATCTAGTGCTTTCCCAGAAAGGTATTTCTTAGTGTCATGTTCAGATTTTGAGGACAAAGAGCTCAAATGTAGAATCAAATGTTTGGAGGAGAAGTAAAAATATTGGAAGAACTGTAATACAAACTGATTGAAAGTATTTTTCACGTGTATTTCTTTTTTTTTTAATATATTTTATTGATTTTTTACAGAGAGGAAGGGAGAGAGATAGAGAGTTAGAAACATCGATGAGAGAGAAACATCGATCAGCTGCCTCCTGCACATCTCCCACTGGGGATGTGCCCGCAACCCAGGTACATGCCCCTGACCGGAATCGAACCTGGGACCTTTCAGTCCGCAGGCTGACGCTCTATCCACTGAGCCAAACCGGTTTCGGCACGTGTATGTCTTATATCATTTCTAAAAACAGCCCCATCCTGAGTCTTTTTGTATTAATTTTCCATGTTACTATATCATACTCTTCCTATTTTCTATTACAAACAATAATAATACATAATTTTATGCCATTTTGCAGCCTTGGCCCTATAACCCAATAAATTGCTGAGATTTTAGAGACTATTAAATAATTTTTGCCAATTCAGGTACATAAAAACTTACACTTTTTTCAAGACTGAATTTTTCCCCAGAAGAAGTTGTTTTAAAACATTTTTCATTAACGAGCAAGTATTTCTAAGCATAACTTTTCCAATGATTTTTCCCCTAATAAATCAAGGGGAAAATGAAATTAATTTAAAAAAGTAGATTTTGAAATGGTCCAAGTCATATATGTGAGTTTCCTCAATAAAGTTTTAATTTTGTTTAATGCCCACTACCTCAATAAACACATGGCAGAACACAGCAAACCCTTCACAAGCTCTTGTGGGTATGGAATTAAGTATCTGGATATATGATGAGTGAAGATGGAGAATTTGTGGCGTCTATTTCTTGACTTACCCAGCTGAATGACTGCAACAAAATGTAACATTTTGAGTTAACTTTATTCTCTAGCTTTTAGATAATCACTTTATAAAACTGGGATAAGTGAAAACATGTATATTTTTCTATCTAGCTTATTTCACTTAGCATAATGCACTTAAGGTACACCCATGTGGTTGCAAATGGTAGAATTTCCTTTTTATTCATGTCTGAAAATATTCATATATAATACATTATATATATATATTATATATATATTATATATATTATATATATAATATATATATAATATATATATATATATTTCAGAGAGGGAGGAAGGAAGAAGGAGAAAGATAAAAACATCAATGATGAGAGAGCATTTTAACAAAGACATATTTATTTTCCAAATTATATAATACTATATTTAAATGGATATTAATACCTAAATGTTCTTAGGTAAATGTGTGTTTTATAATCTATTAATTAATAAATTATTTTTTATATTCACCATCATAAACATGCTATACAAATCCAAACAAATAAGAAAATCTACAATGTCCAAACTCTCATTCATGAGAGACTGACATAACTTTAGCTTCCAAACTAATTTGTAATGTACATGGAATAAAATTTTTTGGCATATTACCTAGCCCATATAAATTATGTTTTCATCTCAGCCGATTCTTTGGAGATACTTGTTGAAATGTCAATACAAAGGACTTTAGTAGGCTTTTTTCCAAATTGTTTACTTTACACTCATGTCTGATACATGATCAGATTTTGAATAATACTCCAAACTTATTTTTATTGTAAGACTTATATTTAATTTCTTTATTTGTGTTTTAAGTAGTTTATGTTACATTGCAAAAGGGAAAAAGCTCACTTTTACTCTCAGCATATTTACTCTTGAAATTGCAACATTTAGCAGGAGCACATGCATATTTTTACTTATGTAGAACTCGTGCCCTTCAATGTGTAGAGATAATTTGTGGTCTGTATTATATATGGTTGTGGAAATTGAATCATAGGCATATTAAGTGACATTTAAATAATGACAGTGTTGGGACCACTCTGTAGGATTCTGAGTTAAAAGAGCATCTTTTTCACTATGACAAAAGGCAACCTTCTTGTCATTTTTAAAACTGCTTATTCATTTTTTTTGTTTTAATATGTTGTTCAAGGTAAGTGGCTTATTCTAAGAAATGTGACTTCAAATGGATCATATGTGAAACATCTGTATCTGACACATTGTCCGCAGAATAAATTCAATGGGTTTAAACTTTTAATGTCTGCAGGCAAGGAAAAAAAAAGCTGATGAATGACACACTTAAAATGAGAAAGTTTGTGCCATGTAAGCCACCGTGATTCTGGTGAGGTCATGAGGAAAAAATGGGTGCCATGTTTAGCCTCAGGAAAGTCAATGGGTCTCGTGCCAACTTGAGATGCTTATACATTCCCCTTAAAATGTTGTGGTTAACTTCTCCAAAGAATGTGAAAGTTGATTTAAATAAGTTTCCAGAAACTGAACTGTTTATTCCAGCCTCTCCAAAAAGCTTTGATATGTAAATCAATTTGAAAACAAAGATATTTTTGTCTCTTACGGTTTTCATCCTCTATGTGTGTTAAATGGCAGCCTTGGGATAATTTCCTTTGATCTAAGAAATAGGCCTAATGTAGATTTGGGGAAGGTCAGTGTAAAATGAAGAGATTTAATTCTATCCAACCAAAATGAAACACATTTGTACGATGCAGGGCATAAGAAATAAGATCTGGGATGAAACATAGGTTGGTTTAAATCCCTGTCTGCTACTGTGGCCCAAATTAAGTCAATGGACCTTTGGAGCCTTGGTTTCACTATCTGTGAAATGGGGATGAACTTATGACCCTCTGAGTTTTGGAAGAATTAGAGGTCATATATTTAAACATCTAACCCAGTTCAGACTTAGAGCAAGCACTCATACAATGGTAGTCAACTGATTTGGTTACTTTTGCACTTCTGAACACTATTAGATGGCTCAGGCTAGTGCTTCCTGCCGGATATACTAAGAAGAGTAAGACATTATCCTTGAAAAAGGCAACAAATGAAAAAGCTTAGAGTGCACTAAAGAAATAAGCAATTTTAATATACTATGGTTCTTCTCCTGTGTATGTTTGAAGCCTGGCACCTTATAGGCAATAATACCTTTATCTTTCCTTTCTGCTGGGAAGGTGACCTTCAGCCAATATACACAAGGATGGCGCTATTGCTTTATGTGGCTAACATTCATTTCTATTGGTCAATGCCTCTGTAATACAGGTCTTCAGATATTTCATACATCACTCCTCCTTTTATACTTTATTATGCCTATTTTTTTCTAAAATATATTTTATTGATTTTAGAGAGGAAGGGAGAGGGAGATAGAAACATCAGTGATGAGAGAGAATCATCAGCTGGCTGTCTCCTGCATGCCCCCCACTGGGGACCAAGCCCAGAACCCAGACATGTGCCCTTGGCCAGAATTGAACCTGGGACCCTTCAGTCCATAGGTCGATGCTCTATCCATTGAGCCAAACCAGCTAGGGCTATTGTGGCTATTTTAAGATAAAAGACACAAATATCCTCTGAAATCGTGCAGATTGTTTTCCTCTTCTGAACAATTTTTATTTTTGCTTTGAGTATAAATTCTCATTCACACTTCTTCTTTTTTCTTTTTTTAAAATATATTTTATTGATTTTTTACAGAGAGGAAGGGAGAGGGATAGAGAGTTAGAAACATTGATGAGAGAGAAACATCGACCATCTGCTTCCTGCATGGCCCCTACTGGGGATATGCCCACAATCAAGGTACATGCCCTTGACTGGAATCAAACCTGGGACCCTTCAGTCCGCAGGCCAATGCTCTATCCACTGAGCCAAACCGGTTAGGGCATTACATTTCTTGATAGGTAAATGAATTGTGACAATTCTTTGAATTTCACCTTCTATAATATTGACATAGATAAATCATATTAGATCATTATTCATCCCCCAAAAATGTTCTCTCCTAACCTGGAGGGGAAGGCATCTTGATCGGTTTGAACTTCCTCTTAGCAGGTTTTCCCCTTTCAGCCTTGTGAAACACCATATGACCAACAGCTGTGTTTTTTTTTAAACAAACAGATTTCACTGAAAATGTCAGTGTTGGCATTTTAAAACAAACAATTAAATTAAAAGTTTGACAAACCAGGAGGGATATACTTTGGATTTTTAGAAACAGCATCTTTCACCAATTCTAGTCAGCCTTTAGTTTTCATGGATGTCAGTAACAATTGGTTCTGTGTGCTGATTAATTAGTGTTTATCAACAAAATATGAATGTTATGATTACTGATACTTTTCATTCCTGATCCCACACTGAAGCTTTCCTATTGGCTATTCCCAACTCTTTTGGGAAAAGTCTCTAAGATACATAAACAAGGCCATGAAATATCATTTATTCAGGAAGTGGTATCCAGTGGGTTCGGCTGTGATGTTACATGTGTATTCCTCAAAATCACTGTGCTGTGCAAAATAACACAATAAAATGCACAGGCTTATAAGAAACATGGAGTTGGGCACAATGCTCAAACATGTCACCAGTGACATATTAAAATGTTAGGAATTTGCCTGGTTGGAGTGGCTCAGTTGATTGAGCATCATGCCATGAACCTAAAGGTCACCAGTTTGATTACTGGTCAAGTCACAAGCCTGAGTTGCGGGCTCCATCCTCAGTAGGGAGTGGGCATGCAGGAAGCAGCCAATCAATTTCTCTCTCTCTCCCTTTCATTCCCTCTCAAATCAATAAAACATATTTTTAAAAGTTCAGAATTTAATAAAAATGACAGCTAACATATACTAAATGATCAAGAAATACATGCCTAGTGTAATAAGTATGGAACCTTACTTGGAAAAGACCTAGAGCTTGCTTGTAGAAGTGCTCCTGGAAAGGTTGCTGCTCATGAGTTATTTTGAAGAAGCAGAAGGAAGTTTTCTGGAGCCCTGATGGAAAATCTTAACAATCGGCATTCCAGGCATGGATGGGTGTGGCTGATATCCTTGGTGAACTGAGGGAGCTCACAGATGTTGGAGGTGTGTGTGATTCTCCCTTGTGTGGGTTCAGCTGGGTGCCACTGTCTGGGTTCACATAGTGTTTCTCACGGGTGAAGTGGTACATAAACAAACATGAAATTTCCACGATGCTCAAATTGTTTTCTAGTATATCAATGGCGTGAAAATAAAATCTGTTTTCAAAACAATCATTACAGCAGAACTGTTATATAATTATTTCACAAATTAGATTTCTGAAAGGTGAACACTTTAAATATTCTTACATTGCAAAACATTTCTGATGTCCAGAAAAACATTTCTGATGTCCTATGAAAGCCTGTACGCTGGCCTTCTAGAATACTCACAAAGCATCCATCCAGACTTTGACTCAGAAGGATTTGAATTTGATCCTAACTTTACCTGTTTTTTTGATAAAAACACCCGTAACCTTTTCAAGCTTAATTTTCTAAGCTGTGAAATAAAGATGAAAAGTTCTATTTCATAGGGTTACTGTGATGATTGAAAGATAAAATGGATGAAACTCCCTAGAGAATGACTCACACAAAAAGCACTCAATTAATGGTAGTTGCTCTGAATGTTTTTAACCATATAACTTACTGTTATGTTACACCTATGCTGAGTGTATTGTCACTTGTATTATTGTTACTTGAATGTAAAGCTCTGTGATGTTTTTAAAATGATGAATCTTTTTTTTTAAACTAAATCTTTATTGTTCAGATTACATTTGTTCCTCTTTCCCCCCCGCAACACCCCTCCTCCCAGTTCTCGCCCCACCCTCCGCCCTCACTCCCCACCCACTGTCCTCATCCATAGGTGCACGATTTTTGTCCAGTCTCTTCCCCCATCTCCCACTCCCCTTTCCCCCCCAAGAATAGTCTGTCCATTCCCTTTCTATGTACCTGATACATTATAATCACCAGTTCATTCTGTACATCAGATTATTTATTCACTTGATTCTTAGATTCACTTGTTGATAGATGCATGTTTGTTGTTCATAATTTGTATCTTTACCTTTTTCTTCTTCTTCCTCTTCTTAAAGGATACCTTTCAGCATTTCATATAATACTGGTTTAGTGGTGATGAACTCCTTTAGCTTTTCCTTATCTGTGAAGCTCTTTATCTGACCTTCAATTCTGAATGATAGCTTTGCTGGATAAAGTAATCTTGGTTGTAGGTTCTTGGTATTCACCACTTTGAATATTTCTTGCCATTCCCTTCTGGCCTGCAAAGTTTCTGTTGAGAAATCAGCTGACAGTCGTATGGGTATTCCCTTGTAGGTAATTGAGTCTCTTTCTCTTGCTGCTTTTAAGATTCTCTCTTTGTCTTTTGCTCTTGGCATTTTAATTATGATGTGTCTTGGTGTGGTCCTCTTTGGATTCCTTTTGTTTGGGGTTCTCTGCGCTTCTTGGACCTGTAAGTCCATTCTTTCACCAGGTGGGGGAAGTTTTCTATCATTATTTCTTCAAATAGGTTTTCAATATCTTGCTGTTTCTCATCTTCTGGTACCCCTATAATTCTGATGTTGGTGCGTTTGAAACTGTCCCAGAGGCTCCTTACACTATCTTCGTATTTTTGGATTCTTTTTTCATTTTGCTTTTCCGGTTGGGTGTTTTTTGCTTCTTCACATTTCAAATCTTTGACTTGATTCTTGCGCTCCTCTGGTCTGCTGTTGGGTGTCTGTATAATATTCTTTATTTCAGTCAGTGTATGCTTAATTTCTAGTTGGTTCTTTATCACAACATCGAGGGTCTTGTTAGATTTCTTGAGGCTCTCATCAAGTTTATTGGCAGTTTCTAGCAAATTATTGAAAGCCCTCAAAAGTGTGTTTTATCCTCCATTTCTGTCATGTTTTTTTGTCTCCGCATTTTTTATGCTTTCTTGGTGCACCCCCTTGTGGTCTTTGTGCTCAATCTTGTAGTTAAGCCTTAATTGTTGTCGGCAATACTAGGGTGAGTTGACCTCCAGGCTAACTGGCTATGAGAGTCAGCTGTGTCTGCAGTGGGAGGGCTTCTGTGCTGAATCTCTAGGGTGGTGCTAATCTAGCCTTTGCCTGAGGCTATCTGGCAAATGCTTCTGTGCAGGGCTTGGGCGGGGCGGGTCCCAGGGGATCTACAGGGTGGGCGGAGCGAGCAGTTATGGCTGCTCTCAGTTCCGTCCCCAGCAGCTCTGCAACCGCTGCAAACCTCGGAGAGAAAGCTGCCTTCCCGCTTCTCCCGTTTGAGTCTGGGTCCCTAGAGACTCGCCCGGATCTGGAGCTCAGAGTCTGAAACTCCCTCCTGATTGAAAACAACAATCGCGCCCTCCGCCGCCGGCCCACTCCACGCGCACCTCCGCACCTTAGTATTTCACCTCCACACTGCGCCTCCTCTGAGTCTCGGTATGGATTTCTCTTTACTTCTAGTTGTAGAATATCTCCTCAGCCAGCCTTCCTGTGGTTCTGGGTGATGTCCGTTCCGTCTTTTAGTTGTATTTTTGAAGTGGTTGTTCGAGGCAGCACACTCCTGCATTAACCTATGCTGCCATCTTGGTTCTCTTCCCAATGAATCTTTTTAAAGCTCATATTTGTACATATTTCTTGTTTTGTGTGTGTGTGTGTGTGTGTGTTTTGTTTTTTTTTTTTAGTGTTAAGCATGCCTGATTTCAGGACATATGTTCCACTCATACTTAGGCCCACAGCACTCATACTTAGGCTGCATTTTGTGTGTGTATGGAATGAAATGCATTTTTTTAGATGGTATGGCTGGAAATTTGCGGCTAGCATAAGGTGAGTGAAAATCGTGGTTATTGTGTCATTAGATTCCTAATCTTTCTGGCTTTAACGTTATAGATGTAAAGGAAGGTTTCTCCTCAGAAGTGGTTGTAAAATTAATCCTGAGTGGGCAACTAGGACATGCCTAAATTATCTCTACTTTCCATCCCCATGGTCTGCTGATGATCCAGGAAGTGGAACATCACTGCATTGGAAAGAATCAAGATTTCTCTGGAGATTGCTCTGGTCTGGCAGAAAATATGGTACCTGTTACATACAGATAGAGAACTCTCTGGCAAGTTCAGGTAGGCATTAAATTATTATCATTGTTGCTATTTTCTTCTGTTTTTTTTGTTCTTGTTTTCAAATTTATTTTAAATTATTTTGTGTTCCTCCCAAGCAACCTGATAAAAGATGGCAATGCTTATGTGAATATAGATCTTTGTTTCCTAAAGAAAATACATATGTATCAAGAAGTTATTAAAATGATTAAACTATGAATGAAAAGTGCAATAATGAAAATATGTTTACTGCACTGATGTGGCACAGAAGAAAACTAAAAACTCTGATTGAAATAGTCAAAACGTTTCCCAAAAGTATGTTATTACTAAATATGTTTTTGAAGGATACACAAAAAGAGTGGGAGAGAAAGACAGTGAGAGGCAGAAAGGTCAACCCTTTAAAGCATGATGTGCCGTAGGGTTAGTCACTCCCGGTTGCTGGAGAGTGGCTGGGTGAGGCTGGAGAGGGGCAGAGTCACTCCTGAAGAACAGGAGCTGAGAAGCTCGTGGAAGACTACTAGGCTTTTCATGTCACATTTTTCTCTGGAAATCAGAATCCCTCACATCAAAAATTACACTTGATAGGTGGGGTTGTGTGGAAAAGGACTGTCGGGAATATTTTGTGTTTATTTCTTTTGAATGAAAACAGATAATATCTTGACAATAAAGGAATCCATGAGTCACTCAGTATCTACCATACTAAAGAAAATCATGTCATCCTGGAGAAATTGAGATATATTGGTCATATGGTGGATCACGAAGATACTTCCAAAGACCCTGGAGAGGCAGCAAAACTCAGGATGAGAGTCAAGACCCATGTGTATTAGCTGCCCTGTCCTAATTGGCAATACTGAGTTTTCTAAGCTTAAACTTTGGAGGCAGTTTATTTATGGACCTTTTGGTTAGGTTTGGCATCCTTAATACAGTTATCCACACACCTGATTTTTTATAGTCATGACTACTATTACAATGAAATGATCCCTTAATTCCTTTTGGGTCCTCATCTGTCTGCCTCTTCTCTTTTCTTTCCTTCTAAGCATCTCTCTCTCTCTCTCTCTCTCTCTCTCTCTCTCTCTCTCTCTCTCCATAAATATAAATTTACTAGAGGCCCAATGCACAAAATTCGTGCAAGACTAGGCCTTCCTTCCCCCAGCTGCCAGTACCGGCTTCCCTCTGGCACCCAGGACCCGGGCTTCCCTCATAGCCTCAGCTTCATCCTGAAGGTTGTCTGGAAGGATGTCTTGTCTAATTATCATATTATGCTTTTATTATTATAGATACTCAGTGGCTTCACAAATATCACAAAATATAATAGCGCTAACCAGCTTGGCTCAGTGGCAAGAACATTGGCCTGCGGACCGAAGGTCCAGGGTTCAATTCCAATCAAGGGCATGTACCGTGGTTGCAGGCTCAATCCCTGGCCCTGGTTGGGGAGTGTGCAAAGGCAACCAATCAATGTGTCTCTCTCACATCGATGTTTCTCTCTGTCTTTCTCTCTCCCTTCCTCTTTCTCTAAAAATTAAGGAAAAATATCCTCAGCTGAGGATATCTATATCTATATCTATATCTATATATACATATATATCTATATACATATATATATACACATACATACATATACTAGTATATATATATGTATTAAAAGAAAACTTTTACTTGACTATGCTGCCTATTTCACATCATGCAATTTCTCTCCTTTGTTCCACTGCCATTATTTTCTTTTTCATGATTAATCGGCATTCACTGTTTCTCCCTCCTATTTATCTAATGCCCCTTTTAAGCCTCTGCTATCTAAATTCTAGGCCCATAATTCTTCTGAAACAGATCCTTCAGAGACCTCAAATGGTTTTCTTCTTCCTAAGCCAATGACCTTTCTCCCCCTTCATGCCCTTAATCTCTGGTGTATTTCACATCACTTAGCCATACTTCTTCTTTGACGTTTCCAAGACAACTGAATATTGGATTTCATTCCCCCCCCCCCCCCGCCCCTCCGACCATTGCCTTTGTTTTAAACACTATCTCTTCTTGACAAACTACTCTATATATCAAAATTCACCAACTTCCTAGTTTCCAATATAATGTTAACTACCAAAACAGGGATTATTAGATGAAATTTTGGAATATCCTATCTATCTATCTATCTATCTATCTATCTATCTATCTATCTATCTGGTAATAAGTATTAAAAATAGCAAGCTTTAGTGTAGTATTTATGAATTTAAGAAAACACAATATCATCTTAAATATCAGATACTTTTAGAGTTGCTGGAAGTACTCACTTAATGTTTGCAAAGTGCTTAAATTAATACTTGACATGCAGTTGGTATATACATTTTCAAATGTTAATAATTGTTTTTTGTTAATAAAATGTGTACAAAATTTGGAATGACACAAAATCTAGTTCTTCATTTTTAACTAAGCATTTTTTTCCTAAATCATACTGATTTGGTATTGGAAAATTTCCACTATTTTTTCTTTGAATTGTATGCACAATTTCTGTATCTGGTTGCATTTTTGGTGTGTATATTTTCCCACAAACAAATACAAATTGAATCCTTCCTAGTCTAAATAAAAGGCAGGGCTGGAGGAAAGCACCTAATCATGGAATTAAACATTTGTGGTCAAATTTTTTTATTAAAAACTAGTTTTTCACATTTTGAGTCAAGTTACTTTATTGTGAATGGTTAATAGATGTTTTATCTTATTTGCCAAGCTTTGCAAATGTTTTGTATCTGGAATATGTATTATTTATATAAATTGAAACATTGATTTATTTTTTGTAGGATGCATTTTTAAAAGATTGAACTTATTAATGACAATGCAAGATTTAAACTTATTAAATCAACTGCTGTATCATGATCTTACTATGTTATAATTAGTGGACCCAGAGATCTTTATATACCAAGTATTAAATTGTGGGCCCACTTCCTTTTTATTTGTTTTCCATAAAAATTCTCTTAAATTTTTATTTTTCATAAAAGCTTTATCTTTAGATCTTATCTCTGTGGGTTATTTCTACATAGTATGTTTTTAACACTTCATTCCTCCATCTCTACCTGGATTCTATTACCCTGTATTATTATGGTCAACTCTGAGCATTGTGCAGTTTAGTATATGGAAGTGATAAAAACTAGCTGATCTGGTAAAGAAAAGATCTAAATGATAAGCATGCTAAGCAAAATATTCCTCAAATAAGAAATGGAGAAAACAGACACACTTTTTTTTTTATTCTGGGAAAGAAAACAAAATAGCTATTTCCTCATATTTTTTTTTTAAGGGGAAAGAGGGCGAGAAAGATATATACTAGTAGATTTATGTTATATTGTCCCAGAGGACAGAGATGTAAGTAGTGGGAAGCAAGATATCATTAACACTCAAAACTCAAAGAAAGGAATGCACTGCCAGAAAATAATAAGTTCCAGTGAAATTACAATAACCACCTCTCATGAGATTGTACAAAGGATTTATGAAGAGTTCCAGCAAATACTTTCAAAGTAACTTTCAAAAGTCTGAGACATGATTACTCTTGGAGCATTACTTTAAATGGATCATTACTCTTCTCCTAAGATCTTCAATTTGAGATTGCAGTTGCCAAGATAGCAGGCACCTGAATGATTTACATTCTCTGAAATATGATTCCATGATTGTACGGAAACCAAGTGAAGAGGGCCCTGACATCTTTGCACTTTTAGTATCACATCTTGAATATATTCTCTTCCCTCTGGTCTGAACAAATCTGTATGTAGAAATCGGTATATTTCCCTGTGTTTCTTCAAAATATTATTACACAATTTCTGTGTGTAGCAGACGTGGCTGGATAATTGGAGAGTTGGAGCCATTTCACAATTGCATAAACTGTATACCAGCATCCCTGTTTTTTAAGTTCTTTAAGACTTGGAATCACCAGTGACCACCTTTCTTGCCCATCACAAGCCTCATCCATGGTGCTACCCATTTTTATTCTCTCACAGGGTTTTTAAAACATATATTTTTATTGATTTCAGAGAGGAAGGGCAAGGGAGAGAGAGATAGAAACATCCATGATGAGAGAGAATCATTGAACGGCTACTCCCTGCATGCCCCAAACTGGGGATTGAGTCCGAAACCCAGCCATGTGCCCCACCAAGAATTGAACCATAACCTCCTGGTTTATAGGTCGGCTCTCAATCACTGAGTCACACTGACCAAGCTCTCACAGTATTTTTATTGAAATTGTCTCCTCAGTATATTGTGCGAGGTGGTTAATCTCTTTGCTCGCTACTCAGCTCTTGGGTGACAACACTCTCAAATCTTATTGATATGTAGTATCTTGATGCATGCTATTTACTCTGGGTCTCACCTTTGCTCAACCCTGCCTTTCAAATTTCATTATTTCTCATCTCTTCCTCTCCCAACACTTTACGTAATTGGAAAAGAATTATAGAATTTTTCCATGTGATATTATATAAATGATGGTAACCAGTTATACATTTGAGGAGATAGGTCTACTTGGTATTTCTTAATGTATTTTATATATTTTTATATAGGTGTGTTCCTTTTTTGTCTGGAATTAATCTTTATTACATCTATTCAAACTCTATTAGACTTTCAAACTTGACCAAAGTCCACGCTCTCCATGAAATCCAAATCACTCTAGCACATATTGATAAACCATGTGTGTTTTTTTTTCTGAAAATGTACAGCCTTATTATCATATTTTTTGAAAAGTTATTTCCTGTATATTGATCTTATTTTCCAAACTGAACAATAAGATATTTGTTTTTTTATTTTTTAAAATAAGAATTGATACTAAATACTGTGTTCATGTAAGTATTTATGCATATTCCCAAATACTAATAGCATTATTGTTGTGAAGCATTTATCTCTAGGACTGCCTGACTTGACTAGAGTGGAGTGTCTTCTCGCCAATTTCTTGAATTGGGCTTAATTTTCAAAACTCAACTGCAAGAGGCATTTAAACATTTCCAATAAAAATTGAAATATAGACTTTATTGTCAAAATAGAGGTCATTGATCCTGAGAGACACAATACTTTGATTTTAGTTCTACCTAAACGTGGCAAATGTTGGCGATTGGAAGGTCAGTCTTTCTAATATTAATTTTTCCTTCCCACTTAGCCGTCATGATACATGAACAAATTTTACTAACACATGTTCATCTTATTCTTATACAGAGAAGCATCAGCATGATTCCTGAAAATGAATTATGGGGCTAAATACCACGATTAATGATTTTTGTTCTTACGCCCATGCAGTTCAGAACATTTTGATTCAATTATCTCTGCATGCCCAAGATTCAAATAAATTTTTCTCTGCCTGAATCACATCTTAATAATTCCATTGTCATTACCCTTATAAAATGTCAGCTTTATTAATCCTGCTATAATTAGTACTAGGAAAGTAACAGAATTTGGGTGGCTTTGATCTGGACTAGATTACCAACTCCTAGAGAGAGGTCAGTCTGTAGATGAGACTAGAGCAGGAGAAATACAGCCATTCTGAAAAAAACTGAATAAGGAAAGTAGTTCTCCTTTTCAAATGGTAAGACATATGGTCTTAGATAAATCACTTCATCTCCTGCAGCTAAATTGTCTCCTTTAACAAAACAGAAAAAAACTATGATATACCTTCCAGGGTGTGAGTTTGAAAATAATACCTCTAAATTTCCTATTATGATTCCTGGCATGTGCATGCATGCACAGACACACACACACACACACACACACACACACACACACAATTGTCCCATGTTTTAATTATTCTTCCATAATTAAATTACTATTATTTGGTTGCTATTAATATTTAAATTACCGATTAGTTAGAATGATCCTAGAATTGTGGTAAAGTTGGTTTTAAAAAAAGTTTGATAAGATTGGGAAACAATGAATGAATGTATTTTCTCTATGATGCTGTTTCTATAATCTTATGTGAAAATATGCTCAAAACGGATGCCAGAAAGCAGTTATTGATTGGTAGCCCTGGATAATTATGGGTTAAAATAAAGGGTTATTTGAAATATAAACATATTACAACTGTAGGCATTTATACATGAATGTATTTAGATATTCAAAAAGATTTCTAAAGAAGGACATTTACTATAGAATAATTTATAAGAATAGAGAGATTTAAAACAATATAATTATCCAAACTTAAGGAATTAGTAGAATCTATGATTTTAGATGTACTTGTCAAATTACTTTTTCTATTAAATATTCTAATATAAAATTATTAAATGTGAAAAATAATAACAATAATAGGTAATATAACATATAAGATATTTTAAAATATTAAAATGTGAAAATATTTATTTCCAACCTTTTTTTCAAGATTTTGTACATAATACATAAATATGGTTAAGGATAATTTGCATTTCTTAACTTTTCCTATATTTTATAATGTTCAGTAAAAATATTACTACTTACCAAGTTTTTGGGTTTTTCTTTTTTCTTTTTGAGAGTATGTTTATTAAAGCTAGGGACAATGAAATAAGAAAAGACATACCTAGATTTTAAAAAATAATATATTGCTATAAATTAGTTTTAGTAATGAAACCCAGTAAATATTTTCATGGAGACATCTGTTAAAAAAATAATTTAAGGAAATAATTGGAAATAAGTTGGTGATTAATATGCCAAGTTATAAACATAGTTGTTAGTCTTTGCTAAAAAAAAAAATCTGGATTAAATTAAAACTGTTGTTTTAACATTTCAGAAACTCTCTTAAATGCTTCTGAATAATTTAATTTTTTAAACAAATACAATTCTTAATGAATTTGCATTTTGAAAAGCTCCATGGCTATTTAATAATATATATTAACTTGTCATCAACCCTAAATGTCACAGAGTCAAGAGAATTTGCAGCTAGACATGTACCTAGGGGGCTGATAGCTCCTTGAAATGTTTTGTGGGGTTATATAGCTTTTTTGGTACCAAATACTAACCAACTATTTTTTAAACTAAAATAGACAAGTACCTCAATAAATGAAATTTACCTTTCTGGGCTGTGATTTTTGACCACAACTAATATTTTTAGTGAAGAAAGCCTTGATTGAGATGTTAAGTTTTAGATGAAATTATAAGGGAACAAGGAAAAACTATAACATTTATTATCAATGATCAATGTACAGAATTATATTTGATCACTTTTTTTTTCTTTCTTTTTCTTTTTCTTTTTTTTTTTTTTTTTACTAATTTACTAATAAAGACTGGCTTGTTGTTCAGCAAAATATTTCTTTTTGTCCCTAGGTTGAAAATTATACGACTTTATTCATTATCTTTTCAGTTAGTTTAGGTCATGTGAATGAGTTTTTACTCACTGAATATGACTAAAGGTGATACACACAGCTTTTTTTTATTTTTTTGGAAGGGGGGTAATGAATTTTGAATTAAATTTATTGTGGTAACATTACTTAATATGATCATACAGGATTCAGGTGTGAGTTTATATGTTACAGGATCTGTATATTGCATTTTATGCCCACTACCCAAAGTCAAATTTTCTTCCATCACCTATGGCAACAACCACACTACAATTTGTGTCTATGAGTGTCAGTTTTATATCCCACAGATAAACACAACTTTTATACCTGGACTAGAGGCCCAGTGCATGAAAATGTGTGCACTCTGGGGGTCCCTCAGCCCGGCCTGTGCCCTCTCACAGTCCAGGACCCATCAGGTGATGTCCACCTGCCAGGTTAGGCCTGCTTCCTGGGGGATTGGGCCTAAGCTGGCAGTCAGACATCCCTCTGGCAGCCTGGGAACCCTCAGGGGATGTCCAACTGTGGCTTAGGCCCACTATAAGCCACAGTTGGATCCTTAGCACTGTGGAGGAGGCGGGAGAGGCTCCCTCCACCACTGCTGCACTCGCAGCCATCAGCCCGGCTTGTGGCTGAGTGGAGCTCCCCCTGTGGGAGACACTGACCACCAGGGGGTAGCTCCTGCATTGAGCATCTGACCCCAGGTGGTCAGTGCGTGTCATAGCAATTGGCCGTTCCCAGTTAGGGTCAATTTGCATATTATCCTTTTATTATATAGGATGGTAAAAGCTTCTATGCGATTTTCCTTCCAGTAAGCTGGTTTTAGAGAGCCTCAGTGACCTATAGATCAGCAGAAATGCAGTATGAAAAAACCAGTGTCTCTGTGTTATTGTGTTTAAGGATGCCCAATGAAGAACTGCAATGATATGTTCCTTAAATAACTTATGTCAAGTCTTAGGAAACTTAGGGATTTGTTACAGCAGTTAGCCTGTCCTAATAGAAAACAGTACTTTTATAGGATGCCCTCTAACTAAAACCTAAAATATGTGATACTGGTTTAGCTGATAGGAAATGATCAGCAAAGAAATACAGACCTCTGCCTTTAAAGATATCTTATAGACAATACAGCTAGTGAGTGCATAGCTCAGGGTAAGTCATTAGAAATAATCAGATTGATGGTGTGTTTTGATGATTATTGGCTTTTCAGTTAAGATATAATAAGAAAGATATGCTCTCAGGTGAGAATTATTTGACTTTGAACAAAATGTTAAAAAAAATTATTAGGAAAGTCTAGAGATCAAGAGTCTTTTGGGAAAGATAATTTTTTTGGATGCAAAAATAATAATATCCTAGACTAAAATAGTTCATGAATTCCAAAGACCCAAGATTCCTCACTTAAAACAAATAAATATCATATATTTGTTTATGAGTGCTACCTTCCCACTTAGTTTTATTTATTTATTTAAAATTTATCTTTATTGTTGAAAGTATTACAAATGCCCTCCTTTTTCCCCTTGACCCCCTCCACTCCACTCCCACATGCCACTCCCCACAGGCCTTCACTGCACTATTGTTTATGTCCAAGGTAGTCAGTGTTAGTGTGATTAAATAAATTAGCTTTAGGAACATCGAACAGACTGTCAAACTACAGCGGGAAGGCCAGGAAGGGTTGGGTGGGGGGGTCGAGTAAGAAATCAACTGAAGAACTTGTATGCATGCATATAAGCATAACCAATGGACACAAGACACTCGGGGGGTAGGGGAAGCCAGGGGAAGGTCAAAGGGAGAAAAAAAAGGAAACATATATAATACCCTTTGTAATACTTTAAGCCAGTGGTTCTCAACCTTCCTAGTGCTGCGACCCTTTAATACAGTTCCTCATGTTGTGGTGACCCCCAATTTCATTGTTACAGATTGAACATAATTAGAGCATAGTGATTAATCACAAAAACAATATGTAATTATATATGTGTTTTCCGATGGTCTTAGGCGACCCCTGTGAAAGGGTCTTTTGACCCCCGAAGGGGTCGCAACCCACAGGTTGAGAACCGCTGCTTTACACAATAAAACAAAATGTAAAAAAAAAAAAAAAAGAATTATGTCTAGAAAAAAAGTTTGGGTGAGGTTAGTGGAATGATAATCAATTGGATAAAAAGATTCTAAGTTTTTGAATGAATTGTATTTCAATGAAACAATAAACCCAGGCCTTTTACTCTCCCCAAAATCAACTGATTATTCAAGCATTTAAACAATCTTTAAGTTCCAAAACTAAGCAGCACAAGAAGTAGAACTGGTAAGCACTGCAGACCTCAAGTAGACTGTATTCCCTAATATCATTTTACCAGTAGATATGGTCATGGATGGTGTAACCATATATTTTATCGCCAAACTAATGTTTTAAAGAATGAAAGGGGGTGCTATTAAAAATAATGCAGAGACAACAGCCATATACTAGGATGCTCTGAGCAATCCCTAACCATGGACAATAAGGAAAGATGAAGAACATACTAGAGAGAAGAGCCAAGGATTGCTAAAGACAAGAAACAATGGTGTGTCTCTTGGTGAACAGACTCTGGTCTAATCAAAACTTTTTTTACACCTCCTGGGTACAGGATTTTTATATGATGATCCAGCAGGATTTCAGATCTACTATGGACTGATGTCTGCTGTTTTCTCCCAATATTCCTTTTTCTGGACCACTGAGTTATCTGCTCCTTATTCTAATGTATATTGGGTATTGGTGAGTGGTGGTGTATCATTTTCGTTTTTATGTCTTTACTAGAGGCCCGATGCATGAAATTCATGCAAGAGTAGGCCTTCCTTCACCTGGTTGCTGGCACTGCCTTCCCTCCAGCACCTGGGATCTGGGCCCCCTACAACTGCCAACACCCGGGACCTAGGCTTCCTCTAGCTTCTGGCACCTGGACCCGGGATTCCCTCACAGAGGGAGGCCCTGCCCACCCGCCACAGCCCGCTGGTTGGTGGCCTGGTCCTCCTTCTGAAGGGCTATCATGGGGCAATGGCCGGGCCCCTGGCCAATCACATTGCACCCACCTTGGCTGGCCTGGCACCAGTGGGTGTCATAGCTTGGTCCCAAATGGATGGTCAATTTGCATATTATGCTTTTATTATATAGGATATCATGAGTAGCTACTAGATATTCCTGGTAGATTTTGGACTTTTAACTGGATACAACTACTAAAAGTGTTTTTAAGTTGGCTCTGTGGGAAAGAAAATTTGTGTATTTTATAGCATGGGGCTGAGTAAAATGGATATTTTATTTTCTAAGGTGCAGACCATGGCAAAAAGAAGCTGGTTAATTATTCATCAAATATGTTTCATTCTCCCATTGGGCTCAAGGTAGCCTGCATGTCCTTTCCTCACTTCTGTTACATATGGCAGGTTGACTGAGTCTTGCCTCATGGAGTAAGAATTCAAGTGATATTCACCACCTCTGGGCCTGGCCCATAAATGCTCCTGCATGATTCTCTACATTCTCTGTACCTCCTGTTTCCAGCTGGATGCAGAGATCTAGGACAGAATCATACGTCCCTAGGGTATGATGAAGTCACAGATGGAAGGAACCAGAGTCCTCAAATCACCATCAAACAAACACCTGCACTGATGTGTTATATGAGTGAGAAATGAGCCTCCATTGTGTTAAGCCTCTGAAATCTGGGAGTTGTTTCTAAGACCATTTAGTTGAGTCAACCAAATACATTGTCTTAGTGACCCTACACTCCAAATTGGCACTCTGTTTCAGGTTATTCACATATAGGATGAAGACAAGTAATAATTACCCATAAGTTACTGAATTCATATAAAAACTCTCTGTCAAACTGTTAAATTAAAATTTTTAAGAATCCCAGAAAACAAGCAATAAAATGAGAGGGTGGGAGATGTATTTCCCAGGGACATAGTGGTAAAAGCAAAGGTCATTGAAAACAGGAAGTCAATCTGTTATTGGAGATTGGTCCAGATTTTGTCTGGAAGGCAGGAAAATTGATTGACAACTAAGTCTAATGATTGACTTCCTGAATGGTGAATTATTTTTTTCCAACAAAATTGAGTGATTTTCATGTGGTCAATTATTTGCAGTTTTCCACAACTTTCCTGCTGAATTATGGAAAATTAAGGTTGTATAAAAGGGAAAGCTCTAATGCTTGGCTAAGTGAAAGTTCATATGTAGAAGTAAGGGTTGGATTAAGATGAAATGAGGGTGTGGAGAGGAGAAATACTTTCACCTCTCTAACTGTACAACAAATGAACAAAACCTACACAAATTAGCAAAGCAATGTATGCAGAAGTGTGACTATGTATAGAGCCTCTGTTTAATGGGGCCCTCTCTGCTTTCCTGTTTCAATAACTATAAGTTGGTGGTCTATCATAGTTCCTGATGCATAATAGGAAAAGTGTGGGTACTCAGTAAACTAGAGGAGAAAGGAAGTATGATACTCCTAGTTTATGTTTAGCTGATGACATTGCAAACTTCTTTTTAACTTAAAAAAGAGAGATGACACTTATATCTATCACCTCATTTAGATTCTACTAGTATCTACATTTTGGTAGGTAGGATTTGAGTTGTCAGAGTTTATTTGTATCACACATGGCACATAGTATATTATCAAAAATGTGTTAATTGGTTATTCTTTTTTATTTTTTTTAAAAAAGCACCTCTAAGACATCTGAAGTTGCTCAGTAGTCCACTCAAATTTTAATTATCACACCTTTAGGAGATTATCTGTTATCTAATTTTTTCACAAAATATGAGAGGTGGTGAAGGCAGTGATGGGAGGTAGGTGGATGTGCGCTGAAAGGAAGGCTAGCTCCACAATGCTTCCTTGAAAAAAATTGCACCTTGACTCTGTGACTAATTCTTTCTGTCTTCTCCCATTTCTCTTGGTTGGGTGTCTGTCCTCCCACCACATGTCTGGCAATAGCTTATAGCTGGTATTCTTAATGCTTTTTATCTGCTTAAATTATTATTTTTTTCTATAACACACCTGCATAATTAGTGTATCTAATGGTTTCTCATTTATCCATTTATTTTTTCATTTATTTTTTCCTATGTCCTGAATTATGTACTGCTATCTTCAGCTAACCTGACAAATTCTAGATTTTATGAGACTAAATTTATTTATTTGGCTACTTTTTTGTTCCAGCCTTTGTTTTCAAAAAACCATGCTGTGATTTACCTAGTCCTCACGATTCCATCCTAATCAATTAATGTACAAGTACTGACACGACACATGTTTCCTGCTAGCAACAGAATTCCCTGCATTGTATTTGCTCACTTTATTAAAGAGGTATTTAGAGATATGAGAGAAACCCTTCCCTACATCTGACATCACGAATGATGAAGTGGAGTGATTACAAGGAAAGATAAAGAAGGCTCTGCTTACACAGGATTTCCTCAGAGGTTCATGGACTTTGAACTGAAAGAATACCATACTATCATTACTATTAACCGAATGCTCTTTCTGCAATGGCATTGTGGAAATGCTTTATGGAAATTTCATTCATTCCTCACAATAACCCAAGAGGAGGTGCTCTGCTGTCCCCATTTTGCAGATTCGAAGCACTGAGGCAGAGAAAAGTCAAGCAGTGAGTAGGTAAGTGGAAGAACTGAGCTTCAGACCCAGGTTTGTCTGATTCCAAGGTCTCCCATTATGCTGGTTTCCTCACTATAAAACAACGAATGTGTTTATGTTGCTTTACAATTTGCCAGGTACTTTTCTGCATATTCTTTACTTCAATCCACATAGTAATTCTGTGATGAAAGCGCTATTGTTTTCCTTATTTACAGCTGAGGGAATTGAGAGGGTCTACAGTGTGATTTGCCCAAGGTATCATTACCTTGGATTGGAGATTAAGATTTACTATTATGTCTTCATTTCTCTGCCTCTCAGTCGTGACTGCACAGAGAATTTCTAATCAAATCATGTACACACACACACACACACACACACACACACATTCCCTGTGGCCTTATTCAAATAAAAAATTCTTCATCATTATGTAAGTAGTGAATGCAAACACCAAGCTAATGAGATTTGAACTGAGAACAAACATTGGGGCAGCTATATATTCTGCTAAATAAAAGCAACACAGGGAATTACAAGAGGTCCTGCCCAGGAACTTCAAAGGAAATATGCTATTCTTATTAAGAACTCTTAATGCAAACTTATCCAAAACAGAATACAGAATGCCTGCTATGGGTATTTTCTATGCCACACTCATGAGTATCATTGCCCACTGGTCAATCTGACACACACACACACACACACACACATAATGGAAATTTCAGGTGTTAAATTAGTCACCCTAGGGCACTTCTACAGAGTCCCTTGAATGCAGTAAAGGAAATATATGGAATGTGACAAAGAAAATTAATTAAAGTAGGCAATAAAGACTGCTGAGTTCAAACAAACTGTGGGCCCTAGCACATACGAATTCTATACCTGCAGGCCAGACTTCATGAAATCCAGACAAGCTAAAGCATGTTTTTATACTTTAATGAGGAAAAGAGGTTGTCATGTCACTTGGTTATTCAGACATGCACAGTGACCACCTTGCATCTGAAAATTCTAAGAAGGAAAGTTCATTGAAGTCTTAGAGTAATTTCTTCAGCAAAAGCATCAGAGTGCTTAATCTAATTCCATCTGGGGGTTTTCAATCAGAAATGAAGTTATTAAAAAAAATTTTACCAACAGTCCAAAGAAAAAGAACACAAGCTTTAGAGTTAGTTATAAGAGAATTTAACTTATTCAAAAATGTTAACATTAGTCTGGGTTTCTATTTTTTCAGTCTCCTTTTAATGCTATTTTAATCTTTTTTCCCCTCCATAATATTTTCATGTCCATCTCTCAGAAATGGCTAGGGGAATTCTCCTTTGATTTTCTTTGTGTGAATACTCAAAAATGCTCTCTGTGGGACTTCTCCCTTAGGTAAAAACCTACTACCCCTTTAGCATTCATTCGTCCACATTTTTCTCTGTAATATGCAATGGCAAGGTGGGGAGCCAAACTCTGTGACTACCCTGTTTTCCATAATCTTTTTATCCCATTTTAAACTCTTCACAAGTTTCCCTCACCTGCTTTGGGACCTGTCTTCCCTCTGTTTCTAAACTTCCCATTTAGACTCACCGACAAACCTCCATCCACAGTTTCTCTAATTCTTTTGGGGGAGAAAAACATCATCGAACTGTCACTTTCAAGACTGTTTCTGTACATGAGTGAAGTCAAATTTATATCGATCAAAGTGACATGTTTGCAGAGCCAACTAAACTGAAACATCCGTATAATTTATGGTTTGTTATGTTTGATGACAAACAGACATTTTAATTAAGTTGGAGGTTGAAGATTTAAAGAATTTCTGCCTGAATTTTATCACCCACAGCAAATCGAGCCTTGGATGAAAAAAGACATAAATAGCAGAATGGATCCTTTACATATACAGGGATAAGGATGCAGGTATTTACACTGTTTAAGTAAGATGGGACTGAGAAATAAAATACCAAGAATGTTCCATTGCCTCATAAAAGACATCTGTAGGAACCCTGTCTATAAAGAAAGTTTTCTTATTCTCCCCTGAGCCAAAACTCATAGATTCTTAGTCACAGGCATAATAGTGATAGTAATTTTCATAAATATAGAGCTTTTTCCAAGCACCTTCCCATGGAATAATTTGCCCCTGAACCCTTAGGAATGACCTCATCTGTTGTATTGTCACAGTTAGTACCATGGGTGGGGACAGAACAGGGGAATCAACCTAGAGCCCATGGTTTGCAAGTGCTCTTTGGCCTCCTGGCTGAACCCCTTGGCCTGTATCAGACTCAGAAGAAGCAGAGGGCCTTTAGGATTATTTTATTAGCAACTTGTGTCTTCATGAAGAAATACACAAAAAGTCTGGAGCTAAGATTTAATGTTAAATATGACTGAAATTCAAATATAGAAAAACCTACTGAAAAGTGAACATTTTGCTGTTTTGAGAGACAAGTGGGGGCATATTTTTGAAGTTTATAATTTTGCTACAGATATCTATATATATAAAAGCCTAAGTGACCAGCCGACTGGCTGATCATCTGGTAGCTATGACATGCACTGACCACTGGGGGGAGACTCTCAATGTACGGGCATAGAAACATGGAATAGTCTGATGAACCTCAAAGGGAAAGGGGGAGGGAGGAGGGCAGGAAGAGATTAACCAAAGATCTTTTATGCATACTAGAGGCCCAGTGCACAGATTTGTGCATCGGTGGGATCCCTTGGCCTGGCCTGGGTTGATCGGGCTAACACCAGCTCTCTGACATCCCCAGAGGGGTCCCGGATTGCGAGAGGACACAGGCCAAGGGACCCCACTGGTGCACAAATCCATGCACCGGGCTGCTAGTTAATCAATAAACACAAGCTTTTCCCCAAATACTGGTGTGTTAGTTTGCTAGGGCTACCATAACAAGGTACCACAGATTGAGTGGCTTAATAGAGATTTATTTTTTCACACTTCTGAAGGTCAGAAGACTAAGTTTAAGATGTCAGCAGGGTTGTTTTCTCCTGAGGCCTCTGTCCCTGGTTTTCAGATGGCTGTCTTCTTCCAATCTCCATAGTCTTATACACAATTTAGTCAATAAAGGCTGGTACAGGAGAAATTAAAGCCATAAGAAGATGAATTATGCTCAATTAAAATGTTATTTTCCACAGAAAGTTTCACATCTTGAAAAGTATTATAAAATATGCTTTAAAAAGCCTAGCTGGCATGGCTCAGTGGTTGAGCATCGACCTTTGAACCAGGAGGTCACAGTTCGATTCTCGGTCAAGGCACATGTTTGGGTTGCAGGCTCAATCACCACTGTGGGGTGTGCAGGAAGCAGCAGATCAATGATTCTCTCTTATCATTGTTTTTCTCTCTCTCTCCCTCTCTCCCTCTCCCTTCCTCTCAGCAATCAATAAAAATGCATTAAAATATGCTTAAAACATGTTTAAAATACAGTTGATGATATATTTGAAAAAAATAACACATGAGTGCAGAGATGCATTATTTTAGCTATATAGAAGGGTTAAAAACACATCTAAATGTTTTTCATTGTTTAATTTTGGCCTTGAAATAGCCAAGTGATTGCTGCTATTATTAATATGCTGGATTTTGTTTGTTTGTTTATGCTGAGAGAACTAGAATGTCTGAGAGGTTGTGTTGAAGAAGAGCTCTCTTTAGAAGAGATCTGTATCTCTTCCTGTTCTGGCTGGCATTCTGCTGGTTACACATTTAAGATGGGCACCAAGGACTCCCACTCTATGTGACAATTTTTGTAAAATGAGCAAAAAGTATATTGTTACTATGTTTAAGAGACTATATTATGTGTTACAAAAGTAATTTTCTACAATATTGGGTATGATACTATAGTCCTAGTTTCTGAAAATACTCATATGATTACCTTTTGTAATATAATTTTGGAATTCCATTTTATTCTTGATAATAGTTAGATACCAAGATTTCTAATTCCACCTGTCACCTTGAGTCTAAACCATACAATAAGAGACACACAGAGAAGTACACTGAACTAGAACTTCCTTCTAGGCAGGAAAGTGGCGTCTTTAATTTTTCTTTTATAAGTACATGTATGGAGATAAGACATAAATTTTTATTAAATCACACAGCATATATCTCTGCAAAAATGACTAATTTATTAATTTAAGGAGGAGAAGCTGTGATGAAGAATGGTCTATTTCTATACAGTAGAGTTCTTTCAGTTTTATTATGATCAGTGTCACAGGCATTGATGTAGTACTTGTGTATCAATGTACATGAGCATTGTTATCTGGTAGTATTGTTATTTGAGAATTCCCCAACATAAAGATGAAGGAGCACCCAAGGTATCTATAATGAGATTTTATTTTCACATTTCCAATAACACATCTCAATCATTTCCTTCTGTGACTCTTCTGAGTAAATTTTCAACAGGATTTACATACGAAATAAAATGTATCTTGGAATCAAAGGAGATTGAGATCCTCCAAGGACTAATTATAAACTTGAAAAAAATATTTGGCAGCACTCAAAGGTATGGGATAAAATGCTGATGAGTTTTGAGATGAATTATAGTCATGGTAAGAACCAACACCTCAAGAAGGATTAGAAATGAGTGGGAAAAGACCAAATTAAAATGGGATCTATTTTAATAGGGGCAGATATTAAATAGATGCTCATATTGATCTGTGATAACTAAACATTGCTAGATTGTTCTGCAATGGAAGTCTTTAGAATTATATTTTCCACTAATACTGTTATTATTGTCCCCTTAGTGATTATCCCCACAGTGATAATTGTCTCTTTAGGAAATAATAATTACCAACTAGATTAGCAAAATATTAGTGTTGTAGGGGCTATAAAATATAGAAAAATGAATTTATTTGTTAATTTCTCAACTGCTAAAGGAATGCATGCTTATTTAAAATATTCATTTTATGGCCATGCAGAGAGTAAATATAGACATCTGCCTTTACCTGTCCTCAGTCTTTTTCATGAGATATAACCACTGTTAAGTTTGTAAATGTACATGTCAATATATGTAACCAGCATATTTCATTATCTGTTGCCCTGTCTTGACATGCCAAAGCCTTATAAACTTAGCAAGCAATACAATTTAAAATGAATTTAGCATCTTTGTTTTAGTTTTTCATGAAAATACCAAGTACCATTTTACCATAAATCAAAATGTTTAAAAATATATTTATTCCCCCTGAACCCGCTCCAGGCTCACTCTCCACACAGCTGAATCTCTGTCCCACTCCAGTTCACACTAATGACTGTTTCCCGAATAGAGACTAAACTGGATTGCTCTTATCTCCCTTTCTCTATCTTCAGCTCAACTTTATGTTAGCAGAGTTGCAGTTTCTCTGTTTTCTTTCCATTTTTTTATTATTATTACTGGAATTCTGTGTCTCAAAGGAGACTTAGGAAGCTGGCCAAGCATGAAACTGCCTTCCTTAGAGAGGGGAAGGAGGAGTATAAAAACCCCCAAATGAATGCATTCCTTCAAGTTTGCCACATTTGCTTGTCTGTACACATATCAATGCACCTGGTTTATCACGTACACCTTTAAATTACAGTTCTAAC
Organism: Myotis lucifugus; assembly: GCF_000147115.1. NCBI lineage: Eukaryota > Metazoa > Chordata > Mammalia > Chiroptera > Vespertilionidae > Myotis > Myotis lucifugus. The sequence goes on along the minus strand of NW_005871082.1, from coordinate 5,940,699 downwards.
TTTGGATATTCACATTATAGTTCCACCAGAGGTCCTCATGTGGAAATGAAGTCCCTGGATTTAGAAATAAGTAGTAACTAATAATATAATTTATTGAAGAGCAAGTGTCACCCACAGATGTTTAGTTTTTCTAAAAGATAAAAGAACACATTAAATTTTCAGTAACCTCTGAGTCAGAAATTAAAGAATTTGCATCAAGAGACATGTTCTTTAAATGAGAAAACCTTTGAGTATATTGCTCAGCTGATAAAATAAGTTTCTGATGAATAAACAGAAAACATAAGTTGGAACCGAGCCAGCTATGGGATTTGCTAGCAATAGACTGTTGGGGGGAAAAATGCAAGTTCTTTGTAGTGTGAGTGGTGTGTTGTCTGGTTTGTTTAATTTTTGAAGTTGACACATCACACATTGTTGAACTGACAAGCTGAATGAACTTGAGTGGAGGGCAGAAACTACTAATAAGCCAAGGGCTCTGCCCTCACTCATGAGTCATCAGTGGTAAGAAATAAATGTGGATCAGTTTGTCTGGAAGAATTTCCAAACTTGTCTGGATGTTACGGACATGTTGTGAACAGTGCCATGTCGTCTGAGAAACTTAAAACAATGTTATTTTAAAGCAATATGCCAAGAATTGAGATAATGCAGACGTACATTCATATTTGGACAAAGTGACATCTTAATGAGACCAAAGCAATATGTTTCAGACTATTGAAAGCTCTGAGACCTCATCACACAGAGCAGTCATTAGAAACAGTTTAACTTGAACCCCAGAATGAGATCACAGAGTTAAAGCCATGTAGCACGTCTGGTAGAGTATTATGGAAGGAGATAGGGCTGTATTCCTCAGTGCAATATTTCAGGTCATTGGAATATAATCTAAACTATAATTGAGCTAAGTCTCTGCTGATGGATAGAAAGAAGGAAGGAAGGAAGGAAGGAAGGAAGGAAGGAAGGAAGGAAGGAAGGAAGGAAGGAAGGAAGGAAAGAAGGAAGGAAGGAAGGAAGGAAGGAAGGAAGGAAGGAAAGAAGGAAGGAAGGAAGGAAGGAAGGAAGGAAGGAAGGGCAAAAGAAGGAAATGAGAGAAATTCACAAATAAACTTAAACTGAAACTAATTGAATAGATTGCTTGGTGTCATAGTGAGAAAAAAAGGGCTGCCCTTTCCCATAAGGTGAATGGGACCCAATGTAATGAAAACTACTTGAGTGAATTAACATGACTTTTTCATTGTATATTCAAATAATTTAAGGAAGAAATCTACTCTTTAGCCTCTTTTGAAATTTTCTTTGTTTTAGAAATCCTTCTGCTGAGGAATCATACTGTCCATTTTTGGTATTCAGCTTTTATAAGAAAAAGAAGAAATGTGAATCTTAGAAGGGCTCTTGAAGATTATCAACAATAATTATTAAGGACAAAGTAACCACTGAATGAAATCCTGGTAAGAACTACAACAGGGAATGTCTGATTGTAAGTAGTCAAGAAGTCAATTCCAGGAGGCTTATGGAACTGTTTTTATAGAGAATAAGGAAAAGTAAGAGAAGATAATTTACTAAAGAATGAGATTTTCTGTCCTAACCTGATTAACCAAACTTGGAGCCCAGATTTTTAAGGATATAGTTGAAATATCTGTTAACATTTTTTGGACTCCATGCTTGGGAACTATGAATCAAATGTATATTTGAACAGATAATGATTAGAATTTGCATAACCATTAGAATCATATGCGTTGTAACTTTCACTAGCAGTATTTAAATTTTTCATACAACTTTCTCATGTTATATATAAACTTGTCCCAAGCTCTTAAAACTACTTCAAACTAAATTTTTAAAGATAATGTCCTATTTACTTTTCTATAAAGTGTAATTTATCTAACCTGATATATCTCTGCTAATAAACAATATAAAGTATGATACGGTTATTAACTCATCAGTAATGTTAATTTTAATTTCTAAAACCCTGGCTATAACAATTGAATAAATTCAATTGCAATCACATGTATTTTAGACCTCTTTTGTAGGAAATTTAATTTGGAGGTCATATTTTCCCCCTTTTGAAAAATGTTCTGTCCATGACGTCAATGATAGTCTTCGTCAAGTGTTACCCATCAACTCACTTTCCAAAAGTTTCAGACATTCATTTTGGAGGTCATGTGCTCATGGGGAAGTTGGCATCTCTGTCTTTTGGGGTGATATGAATGATGTGTGTGTGTGTGAGATGTGTGTGTGTGTGTGTGTGTGCAATGTGTGTGTGTGTGTGTGTGTGTGTGTGTCTATATTATTGCTTCTGACTCTCTGGAGAACTCAGATTAATATAGATAGATAAATACACAATTAATGGGAATATAGAAAAAGATATGATAAAAATGTTAATACTGAAGAAGTATATATTTTATTAATTTATTCATACATTTGCTCTTTAATTTATTCATCAATCACCCATCTTTAAGTCTCCAATGCCTACCAGGTTAAAGACACTTGCTTAATCAGAAACCCTCAAAGAGTCATTTACCTGCGGCCAAAGAAAACACAAACAATGACAGATTCCATGCTAGTGTTAGGTTCCAGGAGCTCAGGGGAATAGAAAGAATGGCTAAATCAGACTAGTGAATCAGGCTCAATTTCTGAGAAGAGACGAACACTTCAGTAGCACTCATGGGCTTCCTATATTCTTTACACAATATCTTCTTTGGTATTTCCAAATATCTGAATGGAAAAACAGAATACAAGGCACCTTTTTTGAAATTATAGTGATTTTGTCTCTATTTCAAACTCTCAAGCTACTCTCTGAGTTCACTGCACCTATTTTGTAAAAACTAGGTAAATGTGAAGAGCATACCAACACACTGAAAGTGTTTTATTCCCTCAAATCAAAGATGCTAACCTTTTGCTTGAAATCTGCACTGTGTCACGATCTTTGCACCCAGGCTATTGAAGCCTAGCTCTTCAGGGTGGAATTGTCTGCACAATTTACTGAGGCTTTAGGCAGGGTTATGTTGGTCTAGCCATTAAATAGTTATGTTAGGAATAAAAAAGTATTTAATAGTTTATTGGAAAGTCAATGGCATAATGTGTGAGGTGGCTCTTTCACAGTATACTAAAAGTGTCAGAATTCCATGCAATTTTCCACACATAAAAATGGCATAATATCCTACAGGTGTTAGCTATTTATTTCTACTTGCTCTGCTCATTAGTAAAATATTTCAATACTTAGTCTTCTATATATTAATCTGGCATGTCCAAATGAGTAGCAAATCTACACAAGCAACAAAGTAGGTTCTAAAAATATATATTAAACACTAAGAACTTATAACAATTTACCTTAAAAAGGTTCTATTTGTTGTGGTCAATTTTTACATCAACTCACTGTGTTGATTACCTTGTTGGATGTAAATTCTTCGTGTAATCCAAAACCCTTTAAGAATAAGACCATTATTTATTATTTTAATGGTAATTTCCAGTGGATGTGTATTTTCAGGGAATACATGCTGGGTATAGTTCGTGCAGTTTCCCAAATACACACTACACAGAAAACTCTACAACAGGTGCTCTGACTTATAAAGTTTGTCCATAATTAAAGAGTTTCCATTTTTTAAAGAAATGACTTTGAAATTCATTGTAAAACAAATATGTACCTTGATATTTTCCATATTTAAAATGTATGCATGTTACTTTTAGTAGATATATTTATCAATATATTTAAAAATATTGATAAATACGCATATTGTATACATGATATTTGTATAGCTATATATGTTTCCAGACTTACAATATTTATTTATTTTGTACACAGAGCTGTACTACCATACCCTTATAGATCCCTATAAGGGTATACACAATGTGAATCATATGTCATCAAATCATCATCACAATTCCTTTGTGAAGCAGAAATATATGGGATGTGTTTGTGTATTATAGATATAAATTCTACAGACTCCATAATAATATATAAAATATAAAATCTATGCATGTGTAAGTGTTATACATATGGCCTGTTCTTTAAACTTAGTTTCACTTAGCTTCCTTTAAAAGTCTTATTATAAGAATAATAAAGAAACAACATCATTGCACCTGCCAATTAGTAAATTGTTAGCTATGCCTTCGGTGACCTTACCATTTATCTCAGCTCCATAAGAAATTTATTTCCAACTGTGTAAAACAGTGGTGTTTTCAAGAGGTCATCCTGCTCTGAAGTTTCAAGAATATTCATCTGTTTTTAAGGGCACATAGTCATCCTATCTAATAAAGAGGGAATATGCTAATTGACCCTCATGCCATTACAAAGATGGCAGTGCCCACAGCCAATAAGCAGGGAATATGCTAATGGACTGCCACACCCTCAAAGATGGCAGCGCCCACAGCCACAAGATGGCAGTGCCCAGTCCCCTCAACCCTGCCAGGGTGGCAGATGCACAGCAAGGCCAGGCCTGTCCCCAGGCGGGCCCGGCCACTCTGTGTGCCTGTCTCCAGAGTCCCCCCATCCCCTCAGCCCCCCAGTCACCCAGGGCCACCCGAGGCTCAGGTAACCAGGGCTGGCCGAGGATTGTGCTGCTGGCAGTGGCAGCAGCAGAGGTGTGATGGGGCATCACCTTTCCCTGATCGCCAGGTCACCTCCCGCCCCTGAGGGCTCCCGGGCTGTGAGAGGGGGCAGGCTGGGCTGAAGGATCCCCCCCTCTAGTTCATGAATTTTCATGCACCAGGCCTCTAGTTCAATAATAACTGCTCTAACAAGGTCAAAATATAACTGAATATTTATTTAGGTATATGTTCTAGATTTATCTGATTAATGTTTTTAATTATCAGGTCAAATAACTTAGATGGAGGTTAAGTATTTCTTTTATCTCTCTTTATTGTTTGTTTTCAATTACAGTCAAAGGAATTTTAAGAAAAAAAAGATACATGAATAATTATGCATATGTTTACTGATTCCCTCTTAGAAATTAGGAACCTATAAATCTTGTTATTTATTTGGGTTGGAAACAGCAACATCTTCATTTAATTTCTACTGACCTGCCTGTCCAGGTTGGCCCAGTGATTGAGCTTTGACCTATGAATCAGGAAGTTTAGGTTCAATCCCTGGTCAGAGCACATACCTGGGTTGCAGGCTCAATCCCCAATATGGGGTATACAGAGGGAGAAGATCAATGAATCTCTCTCTTCATTGATGTTTCTATCTCTCCCTCTCCATTACTCTCTGAAATAAATAAAAATATATTTAAAATTTTTCTACCAATCTGTTTATATTTTTAAATTAAATTATTAAGTCACAATGTTTTAAAATTTTCAAAATTACTTATTATTTAATCTCATTAATTAGTCTTATCCTTTTCTCATTAGCCATTTTAAGAATTTATTGAGAGTGGTGCAAATTTCCATTTACTTCTATCACCCATAACCCAGCTCATACTATGCTGTGATTTCTATTTGTAAATTCCTAAAGTTAACATGTTTCCCATCTGTCCATATTAGATATTTGTAAATCTTGCTATCTGTTATATTTTCAGTCATTTTGAGGTAAGGCTGCCAGACTTTTCTTTCCATATTCCTGAGAGATTTGAAGTAATGAGAGGACAGATACACAATCTCACATCCCCTCATCCACCAAGTTCTCCACTTCTCTGCAAACACGTCCCCATTTCTCAGAATGAACTGCCTGTGTTCCCTGCTAAGGCCACCTCTCCCTATGATCAGATTCCATTATTTTTTACTTTTCAAGGAAATCATCCAGCAATTCTCTTTTTTATCATTAACATTTCATTCAATGCCACAATCTTTTTAATCATAATAAAAATGTTGCCAGGTCTCTAATATACTTTTTAAATGAGCAAAAATAACTTAACTAAATAAAGCAAAACAAACCACTCATGACCTCACCAATCTCCTGAGCTCCACATGAATTCTCACCTTCCTTCTATCTCTATTTTCATTTTCTCTAATTCCTTCTGTCCCCTCTTGTTGAATCCAAACCAATTTATTTTTCCACTCTTTACTCCACTCCACTTTACTTCTTCTTTATAAGTCACCAGTAACTTCCACAAAGCTAAATCCAATAGTTCATTTGTAGTCTTTATACTTATACTAGTGGCCTGGTGCATGAAATTCATCCCATTAAAAGGGGATTAATTAGAAGAAATATTTTAATATTGCTATTTGCCTTTTCTCTATAATAGAAGTGTCAGAGATGAAAGAAAGTTAGTAAAATGTATATAAAAATCTTCCTCCTGTCAGAGTCTGGGCATGCCACGGGACCCAGAGTCAAGTCCCTGCCCACCCGTGGCACCTCAAAATCTCCCTCAGCCTGGCACTGAGGGCAGGGGGTGTAGCCTGAGGTTCCCTGTCAAGCCTTGCTGGGAGGGGTGGGCAGCCTGAGGTCACTCGGCCTGGTGCCAGGTCAGGGGGTGCAGCCAGCCGGTCCCACCCCCATTGGGTGATATCCAGAAATGGCAAGCCCCACCCTTGTCAAGCTTCACCGGGCAGGGGGCACAGCCTCAGGTCCCCCAGTGCACCCTCAGGTCCCCTGGCTCAGCACCAGGGTGGGGGCATGTCCTGAGGACCCCCAGCCCAGGCAGGGGTGGGGAGTGTGCCTTGAGGTCTCCTGTCAAGCCCCACCATGTAAGGGATGTAGCCTGAGATCCCTTGTCAAGCCCCACTGGGCAGGAAGAGTGGCCTGATGTTCCCCTATCAAGCCCCACCAGGGAGTGCAGCCTCAGGTCCCCCGGCCCAGCCCTGGGAGGGGGGCACAGCAGGCAGGGAGCTCAGTGCTACACAGCCTCAGATCCCTTCTGATTGCTTGTTAAGGCTCCTTACAGGAGCCTGGCCTTCTCTGTGGGCGCAGTCTTCTTGTGTTATGAAGTTCTTGCCTCTGGTATGGGTGCAGATTTTTTGATTGTTATAGGGTAATGGTCAATTTGCATATTCCCTCTTTATTAGATAAGATTGCCCGCCCCAAACTCATGTCCATCTATAACCTCAGAATGTGACATTATTCAAAAAGAGTCCTTGAAGATGTAAGTAGATGAGGTCACACTGGATTAGAGTGAGCCCTAATCCAATGACTGGTGTCTTTATAATTAGAGATAACAGGGACACACAGGGAGGAAGGCCATGTGACCATGGAGGCAGAGACTGGAGTTATGTGCCACACTGAAGAATGCCACGGATTGTGAGGAAACGCTAGAAGCTGGCATGGAGAAGAAAGGACCTTCCTCTAGAGCTTGCAGAGGAAGCACGGTCCTTCTGGCACCTTGATTTCAAACTCTAGACTCCAGAACTTGACAGCACGACTTTCTGTTGTTTTAAACAACCCAGTGTGTGATACTTTGTTGAGTCAACCCCAGGAATCTGATAAAGCATTATTGCTCATGTAAACATTTAATTCAGTTGGCTATCAATAACCACATTCATCTGGCTTTTCTTCCTCTTCTCTGGGTGTTCCTTATCTGTCTCTTGGTCTTTATCTCCATGACTTCCAAACACCAGAGCACCCTTGGTCTGAATCCTTACTTCTTTTCCCTTTTCTAAGAACATTTCCTTGGTGCTGCCATCCAGTTTCATGGCTTTAGACATCATCTATCTACTCATAATTCCTAAATTTATATTTTTAGTCCATACTTCCACCTGAACTCTGTATGCAGCTTCTTTCTTAATGTTTCCACGTTTACATCCAATAGGCATCTCCAATAGAATGTGCCCAAACTTGATAAGTCAATGAGTAATACTACTTTGTATTCTAATTAATAGGGAACATTTACAGTGTCTCTCCAACTAATAAATTATAAAAATTAATACTCTGAGTATAGCTTGGATTAAATGTCTTGGTACTGTTTCTTCATCAACGTTTTGCTTTTAGAAACATGAAACATGAACCCTAAAAATAATAGTTCATCTCTGCTATTTCTATAACTCACTTTGTCACTTTAATTAATAGATTAATATTATCTTTCAAGAAATTCTATAACAAAGGAGACAGTTTTATTAATTTAGCGAGGAAACTTAAAGTATAATTTATATACTATCTTAGTGAAATAATTTATTTCCTTTTGTATATATGAATGTGTATATGCATTTGTACATTAGATTTACTTGAGTAATTTTTTAGAAGAATGTAATGCCACTTTTTTTCCTTCCTCTCTCTAAAAAAGTCAAAAAAATAAAAAAAAAAGTATAGACTATCTTATATTAAACCTCAGAATTTCTCAATAATACATCGATATACAAACACAAGCAGTATCACTCAGAGTATCCTTTAAAGACAGGTAAAGAATAGAAACTCATTGTTAGGAAGGCTTCACATTTTCAGGCAAACTTTGAGGAGTGTAAGAACTCTCATTGCTCCTTCAAGCAATACCAGGATATCCCAGGAGATTCTTGATGGGAAAGGACCTCACAGAGGGACATAACTAACAACTAATAGTGTTACTTGTCAAAGGAGACAATGAGAAACATGGGCATACACACATGTTAGTAAAAAGTGGTAGATTGGAATAGAAAAATTTTACCCGGATTATGACCTTGTTTAATGGATTGAGGATTCCAGGAAATGAAATGTTTCATCCTAAAATGGTAGCATATGGGCACTGAAAGATGTGGACATGGAAGATATCATAATTAACCTGGATCTGAGTATGCTCATGATGGGTATTAGCCAGATTTGTGCTTGTTAGAAATATCTAATAAACACAAAGATGGGAAAGTAAAGTAAAAACTAAACAAAGAAAATGACTCATGAAATAGGCCTCTGAGTGAGTGAGATCAAGTAAGACATCCTTAGGTATTCCAGAAATAAATGGGTGACATTTTAAATAGAGGTGGATGTCCTGCATTTGTCAAAGTGGACAGGAAACCATGACCTTCTATTTTAAATTTCCAGCCCTAACTTTTTGCCTTAACTCCAGAATACCATATGTAACTGCATATTTGACTTTGCTACTTGGATGTTTAATTGTCATCTCAAACTCAGCACGTCCAAATTATTACTCTGGATCTCTACCTATTTCTAACCCTCAACTTTTTCATTCATGCTCCAAAATGCATCCAGTCACATAGAACAAAAACTCAAGTTTTTAATTTTGCTTCTTTCTTCATTACAAATTATATATCATTCCCTGATATTCGTTGGGGTATAAGATAGACCTCTCACTGTCATCAACATCTCCTTGATTCCTGTGTTTTTTGTTTGTTTTTTTAACTTCCCCTTTCACAGTTCTGGCTGCTATAACAAAGCACCATTGATAGGTGGCTTATAAACAACAAAAATTTATTTCTTATAGTTCTGGAGGCTGGGGAGTCCAAGATCAAGATGCTAACAGATTTTGTCTTGGTAATAACTTCCTTCCTGATTCAGAAACAACCATTTTCTTGTGTGTCCTCACATAGTAGAATGATTTATGGAGCTCTCTGGTGTCTCTTGTATAATACACTAAATCCATACATGTGAGGTTCACCTTTATTACCTAGTCACCTCCTAAATGCCTCACTTACAAATATCATAACATGGGGGATTAGGTTTCAACACATGAATTTGTGGAGATGCAAGCATTAAGTCTATAGCAGCCCTTAATCTATATCATAAGCTAGTCATGTTAACTGTGTATTTTATTGAAAATCAAATCACTACTCCCTATCTCCTCTGTTACTATGCAAACCACCATCATGTCTCTACTGGATAACAGCTCTAGAATCTAATTTGACTCTCCCTCTTAAATATATTTCTACATAGTCAATAGGAGCCATAATATTCATTCATAAATATCAATCATATCATGTTATTTCTGGCTCATCACCTCCAATGACCTTGCATTGCATTTATTTCAAAATACAAATTCTATCCTGGGCCTGCAAGATCCTATGGGATCTAGCCTACCTTGCATTCCTCTATGACTTTCTTCCACAGCATCCAACTAATTGTTCTTTGTTCTCATGCTCTGCTCTTCTTCCTTTTTCTCAAATAAGCCAAGATTCTTTCTACTATAGAGCTTTTGCCTTATTTGTCATTCATTTACATCTTACTGTAAATCTTCTTTAACTGTTTCTTGTAATTTCAGTTTTAATGTAACCTCACAGAGGTTTTCCATTACTGTGTGATTTTAGTCATACTAAGATAAAGTTCACTCATATTAAGGTACTTTGTATTATGATATTCATAATTTACTTAAAAGTGTCTGGTTTTACAGTTTTATAATATGTATTTGCCAATTATCTTGAGCTATGATTAGAAGGGAATCTACTGCCTTAATAAAAAATTTATATTCCTGGGGTGGTTTAAATTTGCCTTTATGGCAAGAAGCATATATGCAGGGTGAACTATTATAAGTTTTTCAGCCATAACATTGAGAAATTAGATTTTGTTGGCAAAATTGGTGCCCTTTTAACTGGAATGATGAATGTTTAGGATGGGGTCTCATTAATAAAGTTAAAGTTATTAACCAAGAGTGGTTTACTTAAATGCCTTATATAAATTCAACACTTTTGCAAGAATTGGGGATTAATATCCAGAAAGGTCTAGAAAATGTGTCCTTGGGGATGGGCTCTATGAATTAATCAGTAATAGTCTATTCAACCTCTGAATTTGGCAGCTTCCCATTTGATTTTGGTTCTAAAGGGAACACTTCTGTAATGAAAATTTATTAAATTTATAAAATTTATAAAAGGAGATTTGTAATCTGTTTTGTGATTGCTTTTCCAACAAAGTTTAACTAATAATTAACAGTATAGTACCAGCAATTGTTTTGGAAAATGCTTATCAACTTGTGGGTAGAATGACTAACTATTGCCCTCCTCAAACATATTACTTTTCTGACTTACTAAAAAGAATTTAAGAGTTGTGCCTTACTATGCTAGTCTTTTCTCCAAGTTTCCCACCCAGTGATTATCAGAACAATTATTTAAAAGCCCAAACTAGTTTGACTTAATTATTCTGATCACTGCAATTGTTCCTTCAGGAAGTATTTAGCTGGCCTTGGGACAGTGGGGGAATTAACCCTTCAGAAAGCCACTCCTTATGCTGCTTCTATTCTTGAGATGACACAAAGATATACCTTGAGAGGAGAAGGCATTTTTTTTTGTTAATCCTCACCCAAGGATATTGGATATTTTTTTTAGAAAGAGTGGAAAGGAAGGGGTAAAGGGAGAGAAAGAGAGAGAGAAACATCAATGTGAGAGAGACACATAGATTCTTTGCCTCCTTCAGACGCCCTGATCAGGACTGGGAATCAAACCTGCAACATGTCTTTGACTGGTAATCAAGCCTGTGACCCTTTGATGCATGGGCTGAAGCTCTATCCCCTGAGCAACACTAGCCAGGGCAGGAGAACGCATTTGCTTCCCTGTGTCAAATATAAGCAACTTGTACATCCTGTGGACTCTGTATCACACAGTTTTCCATGAGAAGCTTCTTGCGTTACTCCCATGTGCAGGTGAAGGTTGCTGCCAAGTGTAATTCAGGGACTGCTCAGCATCCACTCATACTCCCTGGCTGGCTAAGCTACATGCTGGCCGGAGATCCTTAGTGATGGGCCAAATTTTCCATCCAGATGCTGACTGGGTTTAAACCTTGCCCTCCATGCTTGCAAACCTTGCCTTGAGATCACCTCATGTTGACATAACAGGCTCCATGAAAGGGTATCTGCCATCTAACTCAAAATTTAAAAAAACACACAGGAGAAATAAAGGTTTCTTGAGAATGCTAAACCAAATAGCTAAAGGTAGGGAGAGGAGACACTATGAAATAGAAACTCTTTTCTGAATTCTAACAAAGACATCTTTAAGACACAAACTCAGTCCTTGCTTTTATGATGTTCCCTTAATCAATAAAGTTACTTTCCACTCTTTAAACTGAAACACCGGGAAAATAAATGCAGAACAACCTATTTGAACTCATGGCTCCCTTCTCTTTCTTGCCCCTTCATGTTATCATCTCCCAAATCATAGACAGAAATTTGGCTTGCAGAATATTTCCTCCCATGTATTATAATGTTATCTTACATGACAAAGGAGACTTTGCAGATGTAATAACTGTTATTAATTAGCTGACCTTAACATAAGGAGATTATTTGGATTATCCAAGGGAGCCAGATGTAATCACATGACCCTTTCAAAACACACACAAAAAAAGAAGGCAGGAGAAGAAGTGAAAAGATAGCAAAGTGAAAGTCAGAAACATTGGGAGCATAAAAAGGCCTTACCCATTGTTTCTGGCTTTGGGGATGAAGGATGGGGACATTGACTAAGGACTTTGCATGGCCTCTAGAACCTGAGAATGATCTGCAGCCAACAACCAGCAAGGAAATGGGGAATCTCACTCCTACAAACACAAAATGGAGAATCTCACTCCTACAATTGAAGGATCCTGGAAGCAGATGCAGCCTCATTGTCCCTAGAGTTAGAGTGCAGCTCTGACACAACCTTGATTTAGGCCTGTGTCACTCTAAACAGGGTATCCAACAAGTCTGTCTAAACTTCAGACTTATAAAAACTCTGAGATGATAAATTTAGGTTTTATTAACCCCAGCTTTTGTAGTCATTTGTTAAATCAGCAACAAAGGTAAACAGTGGACTAGAATTATATTTTCTATACTATAATAAAAGTCTAATAACTGAATTCTAAGCATTATTGTTGACATTCTAAAGATGAATTTGGAAAAATTGAGACACCGTAATAATTACAGCTGAGCATACAAAGGTATTGTTTTGCTATGACTTCTAGTCTCTTATATCTACTATTCATGTATGATAACTACACTTCATGATGACCCTGCAGAGATTCTGCACTAAGAAATGGTTCAAAAGGAAATATTACAAAGTGTTTCCTGAATATTGCAAAAAATAATATAATTGCCAGTAAATTTTTCCTTCAACCAAAATTAATTTATTCCTTTGCTTGGAGATCCAGATTTAACAAATCTATAGGCCAAGAGGGTTATTGAAAATAACTTTATTTTCCCTCTTTTATTCCTTATGTTGAATATTCCCAATGTGTAATTTATTTCTCTAAAATTGTAGATTAACTTTAAGAGAACCCATCTTTCTCATTTTAGTTTAGAGCTCAGCTTCTCATCTACTCATGAGTGTTCTGCTTTTAAAAATGCAAAAAGAAATGTAGGTGTCTCTCATGAAGATATCTGAATATAGCATTATCTGAGAGTTTTTTTCCATATGTCTGTCTATATGTATATGTGTGTGTATGTTTGTATGTATGTATCTTTATAGCTCCTTCAGATTTACCCTTTATCTTTGTTTTTTCACAGTGAAAATATTTTAATTTGATTTTTTGCAATTGTTTGTACAATATGTATTAATATTTTACAAACTCTAAAAGAGAGAGAAGTAAGAGATGTGATGAATTTTTATATATATCACTACTGAAACTTGGTAATGTGAGAGTGAGGAAGTAGGGTGGAAGAAAGTAAGATAAAGGTAACACACCTCAAACATCATAAGGTTAAATTTATTCAGCATCATAGAGTTACTTAATCAATATCTATACATATGACCATGATTTAGAATCTCACTTAACAACAACAACAACAAAATGTCTTTTCTGCAAATTCTTTATAATAATCTTCCATGTATTATAACATTTGCCCCTTAAAGTTTGATTGCCAATATGTATATGATAGTAATTGGATAGTTATAATAGAGGTTCATTGAAGAAAACTGATCACAAGTAATTCAACTAGTGTTGTAATACTGGGAATTAAACACAGGTCTTTGGATATATGTGATATATCAGGCATTTTTTCCTGATATATTGTAAACATTTCTCTTTCCTTAGGTTCCTGTTACATTCATTTGGTTCAAGTTCCTGCCATTCAGATATCTACACTGGTTCTGGACACTCACCATCATTACTTTGACACTGTTACTGAATCTATTGTTAAATTAATGTTCCAGAAATACAAGTTTTACTCATTAATTTCTTATGCAAAAGTAAAATTTTGGCTCATAGCAAAGCCAGATTTCAAAGATCAAAATTATATGAACACTTAAGGACCCTCTATCTGTATAACATAATGAATGTTATGAAAATGAAAAGCACTAAGAGGCCTCTTCCTTTAAGCAGTGAACAATTTATTTGGACAGATGTTGATGTGTCCAAATAAATTAAAACACTATGGAAGTTGCCCAGCTGGTGTGTCTCAGTGGTTGAGCATCAACCTATGAATCAGGAGGTCAGGGTTTGATTCCTGGTCAGGGCACAAGCATGGGTTTTGGGCTTCATCCCCATTGTAGGGTGTGCATGAGGCAGCTGATCAATGATTCTCTCTCATCATTGATGTTTCTATCTCTCTCTCCCTCTCCCTTCCTCTTTGAAATCAATAAAAATATATTTTAAAGACCTCACTAAGGAGTCTATTAGTGTCAACATATGGGTATGCAAATTGATAATCAAAAGAACTAATTTTGGGAGTTTGAAATGTTTGAGATGGCTATGGTCAGAATGATTCAAAAGACTATAATGAAAATAATTCGCCTTAAACCAGGCTGTAAATATTTAGATAGTTGAATGGGAAGATTGAAGGATATTCGAGGGATGACAAAAATACACAGATGAAAATTAACATGGGGTTTTGACATTACAGTGGGTCCCTATCAGAATCACCTATAATCCCATAGATAATTTTAAACTAAATTAGGGAAATTTTTGATATTTAACATCAGAAGTTAACAGTTTGTTAAAGTCATAGAAAATTTGTGGGCAAAGTATCATGCAAGATTTTGGATAAAGAAATCTGCTATTAAGGTATAGGATGAATTATTTAGGGGGAAATTGGAAGTAATGCAATACTTAAGAAGTTAAAAAATAGGAATAGAGGGTGAAAGTTAAGGGGATACAATAAAAATATGAACATTTACAACACAAATTCTTCTACATGTGAATTACAGTTTTACTTAAAGTGCTTGGGAATTTAAGAATGTGACTCCTCTTTCTCTAGCTCCATATTTGATACATGCCTGGCATAGAACTGGAGTGGGAAGAGAGGGAAGAGATAAGAGGATAAAGTCATCCCAGTCTTTAATTTCAAACTACTGCCCTGGATATCTGGGTAGAAGGGGATAAAGAATGCAATTTACTTTAGCAACAGTGAATCAGTAGAAAGGTCTGTAGAAGGAAACCAACACCCTGTGAAACCAACACTACTGATTTACACATAATTCTTCTTGTACTTTGGACACCTTTTTTTTGATTAGATGGTAAACACCAATTAAACTCTTTCCCTTGCATATGCTGATTAGATAAAGAAAAGAAAATGATAATGGATAAATACTGTCAAATATTTGAAATACCAAAAGAAACCTTAATTTACAATGATTTTCTGGATATAACTTTCGATTTACTTAAATGGTCTCTTATTCTTATGTTCTATTATTAATCAAGGTAATTATCACTAATTCTACCAACTCCAATGTTGGAAACATAGAACTCAATAAAGCAATATCCCTGCTTACCTAAAATTTTATGTAAATATGTTATACACAATGTTAACATTGTATTCATTGTATTCATTCACATACAAAAAAAAGCTATGCATACATGGAAAGCTGATCTGTGAAAAGCATCTTTCCTGCAGAGTGAGAAAGATCTGGGCTCCTTGTCAGAATGGAATAGATCAAGGGACCCACACTTCCATTTTAGTCTGAAAAAATATTTTTCTTTCTTTCCAACTTAAAAGCCTACTTCATCAAAGATAGCCATTGTGCACCATCTTGCTTGGTTCCTCATCTCATTTCTCTGTGTATCTGAGGTCCTATGGTGACCTGGGGGGGAAAAAAACAAAAAAACAAAAAAACAAAACTCTAATATTTCTACTTCTCAATCTTCCATGCACCATCTGTGTGATCTTGTCACATACATTTAGAAACTTTCAGTAACTAATCTAAAGGGAAAAATGTAAGAAGAAAATGAAGAAATATTAATCGAGAAGCTGAGATATGAAAAACCACCAGGAATTGTTTTAGAAGTCTAAAATTTCCTTGAGCATTTTTATAAAAATTATGTTTAATAACTAATAAGAAAGCACTGGCCAGGTAACTCAGTTAGTTAGAGCATTGTCCCAATACACCAAGATTGTGGGTTCAATCCCTGATCAGAGCACAAACCAGACTCAACCAATGAATGCATTAATATGTAAAACAAGTCAATGCTTCTTTCTCTCATTCTGTCTCCCTTCACCTCTCTCTCCCCCAAAAATCAATAAAAAATAACTAATAAGAAAGAGAAGCCCAGCTGGCATGGCTCAGTGGATGAGCACCAACCTATGAACTAGAAGTTCATGGTTCGATTCCCAGTCAGAGCACATGCCCAGGTTGTGGGCTCGATCCCAGTGTGGGAATTGCAGGAGGCAGCCAATCGACAATTCTCTCTCATCATTGATGTTTCTATCTCTCTCTCTCTCTCTCCTGCTCCCTTCCCCTCTGAAATCCATAAAAATATGTTAAAAAAGAGAAAACTTTGTATATAAAAATTAAGACACATTATAGAAAAGAAAATAATGAAGAAGTAGCCTTGAAAGAAGCTGACAGTAAGGAATTCAAACACATTTCAGTTTGGGGTTAAAATTTCCTAAAGATTGACAGAGCCCCCTTCCACCCATATGATTGACAAGGACAAAATTTACCCTCCTCCTTCTCTGACAGTGGTAGAGGAAACTTTGAAGAACCACTGAGGCACAGCTAGCACAGGTCTGTGAGCACCATGGGTTCCCAATCCCAGTTACTGTAATTGTTCTCATTGTTCATACTACAAAGGGAGTGCAGTGTATTTTTCTATTTGAAGGAAGTACATTTACCATCTGTTTCCAATAGTGTAAAACACACCGGCTGGCACAGCTTGGGCATTCAACATATGTTTTTGTGATTGATTTCTACTCCGTACATCCAAGAAATGCTCATGAATCCTCTTGAATGTTTTGCCTGCCATGATGCATTATATATGCTTGAAAAACATTGTTTCCTCTTTGTCTTCCACGCCCAAAACCAAAATAGTCAAGATTTTCCTTGCTTTGAATTAACAGCCAAAATGACTTCACTCAGGAAAAACTTGGGAGTCAACTCTGCCAAAAATTTAGATATGTTCACATCTATACCCACATACATAACAAAGAGTTTAGGAAAGCTTCACTTTGCCTGAGTATCACTGTGATGTTACAGAAAATGTTGGTACAGGAAGTCAAAAACTTACCTCATACGTCTGCTGATTCATCAGCTTGATTTTTTTTGCATGAAAAAAAGAATTTGTGTGTTTTTTTCACTCTGTAGTATAGATTTAGTCATTTTTTTATGTCAGGCACTACTTTAGTTAGTTAGTTAGTTAGTTAGTTAGTTAGTTAGTTAGTTGATCAAAGAAGGAAAAACAAAAACTAGTTTTGCAAATAAGGGAAAATAATTTTTTCTAGGTCTTTGTTTATAGCATTACCTAAATGTTGCCTTGTTGATTCCCTTCCAGCATGGCCAATGGACTCCTAAAAATAGAGAATGAGGAATTCAGCTTGGTTGTTTGGGTCTTTTGGGTGGAATGTGTATAATCTAAGAACAGAATGGAGGATGGCCTGCACTAAGCTTTGGTCACTGTTATATTTATCAGAGGCTCAATGACACTTCTTTCCACCAGATCAGGCTGCCACTGTAGGTCTAAGCCCTCTGATTGTGTGTTCCCCAAACTTAGAACCACTGCATATATGTCTTTCCTAGTAGAGAAAAGAACAAATAAGGGTGGAATTAGAAATTTTATAAAAACAACCTCCTGGGTACAGGATAATTATTGGCTAAGAGGTGGCACTGAGTGTCCTGTGCTTATCATCTGATGTTCACTTCTTAGGAAGAACTGATATTTAAACCTCAATCTCTAGCAAAATTGAGATGGGGACTACAGTATAAAATTTACTTAAAATGCTTGGCAAATCTGAAAGATTTCCAAAATACTGAACACATGCACCTCTTCTTTCCATTGGCAATGTGTGTCCTCATGTGTTTTGTCAAGTTCTCAAGAAAGCAGAGCAGTTTTAATGTCCTATCCCTTCATATGCTCTTCCATATCTGTTTTGATCATGAACATATTGCTAATCTTTCTCTTGTTATTCTAAGACTATGTCCAACTTCCTTCTGGAAAGAATATATGTAAAATTGCAGGGTCCATCATTAAAAACTGTTTAAAATTGATGAACTTTTAATGAAACCACGTTACTCTACTTTGTAAAGTTTTAACTTCCCATCCATCCATCAAATTCACACTCCTTATTTTTACTGTGACTAGAGCTGTATCATTCAAATAAATAATCTTTGTTTTCTCAGTCCCTTGCATTAATATTGAGGAATTTAAGACAAATGGAAATAAACCCATGCTTCTCGCGGAATTACAGTGCTGGAATGTGATCCCACACCTATCTCGTTAACTACTATTGTATACCGACTCTCAAATATCTATTGAATATCTTAGTTTGAATATCACACAGCCACTTAAAAATAAACAAAAAATACAAATCACCTTTTCCCTCCTTTCACCAATCACATTCCTAAGCCTCTTGTGCCATCTTCATTCCCAATCACAAGTGTCCACCTTTTACTTTATTTCACCATGTTTCCATTAGTTTCCTCCATATTTCTTGTACTCACCCAACAGTAAGTTTTGAACCTATTTATGTTCACCAGCCAAAGACTACCAAGAATATAACTGTGGTCAAACAAACTTGGTCCTATTACTCACTGCCACAGACACATGTACACACACACACACACACACACACACACACACACACACACACCATACAACATGGAACCAATGGGGTGTCACCATAAGAAGGAAGGGGCTAGCTCTAGGATTTGGGTTCATGTTAGCTGACTTGGGGAGGGCTTCAAGGAATCAGGAGTTTGTTCTGGATTGAGTAATGTCAGAAAGCAGAGATAATTTGGTGACATGTTATCTTCACAATTTAGAATAAAAGGGGGTTAAGATGTAAGAGGTTAAAAAAACTGGCACTCAGGTGAGCAAGGTCAGTGACTTCTGGGCATTTTTTGTGGTTTGCACAGTCTGCTTGATCTTGTCTATGCTCAGATATGCTTGTGGAGGTGTCTTGTTTTGGTCCCAGTCCATCACAGTCACATATGTCACTCAGTATGACAATGGCCAAGCTGTTGGTGTCAGGTCATAGCCCTTGCTGGCTCTGGTGTTCAAGTTATCCTGATCTGTCTCTCCCTCACAGACACCTTATCCCTACAAATACAACCCTCCTAGTTGCATAACCATCTGGTGTTTTATATCAGTCTGTCTTTGATAAGAAGTGCTCTTCTCATAGAATATGACTTCTGTGTTTTTAGTTCTCTAAAATCTTAGTAAATTCTTCTGCAAACCATCCTCTAATGATCCCCTTTATAGATGATCCACCCTCCCCTTGATACTTCCAAACATCAGTAGGAGCATAAGCTCTATAAGTGTGGTTATACAGTATGCTCAATGAATATTAATTGAACATATAAATAGATTTATAGCAATTGTTTTTCCAGCATCTAGAAGAAATAATGAGCTATTAGAATAGACATGTTTTAAGAACAAGTGACCAATGATTTCTGTGTACTTGTAAAGATAAGGGTAAGAAATGAGGCAAAAATGAATAACAATAACCTTGCCTTCAAGTAGCTCATATCAAATAGAAAATATTGAATGTTTGATAAATTTAATTAAAATAATGGACCTTATTGTAGAGGATTTTGTAGAGGATTTTCTTTTGGGGGGATGAGGGAAGGGCTGAAAGAAAGTGGCTTACCAAGAAAGTCATGTGAGACCATATTGCTGCAATGGGTTCATGAGTGCATAAGCAAATATATTTTCTATTGATTTTCAAATGTTAGTGCTATGAAAAAAGCAGCTTCATGCACAGAAAGAAATATGTTGGTTTTGTTCTACTTCTGCAAAAAGTGAAAGTTTTATTTGGTCATTATTTGATTGACCGTTTATGTCAATTTGCTCTTTAGAACCTGAGAACTGTCATTTGGGAAAGTTTCATGTTCAGTTCAAGGCTACATGGAGAGAATTATTTGCTTTATAATTTAAGGTGTAGGGAATTTCTGTGCAGTACCTATAACACTTAAAAAATAAATAAATGTCATGAATATGTGATGTTACCTAGAGGTCCCTTGACAGGACAGCAATGTGGAAAAACTTGCCAGCTGCACTTTCATGTGATAGTGGAGGCAAATATGGTTAGATTCTCCTTACGTGAGCAGTTACAACACCTGAAAAATACAAGGGCAACTTTCAATTTGAATAATCAGCATTCTTAGCAGGTCTTAATTGTTCTTTCTCACAAGATACACGAAGTAAATTCAGTGTCCTTGGGTAAGAATTTTAAAAGAAAGAGCTTACAAAGAGTACCACCATGTGTAAAAAGTCAATGTAGATTGCTCTTATTACCACTTTTCAGTTAATTTTCTTCTTAGAAAACAGTGTACCAGTAAAGTAGGCAAAGCAAATATTACCCTGGTTGACAGATGAGAAAACACACAGCTAATCTCTGCAGTACCACAGAGCTCATCACTAACAGATCACAGAACCCCTTCCTCCAGAGTTGATACAGTGCAACATAATCCTTCTCAGCAGAGTGCTCTGAGAAGCTATTCAGGTATTGTTATCAAGGATGGATTTATTTGCTCAAGAAGATATAACTAGATGCCCAGCCAGTGTGGCTCAGTGGTTGAGCATTACAGTATGAACCAGGAGGTCATGGTTTGATTCCAGATGGGGACACATGCCCGGGTTGTGGGCTTGATCCCCAATAGGATCATGCAGGAGGCAGCTGATCGATGATTCTCTCTCATTATTGATGTTTCCACCTATCTCTCCCTCTCCCTTCCTATTTTTTTAAAAAGAAGATATAACTAGAAGTGAGTTTATGGCCCCTAAAGTGTCCAAGATCATATAGTTCTAAAATATTACAAGTTTAAAAGTAATCAAATATACAGTATTATTGTGCCCCATTCCATACATTACAGTATTATTTGATATGTATTATTTCTACCTTATTAAAAATTTGTTGTCTTCTTTTTGTAAAATTCTTAAGAAAAATGAGCTGAGAGAGTGAGATCTGACATCTTTGAACACATATATTATGTGAGATATTTTGTATTTAATGTAATATTAACTGAAAAATATTTGTAATGTATGTGGCTAATTTGATAGTTTTTTGTTAAAATGGCTATACTTGAGATTTACTTTTTTTTTAAAGAAAATTTTTAAACAGGTACTTCAGATTATTACAATGCTTTTAAGCTCATTGACTGCTGGCCATCCACTGAATACTGACCATAGAGGAAAAATGTAATATAAATAGTTTTATTATGAAATCATCTCATTTGTATTATTGTACACATATTCACATTAATGAATATCAATTGAATATATGAATAAATCTCCATCACAGTAAAATACAGAGACATTATTAAAACTTCTAAGTTATAAATTATAATTATTTAGATAATTTATTTTATATAACAAAATATTATAAATATATATCACTTACTAGATCTTAGGTCCCATTTTTCTTTCTAATCTGCATACCTGCAGATGCTGGCATGATCCACTGTACTCCATAGGCCTATGCACAGAAATTAGTTGTCCATGTGTCTTATCAAACTCAGGGCTTATGTGCAATGATGAGCACATTTTTTATTTTTCAACTTCATTACTTATGTCACATATAGAAAGATGTTCTCTATGGTGTCTTCCCATCCTATTTAGCATTGTTAGTTTAGGCCAACTTAATTCTTCTCAGTATTAATAAATAACACAATGTTTTAAAAACAACACATTTACAAATGTTTACAGATCTTTATTGTTGCAGTGCTCAGCCCTGCTCTATCTCTCCAGAAAAGCTAAGTTAGTAATTTACTGTGAATCTAAGTAAAAATGCTCCAATGGCTTTTTGAAATGTAATTATGCAGCCTTGTCCTAATCATCACATAAACAACATTTCAACTTCTAAATTATATCAGCAAGAAAGAACAGTTTATATTAGTTACACCCAGAGGAGATAAGGAAAGTAGGAGATCCATTGCAGTGCTTATCAAATTGAGGCTAAACAATTCAGGGGCCACAAATTCCCCTTTATAATTATTGTTTTTAATTTAGTTTTTCCATTTCAATGATAAAATAAAATGTTATAATAACTATAATTTGGTTTATCTTGATGACTGTACTATACCCCACTACTATTCAAGTCACATGTACACAATAAATAGTAATTCAGCAAATGAATAAAACCCAAATCTATACTAATAAAAGGGTAATATGCTAATTAGAGTGGACATCTTCTGGACGTCCTTCCAGACAAAGCCGCAGCGGCTGTGAAGGGCTGAGGCTCAGGCTGGCAGTGGCAGCAGCAGCAGGGTAATGGGGGCGGTACCTTCCGCTGATCCATCAGGTCACCTCCCGCAGAAGGAGGCCAGACTGGGGGCCAAGGCAGAGGCAGTTAGGAGCGATCAGGCCGGCAGGGGGGCAAGGTAGGGGCAATCAGGCCGGCAGGCAGAGGGGTAGGGGCGATCAGGCAGGCAGGCAGGTGAGTGGTTAGGAGCCAGTGGTTCTGGATTGTTAGAGGGATGTCTGACTGCTGGTTTAAGCCCCATCCCAAAGGGCCTAAACTGGCAGTCGGACATCCCTTGAGGGGTCCCAGATTGGAGAGGGTGCAGGCTGGGATGAGGAACCCCCCCTCCATGCACGGATTTTGTGCACCAGGACTGTAGTAATAACATAATAATTAAAATCAAGCAATCTCTTATATACGAGATTTACTATTATGTAAATATGTATAAATGCTTTAGACAGGATGCAATAATAAAAAAAATTGTTTTGTGTTTGGATGATTAGATTATGGATATTTTATAGTTATATTTTTGAATTAATGCCACTACTTTAAAAAAAAAACAACTCCCTTTAAAATTAGTATTTTTCTCCATTCACTACTTTTTGCAAAACAAAATAAAATGAACTCAGATATCGTTACCTTGTTAAGGTAAGACATTTACATTTACTTTCTAACTTATTCAGGATTTTTCTGACTTTGCTTTGATCCCGTGTGTGTGTGTGTGTGTGTGTGTGTGTGTGTGTGAGAGAGAGAGAGAGAGAGAGAGAGAGAGAGTGTGTTTGCGTGCCTGCAATTCTTTTGCCATTCAGTCAGCTAATCTTCAGAGAAATGTACATTGTTTCTGAGGATGAGAGAGCCTCAAGGAAACAATGTGAGCTGTGCACTTTCAACCCGCCGGCTTCCTGCCGCTCCAGTCTCCCTGTAAGTGATGTAAAGTGGCATTATCTTCTTCCTATCTTGACAGATACCAGGTTGAAAGAACACCATGTGGCCGCCAGGCAACGGATCCTCTCCTTTGTTCTATTTAACCCAAATCGCCAAATGACAACCTCAAGAGGCTGGAGCGGGCTCAGCTCTGAACCTCCCCTGGGACAAAGCCTCCGCCAAGATTTCTCAGACCAGGTGTTTCGTGGTGATGTTTGGTGGTGTATTTTTGTTTTGTTTTGCTTTATTTATACCTCTAATGACAAAGCGTTATACTTCAGCTGTAACAAAAATTTAAAATAAACGACTGGAAAGTGTTTGAATGTAATACTTAGACAACAACACCTCCCACCCCCCTGCCCAACATACACATTCTGAAGAAATTGAAATTCCACCACAGGAGGCTGACAAGGAGACTCCGTGGGCTCATTTGCCAAGGATGTCTATTTCATTCCATTTCACTTCATTTCTTTCTTCTCTTCCAATATGTGTTCTGCCAAACTCTGAGACAGGCTTTCATGATATGTGGCTGATCAGAGAGAAAATCCTGCTCTCACATTGCTCACTGTCTGGGCTGGGGGCTGGGGGAGACAGACAGATAAACAGAGAGCTAGGAAACCATGTGGGCAGTGTTCTGTCACTGGTGCAGACAGGGCTGTGGTGCAGAGGGAAAAGAAGGCCTCACACGTTCCGAGGCTTCAGGGGATGGAAACTGTCTGGGGAAGCCTCTAGAGAAGGACCTCAGAGAACCATTAGACGTCTTTGATACACACAAAGGCAGGAAAAGAAGAAACACCAGGCATGTGGAAAGTTGGCATGGGTGGTGGCTGCAAATTATTTAAAAAAGTGTCCATGATAAAGGTAGACTGGAGCTAGAGGCTGTTGTCCGAACTTGACTGAGCTCCTTGAGCAGGTGACAGGCACTTCCCAGCATGGGACATATGTCCAGCATGTAGCTACATTAGCAGGCACTGGATAATTGATTGATTGAATAAATGAATGACAGCCCCTTCCTAGTCTGAGATACAATTAAAAGCCAAGCCAGGAAAGGTTGACTTATACAGTGGGGCCTTGACTTACGAGTTTAATTCGTTCCGTGATGGAGCTCGTAACTCAAATTATTCGTATGTCAAATCTTAAAGTGAACGAGTGAGACACGTGATGCTGGGCTGATGTTGTGGCGTTCACTGTGATGTTCGCTGCGCCAACTAGCGGTGGGGTATCTGAAGCTGGCTCGTAACCCAAATTTTAGCTCGCAACTCAAAGCAAAAAATCGGCCGAGAGACGGCTCCTATCTCGAAAAACTCGTTAGTCAGGACACTCGTTAAGTCAAGGCCCCACTGTACTTTCCATTTCCTTCAAGCTGCCGGGGGCAGTGAAGCCCTTGCAGTTGTGATGCTGGGCAAAGAGCAGAGTCTAGGACTTTCCTACTGGGGGTCACTGCTGTCAGTCACCTGAGAAACCATGTGACCTGCCTCATTCCCTTGCCTCTGGTAAGACTAAAGCTGCCATTGAACAAGTGAATAGGCTGTTTGAAATGCCAGAAACACTCGGTCCCCTATTTTCACAAGGAACCAAAAGTTGTATTCCTAATAAATAAATGACTGTTCTTGATAAGGAAGCCAGGAAGTATATATAGGTTATAGCAGGCAGGTTATGAAATGGCCATTTAATGCCAGTCATATAGAGGAGTAGCTTCTTTAATTATAAATGCAGTCAGTTCAAAGGCATACCACAGAGCATAAAGTCTAACAGGAAACTGCTGAATTCAATCCAAGTGGAAAAATATTAAAAAACAGACTTTAATAAATATATAATATCTACCAGTGAAGCTGAAGGAAATTGATTTTGTGGAGAGATATTATTCCTATGACGAATAAAGTTTACAACATATGTTTTCAACCACAGTTTAAGTTAATAATAGTTTAAATTATGA
Organism: Myotis lucifugus; assembly: GCF_000147115.1. Classification (NCBI taxonomy): domain Eukaryota; kingdom Metazoa; phylum Chordata; class Mammalia; order Chiroptera; family Vespertilionidae; genus Myotis; species Myotis lucifugus. The sequence goes on along the minus strand of NW_005871082.1, from coordinate 5,915,496 downwards.
AATGATAGAAAACTTAATGTATTTGACTTCTGTGATCTGGAGTACATGTGTATCAACAAATTAACACACACATATGTATATATATGCTATAATACATTATATATATATATATATATATATATATATATATATATATATATAAATTGCAGATCTACTGCAGTGATATAAAATTTAGGAGGAGGGGTTTGCCTTGAGATGGTTGAAAGTAATCCTAAGAAATATAAGTTCAACAACTCTCTTAAATATCATGTCAAACAAATATACTTTATAATAATCTTTATAAAATCAATATTCTAGACATATAATGTGCATAGTCATTATAGCTAGTATCACTTCTTTATTTTAATTTTGCTAATCTGAGCCTATGAATTAGTAGGGTTTAATAGAGTTACCTGCACTACATAAATTATTATTCAGGCCATTGATTGGCATTAAGGGAGTCAAATAAGGCTTACATAACCTACTTTATCAATGGGAATTACATTAGTTAATCCCATGGTTTTGTAACCTTGGTCTCAAGTAATAAAAATCACCCTAAACTAACATTTCTCCCTTTCTATTATTAGCCTCCATTGTGTAAATTCAGCTGTCTGGAAAGCTATCCAGCCTTAAGAAGTAATCTAATCATTTTGCTTTTATCACATTGAAACAGTGCAGGAGAGAGATAAAACTGAGAATAGAAAATTAATTTTTGTCAAGTTTGAAGCTCAGAGAATCATAGATTCTGAAACCCCAAGTTTATTTAAGTTTAAAAATAGAAAATAAAACTTTAGCCAAGATCAATGCTAATACTTGGCAGTTTTACCATTGTTTACATATTCATTAAATTTCATTAAATGTAACTGGACTTTCAGTGTCACAATTTATTTCCAAGCAGGAACAAGTGTTTTGAAATAGTATCTCTCTTGGTCTGACCTTATTAGAAATGTGTGCCTATTTCTTATTTCTGATGTGTAAAGAGGAACATAGCTAATCTGGCCAAATATTTGAAGAGATGAGAAAAAAAAAAGTAGTCCTGGAAACCATGTGTATTTACAATTGCTAAGAAATGTAAAGATTGAATCTATTTAAAGGTTATTTCTGACTCTATTTATTTTATGGACCTTAAGTGCATTCAGTATAAACCAGATGGAAAATGGAATCAACAACATAAATCCAGAGTCTAATGTGTTCAGCAATGTGGGAGACATACAATGATGCTACTTTTTAGTTGCATAAGCTATTCCCACAGGACCCAAGGGACAGGGCAGACTATTAACTAACTGCCCCATCGGTGGTGAAACTAGCTAAATATGGGAACTAGATGTCTGTCTTGAACGACTCAGAAATCACCAAATGACTGATCTTGAACATGTTACTAGAGTGAGAACTGAATTTCACATTTCAAATAAGAACTCTTTTTCTTTTGACTTTAAAACCTCTAGAAACTGGACATCTTTCCCATTTAAAAGCAAAGTAAATATAGCAAGCGAGGCTATTTTGATTGGAAATGTCAAGTTAAACAGCTCAAGGAGAAATTATGTTCATTTCCCTTTTCTCCCCAAATGTCAGTGGATTGCTCAGAAGAGCAGTGCTCAGGGTGACCATGTTCGTGTCGTGGCCCACAGCCCACTGAAACCTGACGAGCAAACATACACACCATAAATGATCATGTGTCATGTTCCTAGCTGTGGTGACCCATCCTGTCAAAGAACAAGTTTTCTTAGAATCAGAGAAAAGAGGACTGAGGATGAATCAAACCAACGAATTCCGCCATTTTTTTACAGTAAATATATCAGACGCCATTTAAAAAAATATATTGTTTGAGCCCTAACTGGTTTGGCTCAATGGATAGAGCATCGGCCTGGGGACTCAAGGGTCCCAGGTTCGATTCCGGTCAAGGGCATGTACCTTGGTTGCAGGCACATACCCAGTAGGGAGTGTGCAGGAGGCAGCTGATCGATGTTTCTCTCTCATCAATGTTTCTAACTCTCTATCCCTCTCCCTTCCTCTCTGTAAGAAATCAATAAAATATATTTTAAAAAAATATATATTGTTTGAGACAACCTAATTAAATCTGGTTAAAAGGACTTCAGATTCTTGAAAGATGGACAGATTTTACTGAAGAGGTTAATAGAAATCGGACATGGTGAAATTTACACATCTCTGGAATCACTTTTAGAAAAGCTAAAGAATCCTGTTAAATCGTCTATCCAGGTACAGTAAGCCTTGCTTTAATCACCCCAATGAAATGCTATATTTACCTGCTGAAAGTGTCATTTCTGGGTTGTCTATATTCGGCTTTGGCAAAATGCCAACAGGAAAAACAAACAAACAAACGAGAACAACAAAAAGTTGACTTCGACTCTCTCTTTTTGCTATCTCAAAGAAGCAGCTGTCTGCTCTGATATTTCATTTATCTACCATCACTCAAGGAGAAATTTAAACAGCCTCTCTCTGCAGAGTTTCAGTATCATGCCTCTGCTCAGAAAAATGCCCAGTATAGATGCAGGCATAGAATTTTAGAAAAGCAGAATAGAAGAAAATGGAATTCATAAAGTAATCTTAACCAGTGACTGAAAACAAAACTTCTAATTTCTTAGTTTCATTTCCTTGTAATTAATTGAGATATTTTTGCCCAGTCGGACCCACTTGCTTCCTTCAGGCTGGCATTAAGTTCTCTTACTTAGGTTATAACTTCTGATCTTTAGCCTAAATGTTCTTTTTCTAGGTTGTTTATTTATTTTATTTTTTTCATAGTGTTTAACTTTCTTAACAAATAAACCCATTATTTTTCTTTCTCTGTGATGTCATTCACTATCTGGCACAATTGTAGTAGTGATGCTTGTTTTTTCATTATATTTTCCCTTTAAGATTATTTTTTTATCTCTAAGATATGTACTCTGTAATTATGTTAATCTGAATGCATAAATCAAGCCTGTCAGACCTTTTCATGTTTTTATTGCTCTTTTCCAAATTCCACTTAAGTTTGTATCTGAGTGCCCCAAACAGGGATTGTGCCAAAATTTCAGGATATTTTGATTTCATAAACAGTGTTACATTCAATGGCCTATTGGAAGCAAATGGGAAATAATTTAGTTATTTGCTTTCAGAACAGAATACAGACTAAAAATGAATGAGTGAAATTGATGAAACTAATACAGTACAGTACTAATAGTGTTAATACTAAATAATACTAAAATGGTAGAACCAAACAAATAATGGTTGCATACTTTATAAAGACCTGATTTTGTCTCATGGATTAAATAACATTTCACATTATTTTCTTTCATTCCATATACTGAATTCAACAAATATCTACAAAGACCCTGCTGTCTACAAGTTGTTTACTCAAGGATGAATGGTGAGCTAAGAGGTGGGGGATGGAAACTCATAATTGTAAATTGCATACTATGAGCCACATTGTGTTCTCTGTTAGGACTTATATCCACAACCTAAATACAATCCTCCAAGGCAGCTGTCAGAGATATTTACAAGTTGGGTAAACTGGCTTCAGACAAAGTACATACTTTGTTCATCTAACTTAGTTGCCATTGAGGTGCCTCATTAGCGCAGTAGGTAGCGCGTCAGTCTCATAACTTAGTTGCCATTGTAGCTAAGATTTAAACACAAAGAAAGTTTAGTAAGGGATGGAAATATTATTTAGCAATTATTTAACAAATAACACATGACAGTTTAAATTATTTAGAGAACAATCTTATTTAACTTTTTGGGAACTAAAATAAATGAGCATAAATAGCTCAAAGTTGTAACTTCTACTTAATATTGTCCATAATACTTCCTTCCAAATTCCCAATCAGTAATCATTTGCTCACTTGAAAGCCACTAATGCCAAATTGACCATCCTATATAATAAAAGAGTAATATGTAAATAGACCAAACGGCAGAATAACTGAACAACCAATCAAATTGTAATATGCTAATGACATGCTAAGGCTGCTCAACTGCTCACTATGACATGCCCTGACCACCAGGGGGCAGATGCTCCAACTGGTAGGTTAGCTTGTTGCTGGGGTCCGGCTGATTGGGACTGAGTGAGATGGGCTAGACATGACTTGGAGCCCTCCCGTGGCCCTTCCCTGGCCCAATCATGCACTGGTGGGGTCCCTCAGCCTGGCCTGCACCCTTTCATAATCCTGGAACCCTTGGGGGATGTCAGAGAGCCATTTTTAGCCCAATCCCACAGGCCACTCCTCTTGGGAGGGCACCAGATGTAGGGCTCATGGCTGCTGAGCACTGCTGCGCCAGCGCAAGCCTCTCCCGATTGGGACTGATTAGGCAAAAGCCCGTGGCAGGCACAGTGGGGCTGGGATGAGCGGGAGTGGCAGGTAAGAGCTGTAGGCAGCGTTGGACTGTGGGTTTCGGCCCGATTCCTGCAGGCCACCCAGAGGGACCTCACCCATGCATGCATTCATGCACCGGGCCTCTAGTGATATAATAATTACCTGTATACAAACAGAAATTACACCTGCTTGTCCATTAGCTCATGGATGAGCATTAAATGGTGACAGGGCAGTGGCAGGGCTATAGTATCTCAAATTAAGAGTCATTCTGTAAGGTAGATCTAAGCAAAGTATTTTTAAGAAATATTTGCTTCTGGCTTAAAAATGGCCAAGTTCTGGGAGAATAATAAACTTTTCATGGAAGAATGACCATTTACCGGAGAAAATATAAAGCCATTATTTTGCTTTTTAAATAAATTCCAGAATATGGAGAGCAGCTACAGTGTTTGTATAGGTTCAAGCCTCAGACTAATGAGAGGGCATGATACTCTCATGGCAAAGCCACATGCAAGTCCCAGCAAAATTACAGTGGGGCCTTGACTTATGAGTGTCCCGACTAAAGTTGCAAGCTCAAAAAAATTTGGGTTAAGGGCCAGCTTTAGATACTCCACCACTAGTTGGCGCAGCGAATGTCACAGTGATTTTTCATATGAGTAATTTGAGTTATGAGCTCCGTCACGGAATGAATTAAACTCGTAAGTCAAGACCCCACTGTATAGCCAAAGGCTATAGTTATAAGCTTGACCTTATGGTCCGAACCTGTGGTCCCACGTGGCTAAGTGAGGTAGGCTGTGGGAGGTGCTTAATAGAGTTCAGGTGCATGTAATTGAGTAGATTTGAAATCCACGAGAATATTGTAAACATCTTGACCATGCCCGTACTTTGCCTTGTGGAAACTGGCTATAAAATAAAGACTCGGCTTGCAGGCCATGGCGCTGTCTCTCCATCAGAGAGAAGTGTCCCACCTAGCCCCAGCTTTATTCTCTTGTCTGTCTTCTTTAATCCTTTACCGCCCCCACCTCAGGTTCACCCATGGCCATGCTGATGCGACACACTAGAACAATCTTTTTGTTTATTGATCAGTTTATATTTATTAATCCAATGAGTACTTATGGAGTTAATACTATTTTCAGGCAGTATATTAAGGGTTATTTATCATATTTCTTTAGCTATATCTGTAAGTTCTTATTTGTATCTATCCCACACTTACCTATTATTTTTGAAATTTTAACATGCTTTGCTTCTCATTTGAGCCTGTATTTTAATGTTACTTTATATATTCTACATCTATTTTATTGCTGACATTATACACTTATGTAAAATGTGAATAAATGAGAATAAATGAATAGAGTTCAAAAGAATTTTTTTAAGAAGCATCCTAATTAGAGGTAGGTGATGGTGTTACAAAAAATATCTATTATCTAATTTTATACTCAAACTAAAACACATTACAAACTTTATTCATTCTCTCTTTTTCGCATTAGGCTTGCTTCTGATGATTATTAGCCTACGCCATAGACCACTGGTTTGCTCCTATTGGTGTTATTCAGAAGAATATTCCATAAAGTCAGATATACCATAATGTCGAGAGAGGTTTACAAAAGGCTTTGAATTGTGGAAACAACCTCTGAATACCTATATGACATCTCATTATAACTATATACTTACAGAGTTTCTGGTGAATTGAAAACAACATGATACATCTTTTCCTTATGGTAATAAAGAATTGGATCTTATTTGAAGCAAAATGCATCTTTAATATTTGGACTGCATCTACCTCTGTGCATTTTAAACCCATGAGTACACAGTTTTATTATTTCATATATGCATTTTTAGAAGATACAGTGTTTATCTGTGGATGGTGCATGACAAGTATTTTATCTATTTGTAAATTTATTTAGTCAAATATCTATTCATTTTACACACACACACATACTCTATATTGGATACTACTGTATTTTAGGCACCACTATGGCTCTGAGGATCTGTCAGTGAGATAAACAGAAAAAAATCCCTTTCTTTATGTAACTTTTTATGGGAAAAGATGAAAAATCTAACAATAAACATAATACGTAAGCACATGGCTTAGCCTGACACAAGGTTGTAAATATTGATAAAAAGTGAAACCTGATAAAGGTTATTACCAGTGTTTAGGACAACAGTTGCAATTGAAATGAAATTATCAGGATAAGACTCATCAAGAAGGTGACTGGAAAAAAGATCGAAAGGAGGTAAGAAAGTTTATGATGTTAATATCCAAAAAGCAGGAATTTCAAAAGAGCAAATAGTGAGTGTTGGAGCATGACTGGTCTATTTAAGGAAAAGGAGGATGCCATTGGATCTTGAACAGCATTAACAGATATCAAGTGCCTTTAGTTCATTGTTAGTATCTTGACTTTTACCCCAAGAACAAGGTTTCTCAACTTTGACATTGTTAACATTTTGACTCTCATGATTCCTTGTTTTGGGACACTGTCTTGTGTACTGTAGGATTTTTAACAGCATCCCAGTTTTCTAAGCTCCATCTGCCTGCCCGTGACCACTCTAGTTGTGAACACCCAAAATGTCTACCAATATTGCCTAATATCTTCTAGAAAACAGAATTGCCCCAGAGTGGAATGGAGGAATATACATGTTGAACAGAAGCCCCCATGAATTCGTGTTGATCTGGAACCTGAGATTGTGACCTATTTGGAAATGGGGTCTTTGCAGAGTGTTCAAGTTCAGAGGAGGTCATACTGGATTGGGGTGGGACTTAAATCCAATGTTTGGTGTTTTATCAAAGAAATTAGAGGGGCTTCTGTATTCAAAGGCACAGCGGAAACACACAAAAAAGATAAGGCCAAAATTGGAGTGATGCAGTCATATGCCAAGGGGTGCTCAGGATTATGGGCAACCACCAGAGATGAGAGAGACAATGAAGGAAATTTTCCTAGAAATTTCAGAGAGAATACCTTCCTGCTGACAACTTATTTCTGACTTAAGCTTCCATAATAGTGAGAAAATAAATTTATGTTGTTTCAGCCACCTAGTTTGTGGTACTTTGTTTTAGCAGTACCATGGAGTGCTGTCATTGATAACTGCTTGGAGGGGCATCATCTGACTCAATCACCCTGATGCAGTATAGACAGTGTTTAGATGGGGAGGGATGTAGAAATAAAACCAATTAGAAGCTCCATGCAACATTTCAAGACAGAGATGTTGGCAGGTTGAACCAGAGAAAGATCACAACGGACATGATGAGAAGGATTTGGACCCTCATATGTTTTGAAAATAATTAATAGAGTTTGCTGATGGATTGAACATGAAAGAGAGCAGTTAAGAATAATTCCCATTTTAGACTGAGTATTCACAAGACAGAGAAGACTGTTTGCATCATCAGGAGTTAAGATTAGCAGTTTGGTTTGGATTGCTCAACGTGAGATGGTTATGATATTTCTAAGAGGAGCTATTGAGTACGTGGTTTGATATGTGTCAGGATTTCAAGTAGGGCGTCATTGTGGAAAGAAATTTGAAGAGTCACTGCATAAAAGAGGTATTTAGAATAATAAAACTGGGTCAGAAAACTAAGGGAGTGTGTAGATGGATAAGAAAAAGCTTACCTCAAAGTTAAGAGGCCAGGAATAAGAGAAGGAATCTGCAAACAGTGCTGAAAAACTGCAACCAGTGAGATGTTAACAGGATCAAGAGGAAGTTGAATTTTGCAAACCAGTCTTTTTGGGCTTATTTCTATCACATAAAAATGTTATTATAAATGTATTTTAATGAGAAAAGTCATAAAAGTTCTTTTTAATAAATTGTACTCCAGGAAGATATCAATAGTTATTTTTCAACTTTATATGCAGCAGGTCAAAATGTGTCTAATGATACTGCATAAAAATAATTGGAATTGCAAAGAATTTGAATATTTGTATTGTTAGACTATAAATAGAAGGCCTGTTCTCAATTAAATTAGTTTAGATATGTGTCTGATATTTTTCTCAGCCTAGAAAAGATATCTCTGGATGAGAAGAATGATAGTCGATAAAAACACCAGAAACTTCCAATGGCTAGGTTTTCCCATTTTGTGAAAACACAGACTTTGGCTATGGTACACCAAAGAATTCCATCAAAATAAAAGGGAAGAGGGAGAAAGAAAAAAAACAGTTAAACATTTCAGTGGATATTGTAGATCTTTACATTCTACAGAAACTAGATCTAGATACCTGAATCAGATTTTCACTCCATGTAGAAATTTCAGAGAAAAGCAGGTCTCCATTTGATCCCAAATTATGCTATGGGATCAGTCAGGTCCTAACAAGAAACAGAGGAACTATCAAAAATAGGATAAAACAAAGAGGCTTTATTTCCAAACTGGTTAACTTATAAAGGTGTAATTGTATGAAACCAGAAGAAATAATGCAGTAATCCAGGCATCCATTCAAAATGTCATGTGAACAGTGATGGTCATATTGGTAACCCTTCTTTCTGAGGTTCATCTCCACAACCCAGAGATCTATTATTCATGCCAATGGAATTCCAATAACATGCGGCATGGTTTTCTACTGAGTGAGCAATCCTGCAACCTAGACTAAGAGATGAAAAAGAATTAACGTTAAAGGTTAATGCCACTTTTTACAGTAAGTTAGCTTTTTTAAACAGATGTATAAAAATGGTGGCCTTAAAGTCTAAGTATATTTATTAGGCATGGCGACATCAGAAAGTGCCATGAACAATGTCAAGAAGAAGCTATTTTGCCCATGGGGTCTCCATGGCATCTGGCCTTTCCATTGAAGCTGCCAGCCTGCATAAGTACTAGTGACTTGTATCTGAGTTGCAATTCCGTCTTAGATATGAAGTCAAATTTAAAACTGAGATAAAAATGACTGTAAAATAAAAATACAACCCCATTAATGAACAATGTACATTTCTAACCAAATATAAGGTTCCATCAACTATGTGAAAAGTCTCCCAAACTGTTTTAAGTGAAAGTAAGAGCTTCTATTATTGTTTTAAGAACCAAATAAATTAATCACCTCTCAGTAATAACCCAGTGGCATAAAACAGTAAGTACTTTTCATAAGCTGCTCTTATATGAACCAGGAAATGATATCCATCTGCAGTGGTTGGCTTTTTTTCTGATGGGTAAAATATCTATACTCTAAATTTACAAAGTAGCGAAGGTGGTATTTGCATATCAACAACTAAGCTACCAGAAATTGATAGAGCCGTAAATCTTGCACATATTTTGAACAATATAAGGAAGAAACGCTACAATGTATGTTGATCTCCCAAATTTAGTGCCGATTGGGAGGAAATCAACATTAATATTTGTAAGAGCTTGACAAAATTGGATTGTCACATGTGTGAAAAAATAGTTGCATGCAACGATTTTATTGAAGTATAAGTTTAATGTATTGGTTTGTATGCACAGGCCATTGATTTGTTTGTGCTGTGGGTGTTTGCTGGGATAATGAATGGCTTCCATAGGAATTGAAAACCTTTAGGAAAAAGGTAATGGTTTGCCAGTGAATCAATACTTAGAAGAATATATTGGTCATGGCTACACTTCCACATTGGTTTAATATATTATGTTTGGAACATACTTTGTGTGTGTATGCAATAATACTGATTTCTTTATTAACTCCACGTTTAAAGAATATAATTGTTATTACCCTTTCTTTACAGAGGACTGAGACTTGAAATTGAGTTGAATTAGGAGGTTAAATTGCTGTTATCATCAGAATATAAACTTGTGGTAAATATAAACATGTGAAAAAGCTTAACACATCTAGTCACCGGTCTATAATTTTATTTCAGCACTCAACATTTGCACAGATTTTAGAAGACAATAGAAAAATATCGTAATTTATTAAAAACAAATTCCTGGAAGTAAAAATTATTACCATGTGAACAGAAGTCCAAAAAAATTCATTCAGTACTAAATCCACTTAGCAGCAACATGGCGTAGTGAGATGAAAGAAACCAACTTGTATTTAGAAAGCAAACATTGGGTTTTCAGTCTTACTGCCAGTATACCCATAAGTTCTGTCTTTTTTATTGTCATTTACTTTAAGCTATTTCACCTCATCTGCAGTATTAAGATAGTAATTGCTACCTGGCCACCCATAGAACCTCTGAAAGGATCAACACTTGCAGAAGAGGTCTGTAAAAGTAATGTTCCATATGAAGGATAAAGGCTAGTGTACACAGTTCTGAAGAAAGTTTTCATGGGCTCATTGTCCATATCTGTAACTAGGTGTTTCATTATTTTTACTTTTTATACAGATTATTGGAATATAAGTCATATGCCATAAAAGTCACACTTTTAAAAATATGCAATTCAGGTTTTTCTTTTAGTATATTCACAGAGTTCTGCAACCACAATCATCTAATTTCAGAATATTTCATAACCCAGCAAGAAACCCTGTATCCATTGAGGAGCCACTGTCCACTGCTCCTTGCTCCACAACCTTAGAACAACAAATCTGCTGTCGCTATGGATTTTCTTATTCCAGACATTTCATACAAATGGAATCATACAATGTGTCATCTTTTGTGATTGGCTCTTTTCACTTAGCTTAATATTTTCAGAGTTCATCTATATTATGACATGTATCAATAAGTCATTCCTTTTTCTTTTTCCAAATAATGCCCCATTACATTGATACACCACATTCTGATTATCTATTTACAGTTTATGAATATTTTAATTGTTTCCACTTTTTTGGCTACTATGAATAAATACTGCTATAAACATTCAGGTATACATTTTTGCATGGGCATGTTTTATTACTATTGGTCATATATATATATATATATATATATATATATAGAGAGAGAGAGAGAGAGAGAGAGAGAGAGAGGGAGAAAGAATGGCTGGCTCATATGGAAGCTCTATGTATAAGATATTAAGGAACTGACAAAATGTTCCAAAGTTGCTGTATCATTGTAAAATTCTACCATCAATTTATAAGGGTTCACATTTCACCACTTGTTATTCTCTTTCTTTTTTATTTTAGCCATTCTACTTGGTGTAAAGTGATTTTGATTTGCATTTTCCTAGTGTTTTATAGTGTTGAGCTATTTTCTATGTTCTTATAGACCACCTCTATATCTCTTTTGGAGAAATGAACATTCATATATTTTTTTTCCATTTTTTAATTGGGTTACTTATCTTTTTTGCTGTTTAGTTGGAATAGTTCTTTATATTCTGGATACAAATTCTGTACCAGAGATATGATTTTAAAATATTTTATCTTATTCTCTGAGTTGTATTTTCACTTTTGCGATGTTGTGCCTTGAAACACAAGATAGCTTAATTTTTGTGAAGTCCAATTTATTTATTATTTTTCACTTATACTTTGGTGTAATATTCAAAAAACCACTGTCTAGTCTAAGGTAATAATAATGTATTTTTATTTTTTTCTAAGAGTTTTATAATTTTAGCTCTTACATTTAGGTCTATAATCCAATTTTTGTGTTAAGAGCCCAACCTTATTTTTATGTGGATATCCAGTTGTCCTGGCACCATTTGTTGAAAAGAATATTCTTACCCCATTGCAATATCATGGCACTTTTGTCCAAAATCAATTAACCATATGCCATGATTTATTTCTGGACTCTCAGTTCTATTCCATTGATCCATGTATCTATCCTGTGACTGTACCATACTGCAGCTCTCAGGAAGTCACAAAGGGAAGTGTGAGTCCTCTCAGTTTCTTCTTAATCAAGAATATTTGGATAATTTTGATTTCTTAATTGCTATATAAACTTTAGGATCAGTTTGTTAAAAGAAAAAAGCATAATTTCAATATAGTTTTTCCCCCTTTTATATGGTCAATGCTTTTTAAAATAATTTAATTGATTTTTAGAGACAGAGGGAGAGAGAGATAGAAACATCAATGATGACAGAGAATCATTGATTGGCTACCTCCTGTGCACTCCCTACTGGGGATCAAGCCTACAACCCCGGGCATGTACCCTGACTAGGAATGGAATTGGTCATCTCTTGGTGTATAGGCTGATGCTCAACTACCTGAGCCACACTAGTCAGGCCAGTCAATGCCTTTTAATGATGCTTGGATCACAGTAAGCATTTTCAAATTAATAATTAAATAAATTAATGTACAAATACAACCAAGCTTTGATCTAAAACAAGCCCAAAGAATAAGTAATATTTTTAAACCAATATAATAACTTTTGAGCCCCAATCATGCATCCTCCCAGGAATCCTTTCTTTGATTTTATTTTTTTACTTTTATTTATTATGCCTATTTGCCAAAGCTACACAAAGAAAGCAGGATGGTTTTATATGTGAGAATCCCAAAATATGATTTATTTTTATGGTAAAAAAATTGTATTAAGATCACTTACATAAAGACAATTGATTAGGTTTGTTTGGAGATTTCTGTGCTCCTACACTATCCATACATCCTCTGAATGTATGTTTTCTTTTATCAGCACCTGCAGGTCCAGTTATTCTTCTTTTTTTTCCTCTCTGAAAAACAGGTTTCTCTACTCTGGTGTGAACTTGGCCACTTGACTTTTCATGATTTCTCAATTCAAACTCTTAACACCGATTAAGGAGAACCTCAGTGTCTAGATTCTAAATTTCTGTGCAGAAAATAGAAGCACCTCAACAACTTTGGTTGGTCACTTCAATCATTGTCCCCTCGCCCTTTCAATTGTGGCTGGAGATCTCCAGGGTTATGTAACATAAACATAGTTGCAATGCTCATAGAATGAGATACATATGACCTTGAATTACACCCCCAAGGAAATGACAATATCTAGTCCTGTGACTTTATGAAAGGGAAGGATGGAAGGAAACTATTTTAAAAGTATTAAAAGAAAGACTACTGTAATAATAGTATGAGAATATACAAATAGCATCATATACAAATAGCATACATAAGTTTATTACAAATAGCACCACACTATGCTATTGAAATAATCATAATGATTTTAGGATCAGTGATTCTTTACCCTTCCATATTTTGGATGTTTAGATAAGCAGTGATGAATTGAGCTAGTCTAATGTTTGAAGGCTCAGGATCTATGTTGCAGTTCTTAGAATAAGTGGCTCTGTGGTTTTGGCAAGTCATGCCATCTTCCCGCAAATTGACCCATCTGGGAAAAGTAGCTTGATTTCAATTCCTTGAACTATCTCCGGTTTTAGTCCATCTTATCGCTGGCATAAACATGGGAGTTCTTAATGATGGGAATGATAACAGCAAAACACAGTTGGTCTGATCATGACACCGCCAAATATAAGCTTTGCTTCTTTAAAGCAGAGTGGAGATATGGGAAATTTATAAGAGAAAAATCAATCTTTTAACAGAACACATACTTTAAGTAATTGAAATCGTTCCGATAGCACAAAGGCAGCCCTCAAGCAACTACAAACAGGAGAATGGAGCACAGCATTTTCAAATGACATCATATATACTCAGCGCTGCTTTTACTTTAAGTGATTTTCAGTGTATGCAAGCAAAGTGTGCAGCTTATTTATCATAAAGCTAAAATCCATACAAGTCCTTCAGATGTTTCAATAAACTTATGAAAAAGTATTTTTCAAGAGGAAAGCCAACTAGCAATTTATTTTTCTCGTGCTTTGAAATATGTTTAAATCAAACTTGATGTCATGATTCTTTTTAGACTCCAGATACTGTGGGTTCTCCTTGACACTTTGATTACCTTAGAGAAATATATTCATTTGACCGGATAAAAAACTAGAGTTGGGGAGTAGTAAGTCTAATTGTAAAAGAATATAACTTTGGAAGGATCACCCAACTATCCCTAAATTCAAATGCAATTAATTTAAGGCACATGTATTCTGTCACGTGTAGGAGATATATTATAATTAGTATAATATGCGTTATACTGGAAAGCCAATTACATTACTCTAAGGACATGCCATTGGATTTATCTAAAGTAACAGAAATGCTCAGAGTTAATTAAGTTTGTCTTATGCTAACAAGAAATTGTGTCATATTATAGGAAGATTTTAGAATACTAAAAGGTCAATCTGTATTGTAAAAAAATCTGCACATAAATGTTTTATGAGGGATTGGCATAGAATAACATATGAACCAAACCACAGCCTGTGCTTAGTCCTCTAATTGGATTTTTTTTAAGTTCTGTATTTTAATTAGGATGATTTCTGTTGTAGGTAACAGAAAACCAGATACACACTTTACAATTTAGTGATATGTTTTGAGAGTTCAGAGGTGGCTCCTGCCTGGTGTTTGCTTTAACCTAGTGACCTTTGGTTTTCATCTAGGTGACTGCAAAATGCAGGCAATAGTTCAGGCTCCTGAATACTTGGTCATTTGGGGGAAGAGAGAGCTTATTTTCCTCCTAAAGGCAAGGAGTTGTCTTTCCCAATGTTTGGTAGCAAAAATGTCTTCTTTATCCTTGCTTGAATTAGGTTGCAACTATTTTTTAAATGGTCCCTGAAATCAAGGGGAAAAAAATTAAGAGATTGTTACCCTAGACCTTAATGCCTGAAGAAAAATCTTATGGTATAAGTCTGTGGGAGTGAATTCCCTTTAAAGCATTCTGGCCCCTGAAATGGCCAGGATCAACATCCCCCAAACACATGTGCATGTGAGGGTGGGGGTAAGGGTATATGCTTATAGAAAGTTTATTTAGGAAAAATAAAAGTAAGAATTTTCCTGGATATAATACAATGTCTACCATACTCTGTGAACAAGGGGCATGGAAATATTTGGTAAAGGAACATTAAACCCTAAAAATTTATGTTGCTCTCCATAACAACAATAACAATCAAAATCTATCTTAGAAGAATATCCCAAACACCAAGTTCTCTATCTTCTGCATCCCATTTAACTACTGAATATAAAGAAGAAGTTTTTCAACTGCACTACAACTTATCTTTTCAGAAAATCAAATCATAATTTGCCCCTACCTCATGTGACCCTATATGGCCATATATACCTATATAACCTACCAGCTAAAGTTACTCTTCTAGTGAAGCCTTTGGCCTCACTTCCCTTCACATGTGCCATGCTTATTACCCTTCTGAATTTTGCTTATGTGATGTAATATTCTCCATATACTTCTCTGCCTGTGCATATTCTAATCCTGTGTCAAATTGGTCCTTTCTCTAAAGGCCTTCCTAAGTTAGTGTACATGGTCTATACCAGCTGTGGGCAAACTACGGCCCGCGGGCCGGATCTGGCCAGTTTGAAATGAATAAAACTAAAAAAAAAAGACCGTACCCTTTTATGTAATGATGTTTACTTTGAATTTATATTAGTTCACACAAACACTCCATCCATGCTTTTGTTCCGGCTTCCGGTCCAGTTTAAGAACCCATTGTGGCCCTCGAGTCAAAAAGTTTGCCCACCCCTGGTCTATACTGTTGCTTTTTCTAATCTCCAAAGGCAACTATAGTATAAATGCTTACTTTGCTATTCATTTATTTAAAATATGTGTAGGCAGTGTATTAATTGGCAGACACTCTTCTAACTTCTCAGGATAGAGATAGAAATATTTTCACCTTGAATTTCTGATATATGTGTGTGCATGTGTATGTTTGTATGCATATATATTTCCAATATCACTCAAGTAAGTGACAATTTTCTTAAGTGTTATAGCTATTTCATAGATTTGTTTCTATTCCTACAATCTACTATTGATTTTTTCCTAAGAGAAAACAGATTCAACAAGAAAGTAGGAAACACTAAAAAGTTATTGTGACTTTCTTTTCATGTTTCCATGGCACTGGTAGACAAAGAAAATAATGTTATTGAATTACTATTGCTAAAGTAGGACAATTTCAAGTAATTCAGAGCACTTAATATCCTAGCTAATAAAGAGGGAATATGCAAATTGACCATCACAAAGATGGCGGAGGCCAGTCCCCTCAGCCCTGCCAGAGTCTCACAGTCCTTTTAGCTCAGCCGGCAGCAGGGAGGGCGGCAGGTGCATGGTGTGGTCAGACCTGCCCTCAGCCCCCAGTTGCCCAGGGCTGGCCCAAGGCACAGGCAAGCCTCGGATGTCGGCTGCCCAGCCAATGCCCGAGGCACAGGCAAGCCTCAGAGGTTGGCTGTCCAGCTGCCCAGGGCCAGCCGAGGCTTACACTGCCATCAGTGGCAGCAGCAGAGGTGTGATGGGGGTGTTGCCTTCCCCTGATTTCCGGGTCACCTCCCACCCCTGAGGGCTCCAAGACTGTGAGAGGGGGCAGGCCAGGCTGAGGGACCCCCCGCTCCAGTGCATAAATTTCCATGCACTGGGCCTCTAGTATAGGATAATCAATGATAACATCCCTGCTACCCAAACATGTATGTACTCACACACACAAACACAACAAAGTTTCTGGCCAAACTGTAGCTTGCCTGTCAATTTGCAAGGAAAGCTCCCATTGTTTAATCTCAGGAGGTAAGAACTACAACCTTGTTCTTTAGTGCTGGACACATGTTTACTAACCTTGGTATGGCCCCGTATTTAATTGACACACCAATTTGAAGACAGTTCATTGACTCTCAAATTTTCCATAGAGAACGGACACTTTACCTTCTTTTGTCTAGTCCCTCTAGCTTCATAAATCATGCTTTTTCACTGATTAATTACTGTCAATGAAGAAATGAACATTTCGTTCTCAATATATTCACTAGAAATCAGAATCCTAAAGACATGCATAACCTATATTCCTGCATAACCTATTTCAACCCATCTTTACTATTAGCACCTCCATTTTATTCCATACAATGTCAGATAGGAATAAAAGAGTGGGCTTACAGATTCCCTCTTTTTCACTCTGAGTTATCTTTTTTTTTTCCTATGGGCCTGAGGGATGAGTTTGCCATTAATGAATTTGATTGATTAAGAAATGTAGGCACTCTTTCCTTTGATTTGGGAAACTATAAAATGGCAATACTGAATGAGAGGAAAATTAAGTTCCTTTCACCACTTTTAGTTTGTGATGATAAATATATCTCTACCTATATATCTAGAGATGAATCATGAACAATCAGGTTTTTGTAAGATATATGAGAGCAAAGAAAAAGTAGAAGGTAAGAAGGAGTGGAAAGTTAATGGCACAATTTTACTTCATAGAGATTGTCAACTCTTGTTTAAATATATTTGTTTATAAATTAATTTGTGCTTAGTGCTTAAAATTATATAATCCATCAGATATGGAAAATTACTGAAAAGAAGGTTTATGCCATTTTAAATTGTTGTTCATGTTTCTTAGACTCTTATCACCTTAATGTGCAGGTATGATCGAATATGCTTTACACTTGAACTTATGAACTTTGGGAAATTGAAACGTAATTTGGTCCCAGCCAGCATGTTTCCATGGTTGAGTGTCAACCTATGACCCAGGAGGTCGCTGTTTGATTCCTGATCAGGGCACATGCTCAGGTTGTGGGCTCCCCAGTGTGGGTGTACACGAGGCAGCTGATCAATGATTGTCTCTCATCTTTGGTGTTGCTATCTCTCTCTCTTCCTCTCCCTTTTTCTCTGAAATATATATATATATATATATATATATATATATATATATATATATATATAGTAATTTGGGGTACCCCAGTGATATTATAATATTTACATATAGATAGTACACATAATTTGTGCTTTTCATTGACTAAATCTTTAGAATATTACAAATGAAACTTTTCAGCTGCAGCATAAAGAGGAAGATTTAGGAAAAGTATAATCACTCTTGGGGAAGTTTGATTTTTTAAAAAATCATTTCTGAAACATGTGGTGAGCTGATATTATGTTGGAAATGAATTTAATCTAAACACGCTATGGTTTATGAGCACTGTCAAAGCCAAACACAGCATAATGAAACTTCATTTTAATGTGCTCCTGTGTAATATTTTCTAACATTTGCCAATTGTTTATTAGATTTATATAGCACCTATTATCCAAAGAGCTCAAGACATGGTTCAAAGAATATTAAACTAAGGCCCTTCAAATAAACTCTCCTGAAAGAAGTGGTACAATAGGATAAACACCTTGAAAAGCCACATGCACAGAAAAGGAATCAGAGCCAGAACCTATGAGGCAATTTGTCTCCATAAAATGGTTTTTTGATACCAAATCCCTGCCCAGTGATACTTCACTCTAACTTGATTATGAACTCACAATTTAACTTGTTATGATTCAATTTGGGTTCTAAGGGAACTTCCATGATTTCACATGCATTTGTAAAGAAAGATCCAGTTTGTGATATTAAAAAGGAAATGTGGCATCTAAAACCTGAAGTTCCTTAGGTTTTTAAAAAAACCATTTATATTAAAATTACTTAATGTTTTGCAATTATAGATTAGTTTTAGTATTTGGAGCCAGTTCTTAAGCTGTAATATTCCATGGTAGCTGACTTAAATTTACCTGGAAAATGTTTTCATTCTTTGATGATACACAGAGGCTACCACACAACAGTCACTAGATGTTTTTCTTAATGGCATTGTGTGCACATGGTCACTTTCTACATTCTCCCCCGATACAGGCATTCTCCTATGAATGTAAGTCAGACAATTTTAGAAAACGATGAAACTTTAGAGTTTAGTTCCATCCTTTATTTTGAAAATGAAGTTTTTGAGACCCAGAGATTAAGATACTCTGTCCCAGGCCACTGCCTCAGTTTTTCAGAGGATTAGAACTAGACCGAGTTCTAGCTTGTTCAGCTTTCTTCTTTAAAACAGTGCTTTTTAATAAATTGCTATGATTTTTTAAAATGACATTTCCAAGCAACCTGGGTTTATTTTTTTTTCTCAAGCTCATAGGTCTATGGAACCTCGCGCACCTCACTGTGTTAAGCGTAGCTCATGTTGATAAACTTTGCCTTCTAGCACAGGACATCATGTAACCAACCTTTTTTGCCGCACTTTTGTTGATGCTGCTATGCAGAGGGCTGGGTTAGACAGTCTGAAGGTTCACGTGGCTTGTATTCTTGTCGTTGAAGAGGAATTCACCTAAGACATCTTACTTAGAGCAAAAGCAGCCTAAGTCAATGCCTAGCTCTCATTGCTAGAGATGCCTTTCACACCCCTGAGCTCTGCCACGGACCTTGCTGATGAGTCATTCCACCCAAGCATTGTATTTCACTGCAGAAGACCAGCGATGTTAACGGTCCTGCTCAAGGTGACAGTGTTTGTTACCAAGCACTCTTGACTCTCTAGTGTTTGTTGTGTTTTATACCTGAGCAATAATTTTGAGGTCAGGTAACAAAGAGGACTAGAAACCTGGTCTCTCAGACACCAGAGCTTAACTTTAGGACTTACTACGTGTTTGGTCTTGGTTTCATTAATTAAGTACCTTAAGATTCAGTTAAAACACTTATAAAACTGAGATTATAGTAATGCTTGGATCATAGAAGATGGTGAGGATTTATTGATGATATGTTTATTAGGCTAACTTTAAAGATTCTGTAGTAGTTCTACACACATACACACACACACACACACACACACATTTAATGAATGTCATTATATCGTTCTCCATTATCCTGGCCATATTTCCAGAGAATTGTTGCAAAACTTTTGGTAAATTCATTTGAGAGAGAAAATTCTAGTATGATACTAAATGATGCGTCCTGCTCAAATTCCTTAATACATTCTCTTTAATTCTTGCTTAGTTTTATTAGTATATATTCAAGTTCTCCTCTTCTAGCCACATTCTAGTCTTAAGGACAAAATTGATCGAGATAGGAAATACACCAGTATAACTACTGCAATCACTATTTTCATGAGGATGAAATAAAGTGTGTACTGTACACACTTTCATGAAATAATATGTGAAAAACAACAGGTATAATCAATCCCAAATAGAAGGTAATCGCAAAGTCTTTCCTTATCTCTATGATGCAATACAAAATATTTCCACATGTTGAGATTAAACTTCCTTTTGTTCACTTCTCTTGGGAATAATTTCAAATTTAGTGTAAGTATTGTGTTATTTTAAGCTTGAGATGGGATAGTTTGTTGTTATATCAGCCTTCAGTTCTCAAAATTTAACTTGAACAACTGAAGTGTTTAAGCTTTGTAATCTTCCTCTTAGATCTTAATTTACTTTCAGAAAATACATAATAGCTGCTATTATAAATTGGCAAAAGAATCTAAAGAGAGCCCTAGCCTGCTTGGCTCAGTGGATAGAGCGTCAGCCTGTGAACTGAAGGGTCCCAGGTTCGATTCCAGTTAAGAGCACATGCCTGGGTTGTGGGCTCGACCCCCAGTAGGGGGTGTGCAGGAGGCAGCCGATCAACGATTCTCTCTCATCATTGATGTTTCTCTCTCTCTCTCCTTCTCCCTTCCTCTCTGAAATTATATATATATATATATATATATATATATATATATATATATATATATATATACAAAAAGAATCTAAAGAGATTGTAGGCATGTCTCTGGACCTACTTGCTTTCCAGTTTATGTACATCTTATAGATTTTTTTTTAAATCCTGCATCCTTTACTCTGCTAAGAAGTCTATAATGTGAGGACACCAGCCTCTCCCATGTATGAGTAGTATGTCATTTATTGTTGGTCTAGTGGATTCATTTGCTTAACAACCTAAGTTTTCACTTGTAATTTTCTTCTCAGTCTCCCAATTGCTCCTACACTCAGAAATCAGTTTTCTGGTGTGGGATACCCAGCCTCTGTTTACCTAATATAATATTACTAGATGCCCGGTGCATGGATTGGTGCACTGGTGAGGTCTGTTGGCCTGGCCTGCAGGAATGGGCCGAAATCGGGCCTCTGACATCCCCCGAGGGGCCCCGATTGCAAGAGGATGCAGGCCGAGGGACCCCACTGGTGCATGATCGGGGCTGGGGTGGGACTGCGGGAAGGCTCCAGGGTGTGTCTGGCCAATCTTGCCCAGTCCCAATCAGTTGGACCCCAGCAGCAAGCTAACCTACCAGTTGGAGCATCTGCCACCTGGTGGTCAGTGCATGTCATAGCAACTGGTTGAATGGTCGAACAGTCGGCACTTAGCATATTAGACTTTTATTATATAGGATATGATGATATGAATCTTGACCAGTTTTTACTCTTTAACCCTTAATCTTTTCCCAGTTCATGTAACTGAGACTGTTTATCTCTGGGCAAAATAACATGTTTAAACTCTTTATGGCAGTCTTGTCATAATTTTACTAACAAATGACAGCACAGAAAATGGACTATGCCCCCCCATAGTTGTGGGGTTATTGCTCAAACTAGCACCCTTCAGTGTCTTTGTTCAGCATATCGATATAGTGTCACACCATTTTTTAATGTCTATGCAAAGACTGCGGTGGTCAGCCATGGGCATTGAAACAAATTTTAAAGGAATCAATTCACTAATTACTAGTTTAAGGTAGCTTGAATGTATACGTACAATTTTGACGAGAAGCAGATTAGTCATGTCAAAATGTTGGAAATAACATTTGACCTATTTATCATCTCCTTTTTCTTCATCCTTCAAATGGACCCCTTACTAATCTCAGAGGGGAAGGCTGGGGTGGGGAGAGATTAACAAGGGAATTTATATGCATATATGCATAGCCCATGGACACAGACAATAATGAGGGGAACGTCTGGGAGGAGTGAGTGCAAGGTGGAGGGATCAATGGGGGAAAAAGGGGGATATCTGTAATACTTTCAACAATAAAGATGTTTCCAAAAAATGTTGGCACATAAAAAAGGGACCTCTTTCTTCCTATCTCATCCACTTACTCTCCTACTCCTTCAGTACTTTACTATCAAAGTTGGAATGACATTAATATTATTAGTTTCAACAATTTCCAATATAAATCTTTATTGATTGGTTAATTGTTTGCAATTTTAGTATTAATTACATTGTATCCCACAGTCCAGTTGGAATGATGGCTTAAAGCATTCAAACTGTCTGTGGGCTTTGTTATTTTTTCCTCTAAGAATTTCTGGGTAAAAGAGCAGGTGTCAATTTATCACCAAGTTGTGGAAGAAGCTTTTATAAAAGCTCTAGTCTCTTCCCCTCCACCCTACCCAAATCCTTTATTGGAGCAATGACAGTGAAAATCTTTTCTTCACTCTCTTAGGCAGCAGCAACACGTACTGTTATAATTATGTAGGTTAAGCATGAGAATTGGAAAATTATTAGCATTATTTGCAAAGTAAACATAGGTTAATTATCATAAATGTCAAGCAAATACCACTAATCCTTAGTTATTATGCATATGAATAACTGTCAAAATGAAAATACTATTTTAAATGTGTGTTTGTATGTGTGGAAGGAGAGCAAGACAGAGGGGTAGGGAGAGAAAGAGAGGGAAAAAAAAGAGGGAGAGAGAGAGATTGCTTATAACCAATGGCCATAGAGAATGGGGCTTTTGTATCTTTGAGTGTTATGGAATCATTAAGAACTCACATTTTAAAAAATAAAGAATAGCAAAAGCAGTTGTATTATTTTCCTAATAAAAAGAACAATGTTCAATGACTAAAAGTTTATTTAAGAGTATTTGGTAAAAGCTCTGATGTGATCATTATAAGAGTTCAAAAATATAAGAACATTCTGTTGTGAATGTGGTGTCTATATTTCTTAAACAACACATAGAGAAATAATTTATAATGACTTTATCCTGATAGAAAGTTAACAAAAATATGCTTTGTAGTCTCTGGAAAATAATTCATTCAATGTATTCAGAGAGAAAATACCTTCTTGAATTCTAATACTCAGAATGACTCTCTCAATGTGTGTCTTTCTCCAAAGTTTAATATTGTATTCCTCTTGATTAAATAAGTTTTATATATATATATATATATATATATATCCTCTATAATAATAAAAGGGTAATAGCTAATTAGACCAGTCGTCTTTCTGGACATCCTTCCTGATGAAGTCAGGGCCAGAGGGAAGCCAGCCCGGGTCCTGAGTGCCTGTGGGTGGCCTGAGGGAAGACAGCCCAAGTCCTGGGTGCCTGCAGGTGACCGGAGGAGGGAAGCCTGGGTCCCGGGTGCTGGAGGGAAGCCAGTGCCAGCAGCTGGGGGAAGGAAGGCCTACTCTTGCACTAATTTTCGTGCATCGGGCCTCTAGTATATAATAAAAGGCTAATATGCAAATAGTCCCCTCGGGAGTTTGACCAGGAGATTGGGAGTTAGATTGTTCTCTATGACGTGCAATGACCACCAGAGGGAGATGTGGAACATGGTGGGTGATCAGCGGTGGTAGTGGGGCACTGAGGGAGCAAGGGAAGGAGGAGGTGGGGAGGCTGGGAGGAAGGAAACCTTATCAGCCCTGATCGCCTGCCAGGCCTAGGGACCCTACCTTTGAATAAATTTATAAAATAATATTCATACTATTTGCCATAATCTTCATACTCTCATTAGACAGTTAAATACTAAACATATTATGACAGATCACAGTATATAATTAATTTAAAGGTTAAAAATATTTTTAAGGATTTGAACTCTATAATTTCAATTACTTATTTTTGGGTTTATTTTGATCATTTGTAAATTTCAAAATTCTCTAAGGTTAAAGCAAATACTGGCTTTACTTACAAACTACCTTCTATACTGTGAAACTTGCAGGGGAGTAGTATTTAATACCAGCCCAAATCCTACATGTAAGTACTTCCAATGCCAGTCCCATTGCCAAAGGAGGTAACTAAAGTTATCAATATTATGCTCACATACTGCTGGGTCAAACACAGTACTACCCTTTCACTTGGTCTTCATGTCTGCCTGCACATGTGGGATGGCTACAGGCTTATCCTGGTGATGGTGCAGTATAAAGCTCAGAGAAGGAGAGCCTGTGCTTCCAAATTGGCTGCTGTCCTCCGAGTGCATTCTCAGCATCATCGGGGATTATAGCATTGTCTTTAATTTGTGAAGAAGCAGCATTTTTGTGATTACATTTTGAGTCATTGTTAATGGGGCATATGAATTTCATTGCTTGTTCATTGAAACAGTGGGTTAGACAATCTTCAGAAGTAGTATTCCTTCTATCAAGTCATAGGTCCTGAACCTGCAGCAATGATCTGCTCTGAGAAGGCAATCCTAGAAACTTTATTGTACAATGTAGAACACTAACATCACATTTATTTCAAAATTCATTGTTCTGTTATGAGGCCTGTGCAAACACAAAAACTCAACAAAAATTAGGTTTTTTGAAAATCTTGTGTTGTGCTGCAACACCTCAAGGTGGTTCAGTAGAAGGCAGTCATCCATCTGCAGGACATGCCAGTAGCACTTAACACAGTTTCCGTTTCGATTGCTCTAGTGATAAGTTTCTTGATATTCCCTTTGGGACTAACATTCCAAAGAAGACTTGTCTATTCTCGTTTTCTTGGTACCTGCCACTCATCAATGCTTACAAGTTTTCCTTCTATAAAGACCAGCCAGCTATGATTAGAACAACTCTTCTGTGTATGTCTTGCAAAGGAAGACAATTTATGTCAGTGCAGACAACAAATGCCTATAAACCTAGACGTGCTAAGACAAGATCAAGGAAGAGGGTGAGATGCAAGAGAAGACAGAGCAGCCTTAGATGTGGTGTGTGTGAGAGATTAAGGTATCTGGTCCAACAGTAAAATGTATTTGCCTTTGCTTAACACAGAGTAGCTGTAAATCAGAAACCAGGAAGGGCAGATTCTCCTAGAAAACATTTATCCTGCAGGGATTAAGTGATCAGAGATAAGGAGAAAACTCAAAAGAACCATGAACTGAAGAGGGAGTGCTGGGTGAGCAGGAAGCAGCTGTATTATGGCAGGCCCGGGAAACCTTGAAACGCCCCAAAGGAGGAAATTATCTCTCTGCATCAGGATGCTTGATGATGCTAAGTGCAGAATTAACTTTTCAGTTGGGACTAGCCTTGAACTCGGAAGAGGAAACAAGCAAAGTGGAGCTTTTAATTGTGTGTGAAACTAAAAGGAAATCAGAACTGAGACATGAAATATGAAATAGTGTGGTTAAAACATTTATGAAGTTATAGTGACACCTTTTTAGCATATTTATTAACTATTTAGCTATTCATTTATTCCTCTATTAAAGTGTTACTGATCATAGAACTGCCTCAACTTTTTGCTATCTATATATATAAAAGGCTAAGTGTCCATCTATCTGACCGGTAGCTATCACTAGGGGGCAGACGCTCAACGCAGGAGCTGCCAAGACATGCACTGGCCATTTAAAAATAAATGGCACCACGGACCTGGCACTGACAAACCAACACTCAGCTTCCCCCAAGTGGGACACAGGCCTGCTACCAAACCAGAGCAACACCCCACCAAATTGCAGCCAACACAGCCAAGAACCCATGGTGCAAAATGCGGCCCACAGCCCAGCCCAGCCTGGAAATGGTGGCTGTGTGCACCAGGTAATGATGTCACTTAGCAATGTCCGACTTCCTCTCCCTGGCAACTAGCCTCCTTGCAGTTTCTTCAGCCCAGGAACATGACTTGCTTTATAGCCAGGTGCAAACATTTTACACTTTAACCAAATGTCTGTGAAGCATTTTCTCATGCCTCATCTCATTTGATCCTCACAGAAGTCCTGGAGTAGGTAGATAGGAGACTTGGTGGAATCCTATTTTCTTTTCATTAGCTGGAAGATTTAGAAAGCTTAGAAACTTGACCCGACTGAAAATAAGTAAGAAATGGGGGAGCTTGAAAATGACTTCAGGTTTTGTCACTGTGCAGAATATAGTCAAACACTGCTACAGTTAAATAATTTTACCCTTTGTTCTCCCTGCATGATCCACAATAATAATCTGTTTCATGTTGATATTTATTGCTGTGTTGCTGACAGTTACCTGAAAGAGAAGTTAGGGTGCTTCACTGTGCTAGAAAAAGTTTAGCTAAATCAGAAAGCAAGTCTAATTAAGAAAGTTTATTATATCCTATATAATAAAAGCCTAATATGCAAATCAACCAAATGGCAGAACAATCAGCAGAACGACCAGTTGCTATGATGCGCACTGACCACCATGGGCACATGCTCAATGCAGGAACTGCCCCCTGCTCGTAGGCCCCAGGTCAGCAAAGGCAGGTGCAAGTGGGGGCCCCCTGATCATCCTGCCAGTTGCCCCACAGAGGGAGGTTACCTGCGGCGGTGGCGGTGGGTGGGGCTGGTGAGCAGGCGGCACCAGGCCGGCCAAGGCAGGTGAGATCAAGGGGGCCCTGATCACCCTTCTAGTTGCCCCACAGATCAGCCCTGATCGCCAGCCAGGCCTAGGGATCCTACCCATGCACAGATTTCGTGCACCGGGCCTGTAGTCCTATATAATAAAAGGCTAATATACAAATAGACTGAATGGTAGAACAACCAGAACAACTGAACAACTGAACAATCAGTCACTATGACGTGTGCTGACCACCAGGGGGCGTGTGCGGAACATGGTGAGCATAGGCCTCATTGGGATGGTGCAGCAGGTGAGCAGGGTCACCAGACAAAGGCAGGGCACCGGTCGCTGTCATCAGAGCTAGCCTCTGGTGGTTACTGAAAATTCTGTGCTCCTGCGCACTGTGGTCCTGCCCAGTGCTTGCACCCACTGCCAGTGTGGCCCTCCTCGCACCCTCAGCCAGCACCTGGCACTGGTCCCAATCGCTCGGCACCATCAGCAGGTGCAAGCAGTGGCTGCTGGCCCCGATCGCCCCTCAGGACTTCTCCACCTCCCCCTGCTCCTGAGGGGCGATCGGGGCCGGCAACTGCCTCTCACATCTGTCAGAGATGGCCCTGCTTGCACCCCCTGCTGGCACCAGAGCCGCTGCTCCCACCCACTGCTGGTGCCAGCCCCAATTGCTCCATGCTGTCATCAGATCTTAGCGGGGCTGGCGCTGTCAGCAATGTGGGAGCAGTGACAGCAGGAGCGGGGCTGCAGGCAGAGAGGGAACCAGAGAACATGGCAGGAGGGGTCCAGCAGGGGCACAGAGGATGGGCCAAGACCCACACTTGTGCCCACTGCAGCCCTGCAGCCCCCAGTTCTTTTCAAGGTGCACAAATTCATGCACTGGGCCCCTAGTGTGATATATATATATATGAAAGGCTAAGTTGACTCATGCATGCACGATACATATAAAGCTCTCCCTGGTGCCAATCACAAGCATGTGTTTCGATCTGTCATTGTTGATCATTTTGACACTTCTATTATAGAGAAAGGGCAAATAGCGTTATTAAAATACTTCTTCTAATTAATTTCCTTTCAGTTTGCACTAATCCATGCACTGGGACACTAGTGTATATATAATGCCTGTCATTACCTTAGAGATGCATTTTTTTAATTATAAAATTTCTTCAGATAGCCTGAGTTTTAGTCCCACTTTTGTCAATTGTGTCTCCTGTGGCTTTATTTTCCTCTTGTGTAAAATGGTAATAATAATACTGATGTCAGGGTTAAGTGGGGATTATTTTGGATGATTTATATAAAGAGCTCAAGGATTTTCCACATTCCGGGCACTGTGCTGTATAATGAAGACACATGATAAACTTACCTTTTTGAGTGGTTTATATTCCACATCTGTAAAATATTTTCTGGTTTGATTTCCAAATCACTGAAATTTTCCAGGGCACTGCTTTTGCTTTATATTCATCCTCCTCCAGGAACTAGCTTGATACACAGTATTCAACTGAATCCATTTGATTTGCTCTATATCTTTGTAAGGTAAGAAGCCGCTGTGTAATTTCTACTGTAACCATACCCCAAAAGTACAAATATGCTATTTATAGTGCCTGAGGGTCACACTGCTAGATTATGGTGAAGGCTGGTCAGCAACAAAGTCTTTTGGATTCCTAACCTAATGGATTTTCCCCTACCCACATCTAATCTACTACTTGTTAATTTTATTTTATTTTTAAACATTTTTATTGATTTCATTGAGTAAGGGAGAGGGAGGAAAAAGAAACATCAATGATGAAAGAGAATCATCCATTGGCTACCTCCTGCATGCCCCCTACTGGGGATCGAGCCTGCAACTCAGGCATGTGCCCTGGCTGGAAATTAAACCAGTGAACTCCTGATTCATAGGTCGATGCTCAACCACTGAGCCACACCAGTCGTGCGACTTGTTAATTTTATGGAAAGATAATTTAGCAGAAATAAAGAGTTGAGAAAGCTGGGCTTTAAAATAATAAGCATTTCATCTTTTTTTAATGATGAATTTTCATAGAGAATTCCCAAAGATAAGCATCTCTCAAAAAGGGATGAATTGTTCATCTGATGAACAAACATGCAGAAAATGTATGCACCCAGAGTCTGTCTCTTTTTTTGTGCAATACCCTCTAACCCCAATTAGACAATTAACAGTCTTTTGTATAGATAATGGGTAAAAACGGGTAATGCTTTACATAAAAAAACAAAGTTAGTAATTCACCTTTGAGTCCTAACTGCTAAATACAGTTGTATAAAATAGATATATTTAGGTACCTAATACGTAGGCTATTCTGTACTTAAATACAGAATATCATGCCAAGTTAAATTTTTCAGGAACTATTCTTTTTGGTGGTAGTTAAGTAAGGGGGAGGGGAGTGGAAGGTGATATGAAAGAATCATACACAAAGAAAGACTGCACACAGAAGATTAGAGCCTAATCTTGCTTGTAGAAAATATACCTGACTGTATATAATTATTTACTCCTTAAAGAAAACCTCAGGCTCTTATGTCCATTTTCCATGTGTCACATACTATATGGGAGATGGGTTGTAAAATATTTTAAATTGAATTATAGTTTTATTTCGCTAGTGCAGAATAAAAATGGGAAAAAATGATTATCTTTTTCTTTCTCTTTTTTTTCTTCATTAAAATGTAGACATAAGACTTGACCTGGTAAATTGAAGATACTTTTGAGTTCATTGAGTTTAACCTCCCACTCAGCGAAGAAATGACCAGTGTAATGGTTATAATAGGCATTCATTCAGTTTCCACTTTAACTCTTAAAGTGAGTATCTCTATAGCTGGCTCAAGCCATTCGAAGAGGACTGAATAAATTCTTCAGCATATTAGGAGTAATTGGATTTGCTGTAATTTCTAAATGGAGGGTTTGATGCTGCCCATAGAATTACATGGAATGTCTAATTTCTTTTTATAATGGCTCGAATATTTAGAGAAAATTGTTTTGTCTCATCAAAAGTCTTTATAGGGATGTTGTTTGAATTCATTCAACTATTCTTCATATGATATGCCTTTCAGACATGTCTATATCTTAGTCTCTCTAAATTCTTGTCTAAAAAGATCATCTAAAACTTGAACACAGTATTTCAAATGTGTTTTAACTAGGTACAGAATATCATTACAAGTTAACTTATTATTTTCAGGAACACTTATTTTTGGCGGTGGTTGGAGGCTAAGGGTGGAAAGTGATGTTCTTTTTTCAATTAGTTTAGCCAATGATTATGTTCACCTCTTTTTGAGCCTGTAACCAAAGTTGTTCATAGCAAATTAGTGGTCCTTATTCTACAATGGGGAAATGAGTCTCTTGAATTGATTTGTGTGACTTTTATTTCCTTTACTTTGCATTACTTTTGTTTGAACTGATTATTCCAGTAATTCGATACCTAATGCATATGTACATATCAATTCAAAACATATGCTCCACTGCAGTCTGCTGCCTGAGTTCTAATCCTAGTTCTGTGTATTGTGGGCAAGGCAATTAGCATCACTAAATTTAATCATCTGCAAAATAAGAGCAATAAGAGTCGCTATTCATAAATTAGATGAGATTTGTAAACCAATTAGCTTGGTGCCTGACACATGAAAATTCTGGAAAAAAATCTTTGTCATTATTAAAGTTACTAGCTGTCGCAGCAAGAATGGTAACCTATGCAAACATATAGCTGCTATCTATTTTTAAACCATAGTAAGAATTATGAACAAAGAAATACTGCACATAGAGGATTAGAGCCTACCTCTACTATTATTACTAATCTCTTTAGGGTATTCTTCCACCTGAAAGCCAACTAAATTGACATTCAGGGAAAACTCCCCATATGCATTAGATGTTGATTGCTGAGCATCATAATATTTTCAAATTGTTTATATAAGTAATATTTTAAAATATGATATATTTATATTTAGTAAGTAATGGCAACTTTCTTATATTTCAGCTCCAGAAATAAATTTTTCCCAAGTTACAAAACATTGGAAATACATTTATTCGGTCCCAGTTTTGTTATGCTTTTCTCAGTTTCTATTTTTTTAAAATGCACTATGACTTTGTAAAAAATTAATCCATGCATTCATTCAACACACATTTTTTGAACTCCTGGTATGGTAATGTACATTTCTCAATTCTCAATGAATTAATGGTCCATGGGACAAACTGAACATGATCTTGCATTTTAATGTTTAATGTAGGTAAGATTTCTAATAAAGCATGAACAAGAAGACAATGACTTATTTTGGTAAGATTCTTCAGTTCTTTGATATCTAATTTTCATGAATGTTGGTATTTGAATTCAAGAGAAATACTGGTGTTTTCTACAAAAATCTTGACCTATTATGAATTCAGCACCTTCACAGTACCATGTTGTCTCATAGCATTTCTATGAAGCTCATATTTATTATTAAAAAGTTAGAAGCAAAATAGTTTTCAAAACTTTTAAATTTTTTCTGTCATCTCAATTATATCTGCCCAAAGACTAGACCCAAGAATGACTTCTTTGATTTGTAACATGGTTTATAAAAAGTCTACCTTATTCTTAGCATGGTTAAAATCCTTACATAGTTTTGCTTATAATTGTATTAAGAAATATATCATCTGTAAAAGTGAATATATAAATTTATATGTTCTATTTTAAATAATAAAATGACTAACCCATACACTTTAAAATCATCAATTTGGCCGTCACATTTTTCACTTAAAGGAGCGTCGGCCTGTGGACTGAAAGGTCCCAGGTTCGATTCCGGTCAAGGGCATGTACCTTGGTTGCGGGCACATCCCCAGTAGGAGATGTGCAGGAGGCAGCTGATCGATGTTTCTCTCTAATCGATGTTTATAACTCTCTATCTCTCCCTTCCTCTCTGTAAAAAATCAATAAAATATATTTAAAAAAATAAAAAATAAAAAAATAAAATCATCAATTTGTTCTTCACATTTTCACTTAAAGGTAACCATACTGACTTGTGTATTAATAAATAACTTTCTTTTCTTTATAATTTTTATATATGAAAATCCCTAACCATATATATATATATATATATATATATATATATATATATATATATATATATATCTCCCACGTTCAAAGGCTGTTAAATCGTGTTTTTTACCCATATCTCCAGAAAAAAATCACTTCTACTGTCATGGTAAACAACCTGCTTCCTTATTTATAATGGTCTGGCCGTCTAGCAACTTCAGCGCGAAATTATAGCTAATTTGCCTACAAATGTCAGGTGGTCATAATAATCTGGGCCATTCTGTGTGTATCAATGCATTATATATACTATGAAATTTTACATAATATTGACTCACTGTTGTTAATATTTTTGAAGTGAGTTATGTTTTATATTTTATTTTTTAAAATCAACAAATGTTCCATTTTTAATGTTGAAAGTTGACTTTAAATGTTGAAATTCTATTATATTGATGAAATGAGTTATGGTGCATTGCATTGTATAAATAAACCACAGATGTTTTACACATAATAATATCATAATCAAATTTTATGTCTTTCTAGAGCATACATGTAAGAATATTTTCAGGTATATATACCTGGGGGATGGACCGTGGGGGGTTGATATTGTCATCCTTACATTACTAGATAATGTCATATTAGTCTCCCGAGTGTGTGAATCAATTTTCCACAAGCAGTATATGATACCTCACCTGAGTTCACAGCCTTACTAACACTTAATATTCATTTACAAATGTTATGAGTATAAAGTTGCATCTATTCATGATGTTGTATTAATGGATGTCTCCTAAAGCAGGATTACAGACTTCCTAATAAGCCAATAATGTTTAGCAAGTAAATAATCACCTATATTTTTACATGTGGGATGTGGAGAAACATTCTGGGGCTGGATTGCAGGCTTGAAATTTAGTGAAAGAATAACATTAAAAATCACTAGGAGCCAAGAGGGAGAATTGGGCATCTCCGGAACTGAAAAAATTTCAGAATACAGAGGAGTAAGGCCGGCAGGAGGCAAGCTTAGCGAGAATTGGACAGGGCTGAAAAGAACTTGAGAGCCATGTAAGGAGTTTGAACTTTATTCAATGACTAAATCTAATGAATGAAGAATTCTTACAGTGATGTCAGTGGGAGATCTACTCATAATACTTGACCCGTTAGAGAGAGTACTCAGGATACAGTATTTGAAGTGGACTAGACTGAAGTGAAAGAGCGTAGTTGTGATGAAAGATTACAGTGGCCAAATTAATGTAGATTGTGGGAGCCAGGAGAAATGGAGTACTATTTTGAAGATGAATTTGTAAGAGAGGAGAAAAATATCAAGAATGACAATCAGATTTTTAGCATAAAATAGAGGCTAAAGGGAGAGAATGTAACAGAAAGATATGCAATTTCAAACATGTTGAAATTTTCCAGGGGGATACCCAAGAGCATATGCACAGTAGAAATAGGGTTTCTGCTAAGTAAAGAGACATAGAGATGTAAACGTTACTGGCTACAGACTATTCAGAATCACTGGTCATACATTTTTAAAAAAATATTATTGAGTAGTTTCCAAAGGGGAAAAATCCTATTTCAAAGTAAAGGATTTTTAAAAGACAGAGGTGATAAAAAAAAAAATCTTTCTGAAACATACACACTCACACCTGTCTGGCAAGTTACTGGCATTTTTACATTGAAGAAAAGTTCTTATCTTCACCTGTATCCTTGGGATTGTCAACAACTAAATGGGGATAAGGACACATATGTAATACCTTAATCCAGCGGTTCTCAACCTGTGGGTCGCGACCCCTTTGGGGGTCGAACGACCCTTTCACAGGGGTCGCCTAAGACCATCGGAAAACACATATATAATTACATATTGTTTTTGTGATTAATCACTATGCTTTAATTATGTTCAATTTGTAACAATGAAATTGGGGGTCACCACAACATGAGGAACTGTATTAAAGGGTCGTGGCATTAGGAAGATTGAGAACCACTGTCAATAAAGAAATTTAAAAGTAAATAAATACATAAGTAAGTAAATAAAACACAAAACAATGAAAGAAATAAAATAAATCTGTGAAGGAAGATTTGAAGAAGGACTATCTGAGCCCAACTGGCATTAACTTGAGAAGTTAAGAAGTATCAAGGACTAGCTGCATTTGTGTAACATTTTCTGTTGTTAATGGTCTCCAATAGTTGGCATGTAGATAGAGGACTTCTTAGGGGCTTACTCTCAGGCCCTTGATGAAGCCTAGAGACCTGTGTGGACCAGTTAACTATTTCTTGCAGGTGCTGTCATAGGCAATGTAGAATGTGCAGTGGTATTCCCGGCCTCTACTCAACACATGCCAGTGGCTCCCCTTTCCAGACATGGCAATAAACATGTCTCCAGACATTGCCAAAGGTCTTTGGTGAAGTAGATTCAAATTGCTCACAGTTGATTTTAGAAACACAACTATAGATATTTGAGAAGAAATGTTAAGGTAATGTTAGAAGTCATACCAGTTCCCTATGTCAATTAAAAGCATTCTTCTTATAGTTTCCTCTGTTTTACAAATTCTTAATCCCTTAGCCAAAAAAAAATTACAAGCAGAGTTTTTGTTATCATTTTATCTGCAAGCTGTGCTCTCAACAACTGGTAGCTGTCGCCATTAAGAAGAAACGCCTGCCAAGACAGCCGTTCACAGTATTACCTACCCCGTAAGAAATGTGCTATGATGAAAATGAGTCGCTCTCATCCCTGTGGCCAAATCACATGAAGAATGAAGCCACCTCACAAAAACAACTGGCAGCCAGACACCTTATTCTTGAGCTAATTTAGCAGGGGATGTTTTTGGTTGGGAGGATGGGAAAGAGATTGATTCTTAACTGCTGTTTTGACAGTAGGTATTGAAGTAGGTGACACTATGTTTCTGCTAAACTAGAGATATTATTCCTGTTTTTTCTTCACTTACTCTGTCCAATTCTCCCTACCATCTTGTGAATTTCTGTCACTCAAAGATGTAGAAAGCTGCTGGAAGCCGATCCACCCTGGCTACTTGAGGCAGTCCCTGCAGGGATGTTTCAAGGGACCTTGTAATGGAGATGAGAAACGCCCTAGCCTTTGGGATGGAATGGATGGGATTAAGATCAAATAGGATAAATGCAGATTTAAGAGGACAATAGTGGAAGGGACCTGGCTAGGAGAAGACAGGTTGTTTCCCCAGGTGAGGATTTTTGTCAGTAAACCCTTTAACTGAGTGTCAGAGGGGTGGTTGGTTGCTTTGATCTTTGCTTGGAGTGACCTCCTTCAGTTACTTCCTTGTAGCTTGGTGGAACAATAGAGTAACCTTTGAATGGAGTTGGGAAGCCCCCTGGCCTTTTGTATAGAATGGATAGGATTGGGACCAAATAGTATATATACAGATGTTAGATGACAATAAAGAGAGGTACCTGGCTAGGAGGAACCTGGCTATGATGATCACCTGAACACTGCCTCTGTGTGATTCCTTCTCCGCCGACTCCGTCCACACCTTTGGGAACCCCTGGACCCGCTGGGGCTGGACCCCAGCAGAAAGCCTTGTGATGACATCTGTATTGCTGATCAAATAGTAAGATGTACCATGCTATTCTTTTTCACCTGTGGTAAGTTTATATATGATTGTGTAGGTGTGTTTTCCACACCAAGTTTAACAGTGTGATTTGAAAGTCACAGAAAACTCAGTAAATATTGTAAATTGAATTTGCTTAGAAACAGTCAGATATGTGTTGGGCCGTTCTAATGCTGATTTTTCCTGGAACTCCTTTTAAACAGGGATAACCTGAGAAACATAGAATCAAATATCAGTAGAACCAAGTTGTGTTTGAATGATTATGTGCAGTGGGAAGCTGACAGATGCTGAATAAATAATGAATGAATAACAGGAATATGATTATACAAACAACTGTGCACAAAGAACTATAACAGCTTATTTTCAACTTTTACTTTTGAATAAACCTCTTCAGTATCTTACAATTTCCTGCTAATAGATTTCAAAATTCAGCCTGTCATTAAAGATATTGCTTCTCCTTTACTCTTTCTCATGCCCAACCACTGCAAGAAAAGCTACATTTATGAATGCATATAAAGTGCACACCAACATTTCCCCATATGGTAAAACTGCTCAATATACTGTTACCTGTCATTTAAGTTGACATAATACAGATAAAAGCCTTACAATATTTCCTGTTTTAAATTAATATTTTTTAATTTTTAAAGTATAATTATTAAATATGTGATACATATAGAACCCATATACTACATATGTAAGTGATGAAGTGTAATAATAACATGAATAACTAGGAACCCATCTCTTATAAGAAACTAGAGGCCCAATGCATGAAATTCGTGCAAGAGTAGGCCTTCCTTCCACCAGCTGCTGGAACTGGCTTCCCTCTGGCACCTGGGCCCCAGGCTTCCCACTGGCCACCAGCAGGCACCTGGGACCTGGGCTTCCCTCGCAGCCCCAGCTTCGTCTGGAAGGTCACCTGGAAGGATGTCCAGAAAGTTGTCTGGAAGGACATCCGGAAGGAGGTCTGGCCTAATGAGTATATTATGCTTTTATTATTATAGATAGAACGTGTCTAAATATGTGCTTCTTTCCTTTTCTTGCCCCTTTCTTTCCCCAACAGGTAACCACTTCCCTGAATATAGAGTTTATACACTTTGATTTCCAAATTTTATTTGATGAAGTGGCAAAGGAGGGTTTTAGATACCCTGTGTAGTGCTAAGCCAGCCTAAAGCATTCTTGATCATTTTCCAAGATCCTTCTTATTTTGACCTACTTCTGCCCAGTTCACTGCAGCCTCCTTTTAGATTTGGTCTCTGGCTCCATCACCCGCTGGTGCCCTGATCCACTCTCCAGATTTGATGTTTCCAAACAGATTGGATAACCTTTAACCATCAGGAAAATGCTCATGCTGAGCCCCATGATACTCTGTTCCTGAATATTTCACCTTTGCTCTAGTCCTAGGCAAGAGTCATGGTCACCAACAACTTTGACTAGCCCTTGAGTCAAATCCACCCTAGCATCATCCTAAGAAGGTGACTTCATTGAAGTCAATTACTTTTAACTGAAGATCAAATAAGCATGTCTTTCATAGTCAGGGTTTTCTTCAGGCAAACCCAGTGCAGCATGATGAAACAACCCACCTCGAATTAACCTAATTTAGCTGAAACCAGGAGCTTGTTATTCAAAAGCTGCTTCAAGAAAAGTAGTGCATCCTCATTCTACAATTCCGATAATATCCAGCAAGGGAAAGCTCTACAATATAGAAATTTTGGAGCCACCCTTACACAGAAGTTTCTACAGAGCATGGTGTGGAATCTAATGCTGCATGAAGATAGCAGCATTTTATTAAGAATAACTATAATTAGAGTGCATTTTCTCAACTTTGATAAGAAGAAACTCCCTCTAAAGTATAAAAGTAGAATTAAATGTCATCGGGTCCCCTGCCCTAGTCTATGCAGATCTCCCCTAGAATATATTTTAGGGTGCTTTTGTAGTTCTCACTGTTACAAGTGATAAAGTTTTCACCTGTTCGCATGGTGATTGTGCTGGAACTTAATAATTCTCACTGTCATAAACTTTTCTAGCTTAATTTTCCTCTTTTTTCAACGTTGCACTATTATCCCTTACCAGATCACACTTTTTATAATTTCAACCTTTTGAGATATTTGTACTTTCCCAATTATTTCCCTTATGTATATATGTTTGTGCATGATCAATTTTCTACATTGCTTTAGTCTTCTGTTTAAAACTATTAGTCATTAAATTCTCTTTATCCTTTAGGAATTAATAACTGATAACAAATGTAGGTTGCATACTGAAAAATTGTGAGGCTTGGTCAAATATATGATTCCTTTCTTATCAATTATCTTACCTGTGGAGCCCATTGTCCAGTTGCTATCATATCATCTCGCTTCCCCCTAAAAAATAATGAAATAATGCTTTATTGTCTTTCACTGTTCATATCATGTAGAAATATATATATATATATATATATATATATATATATATAAAATATATATATATTTATATATATAGTTTGGTTTATTGACTTTTTTCAAACACTGATGTTTTAAATAATAAATGACTGTTAGTTTATTTTCATTTGTATAATTGTTTTACATTCACTTGTTTCTGAAAATTGTATCTAAATGTTGCTGGGATACAGATTTTTAAATGTAATTAAATTGCATTTTTCATTAATTAGGTCATTACCTATAACTCCTTTCCAAGGTTTCTAAATTGATATGATCTATCAATGGTTATAACCTACCCCTGCTGTTAATTCATTCTCTAATAAAATCATTGCTATTGCCTATTATGTATTGAGAAATACAGAAACCTTTAGGATGATATTTTTATCTAGATAGATTTAGCTAGAGTTGCCAATATACTCACTCACAGATCTAAATTAAATTACATTATACTGATACTGTTGTAATTAATTTGTTATTAATAACAGAAAAGAAGCAAAGGGAAGGCCAGACATTACAGGCATGTCATTTGGGCAGCTTCACCAGGAAGCTACAACTTTACTCTTCCTAGGAACCCAACACAGAGAAGATGGACACACACCTGGTAAAGTGAGGGTGACATAGGGCAGTGCTTTCTGTCAGTCACAGCTGGGAACAGAGCTCATTGACCAGAATGTGTGTGGCTACTAGAAGGGTGCGGACCTTTGGGGATATACAATCCCCTAAACAAACTAGTTTTCTTTCTTTGCTTTCAGGGTCTTTGGAACTCCTGTTGCTTGGGGTGCACTCTCTTGGCTCCCTGACATTCTCCTGTGTAGCCGAAGGCCATGCTGACCCCCACCACACACAATGGACTAATGGACCGCAACTAGCATAATGCTGTACTAGGCAGATTTAGCTAGAGTTTGCCAATATACTCACTCACAGATCTGACCCGGCTCCAAGTACTGGACCCGGCTCCAACATGGAAAGGAAACTCTAGCTCTGATTTTAGCTCTACTGACACCCCAGCTACACTTCTATGACTGGACAAAGGGAAATGGGACTTTGGAAACCCAGGCGTGTTATTCCACAGAAATAAAGCTTTCTATTCTATCGCATCCTCCCTTGCGAGTCTTAGAAAATTCCTTTTTCTGGGTATAATGCAAGGACCCCAGCCCCAACAGCAACCTGAGGAGACAAGGCACATCTTTCTCTGTAAACAATGCCAGCAGCTCTTTCCCTTCGGCGTGCCACTGAAGATCCTGGAGTCGCCCCGGGTCGCCGCCCCACCCGGTATTACCAGGTATTGTAAGAACAAGCCGTACCCAAGTCTCAATTCTTATGAGGTGTCCCTGATGCCAAGATCCACATCTTTGACCTGGGGCGGAAGAAGGCGAAAGTGGACGAGTTCCCACTCTGTGGCCACATGGTGTCAGAGGATTATGAGCAGCTCTCCTCTGAAGCCCTGGAGGCTGTCCGTCTTTGTGCCAACAAGTACATGGTGAAAAGCTGTGGCAAAGATGGCTTTCCCATCCCAGTGCGGCTCCACCCCTCCCACATCACCGCATCAGCAAGATGTTGTCCTGTGCTGGGGCTGACAGGCGCCTTTGGAAAGCCCCAGGGCACCGTGGCCAGAGGCCACATTGGCCAAGTCATCGTGTCCATCCGCCCCAAGCTGCAGAAGAAGGAGCATGTGATTGAGGCCCCACGCAGAGCCAAGCTCAAGTTCCCTGGCCACCGGAAGATCCACATCTCCAAGAAGTGAGGCTTTACTAAGTTTAATGAGGATGAGTTTGAAGACATGGTGGCCGAGAAGCGCCTCATCCCAGATGATTCAAGTACATCCCTAATCATGGTCCCCTGGACAAATGGCGGGCCCTGCGCTTGTGAGAGTCTCGGTCTTGCCCCACCTTACACCCACCAATAAATCAACTTTCTATCCTCCTCCCAAAAAACAACAAGCAAACAAACAAAAAAACAACTTTCTATCCCCCCAAAAAACAAACAAACAAACAAACAAAAACAATACCAGCAAATGATTTTTTTCTAAAATGGAAATTTTGAGATCTTATTATTAGCAATTGATAAAAACAAAGTGTAAAATAGTTTTGCAAACTTCAAGGAGGTGCTTGTTGGTACACTATGTTTTATTACAGAAGTTTACAACCTTGATCAAATTTCCATCACTGAAATGCTTTTTAAAAAATACTAATGTTTGGACCCAACCTCTTAATATTCAGCTTTAATTTATGTGACTTGCGGTTCAGGTTTCAGTATTTTGAAAGCATCCCCAATGATTCAAAAGTGCAACAGATTTAAGAAAACTGCTGTATTAAGACACCTATTTCAGTATGTATGTTAATCTAGCAACAGTTCTAGACTATACTGCAAATGGAGAGTCTATCCCATCAAGACAGTATTGCCTTGTGGTTCAGGTTATACCTTTGAAATCAGACATTATGCCTTTAGAATTCTGAATATATTGGACCTGCCATGTTGGAAAATTACCTAATCTCTCAAGTTATTTATGTTTATGTTCTCAGATATAACACGGAACTCACAGAATTATGGTAGGGATTAAATGAAATAATAAACACCCAAGATATAAACTGTTTGGTACAATACTTAACATATAATAAATTTTCAATGAATGATCATTCTTTTTACTAGATTACTAAGAGGAAGAAAAACTCACTTAGATAAATGTTTGAATAAAATAATATGACTTCTAAAATATATTCTAATACTATATATATGCATTATTACATTAATTATACTGTATTGTGTTAATGCAATGTAAACAATGCATATATACTTCCAAATGAGAGAAATAAAAATAACAAAAAAATACAAAAAGTAGTCTAGAAAAAAATCTTTAAAAATTTAATGGACACGTATCAAACATTTATCATGCCAGGGATTGTACTATTTCTATCACTATAAATAATGCAAGGTATAAAGTATAAAATAGGAAATTTAATTTGAAATAAGATGGCAAGAGGTGAAGCTAAAAGTTGCTTCTAATTGCAAGCTCTATTGAATGAATTGCACTGACCTTCAGCATTGGTAGCTTCCTAGTGTATCATATAAATACAGGGGCATTGGCTCCTAAAAAAGTAGACCAAAACAAAACAAAACAAAAACCCACAACAAACAAAAAACACACAGAGAGTGGAGAAAAAGGATTCCATGGAAAGAGGTAGACATACTCACTGTATTTCCCAACATGTATTTTTTTCCACAGGAACAATGCCTAAAACTTAAAAGAAAAATTAATTACAAGGAAATGCAGTTAATCCTAACTGTACACAGTCTTACACAAAGAGACAATCAAGACTAAATGTCCACACGAGCAGAGAGAATGTGTGAATTAGAAAGTGTCGTGGAAGCAGTAGTGTGTAGTGGTTAAGAACATGCCTCGGCCAATCCCTGGTTCTGTAGCCTTGGGTATATCAACTAAACTTTATGCCTCATTTTACATTCCTATAAAAGGGGCATAGTGTTTTGTGACATGCAAAAGAGGTGACCAGTTAGATGGTTAAAAAATTGCCATCCTAATAATAAGTGCTATGTAAGTCATATATATTACTAGAGGCCCAGTGCAATCGATCACCCCCCCAAAATAGGCCCCCTCCCATCCATCTGGGGCTCCTCCATGGATTGCCCCAAAGAGGTAGGCTAGAGCCAGGGGTCCTGCCACCATAGCGCACACAGGCGGGGATGCGGGAATCCCGGCGGAAGACGCACTGAGTGGCCCCCTGCGGCATGCACTCATGGGACACAGGAGCCCTACCTCCCCTGTGCATGCAGCCATCTTCTGACGGCATGAGGGCATAACGGTGTGAATTTGTGAGGACCATCTAGGCTTTTATTAGTAAGATTATTAATACATCTATAGCAAAAAATGAGAATAGTCTAGTATGTTTTTATGATCATAAGAAAAATAATATACTTTTGAGTGTTATAAAAATAGTGTAAAAGGTTGATGATTTTTAGCTATGTAATTATCATGCCTGAAGAACAATTGAAAAAAAAATAAAAAGCAATATCCATGTTAACATGAGACCTGTGTAGGAAGTGAAAAGGTAAATAATTCCATTTTAGTTTTATCTTATTTTGCATTTATCTTTGTATTATTATTTTCTAGAATAAATTTATACTAATTTTATAACTAAAACAATATATGTGTGTATATTTGTATAGGAGTTACCCCTCATTCTCTATGAAAAGTAATGGTATACAATGATAGCATTTCCATCTTAAATGTTTGGCAGAATTCATAAGTGAAGCAAACTAAGTGAAATTCCTCAAGGATGGTTTCTGATCACCAATTACATTTCATATATATATATATATGTATATATATACTAGAAGCCCGTTGCACAGAGATTAGAGCAATAGGTCTTCCTTCCCCTGGCTGCTGGCACCAGTTTTCCTCCGGCACCTGGGACCCAGGCCTTTGGTCCAGCCCCAGCAAGGCTTGGCTTCTCCACTGCAGCCACAGCGAGGCTTGGCTTCTCTGCTGCAGCTGCAGCGGGGATGCCAAGCCTCTTCAGTCTTCAGTCTTCACTCTGGCTGGAGCCTTCAGTCTTCTTTCTGCGCCTGTGTATGCAAATTAACCGCCATCTTTGTTGGGTTAATTTGCATAGTCACTCTGATTGGCTGGTGGGTGTAGCGGAGTGACACCAATTTGCATGTTTCTCTTTTATTAGTGTAGCTATACTAGAGGCCCGGTGTATGAATTCATGCACCAGTGGGGTCCCTCTGCCTGGCCTGTAGGATCAGGCTGAAACTGGCTCTCCAACATCCCCGGAGGGGTCCCAGATTGTGAGAGGGCGCAGGCCAGGCTAAGGGATCCCGCCGGTGCACTATCAAGGTCAGGGAGAGACACAGGAGGTTGGCCATCCAGGGAGGGACTGTGAGAGGGCTCTAGGGCATGTCTGGCCCATCTTGCTCAGTCCCAATCAGCCAGACCCCAGCAGCAAGCTAACCTACCAGTCAGAGTATCTGTCCCCTGGTGGTCAGTGCATGTCATAGCAACTGGTCGACTGGTTGATTGTCTGCCCCCTAGTGGTCAGTGCACATCATAACAACTGGTTGACCAGTCGTCTCTGCCCCCTGGTGGTCAGTGCACGTCATAGCAAGCGGTTGAGCGGCCTTATCATATAATTAACATATTACACTTTGATTGATTGAATGGCTGCCTGGTTGACAGGACACTTAGCATATTAGGCTTTTAATATATATATATTGATTTCAGAGAGGAAAGAAGAGAGAGAGAGAGACATCAATAATGACAGAGAATCATTGATCGGTTGCTTCCTGCACACCCCCTACTGGAGATCAAGCCCACAACCCAGGCATGTGCCCTTGACCAGAATGGAACCTAGGACCCTTCAGTCTGCAGGCCGATGCTCTATCCACTGAGCCAAACCGTCTAGGGCCTGATTACATTTCTTGAACAGCTATACTACATTTCAGATTTCTGAATTTTTTTTTTTTTTGGTCACTCATGTATTTTTTCAAGAAACCTGTTTACTTTGTCTAAGTTTTATAAGATGTTATTCA
This sequence comes from Myotis lucifugus, assembly GCF_000147115.1. NCBI lineage: Eukaryota > Metazoa > Chordata > Mammalia > Chiroptera > Vespertilionidae > Myotis > Myotis lucifugus. The sequence continues at coordinate 5,872,629 of NW_005871082.1, read as the reverse complement.
TAGTATCTTCTCATCATCTTATTACTGTCTATAAGATTTATAGTAATCTATACTAATTTTTTTTTTCTCTAATGTCTTTAGGAGTTTATCAGTTTTACTGAGTTTTCAAAGAACTCACTTTGGATTTTGTTGATTGTTCTTGTTTTATATCTGGTTCATTTTCATTGATTTATAGTTTTAATCTTTATTATTTGTTTCCTTATGTTGCTTATTTTTGAGTTGCTCTTTTTCTAGTTTCTTGAGTAGAAGCTTATATTGTTGCTTTTACTTTAATTAAAAGTATATTATGAAAAATGTCAAATTTTCACTGAAGTAAAAGAGAATACTATAATGACTTCCCATTAGTTATCACTCAATTTCAATGATCATTAATATATTACCCAATCTGGTTCCATCTCTACTGCCCAACCAACACCCTTGTTGGTAATTTTTTTTAGAGTTCTGTTGAGGTATAATTTACATGCCAATCATGTACTGTAAATTCACAAAAAATGATTTTTAATAAATGTACAGAGTTGTGAAACCATCACCACAATCCACTTTTAGACCATCTCTGCAATCCCAACCTACATTCCATTAGGGATTCAATCTCCCACACCTAGCCCCAGGTAACCACTAATCTTTCCTTCTAAAATTTATGTCTTCTAGAATTTTATTTAAATTGAATCACATAGTGTATAATATATTGAACCTAACCATCTAACTTCCTTCACTTAGCTTAATGTTATCAGGATACATTCATGTAGCAAGCACCATTTTATTGCTAAATAGTTTATGTTACCTATATAAACCATATTTTGTTTATCCATTCATTAATTGATGGATATTAAATTTATTTAAGGCTCTTGGCTATTACATATAATACTGCTTTATATATCCATGTATAAGCCTTTGTGTGAACATATGTTTTGATTTTTCTTTAGTTGATATTTAAAAGAGAAATTACTGGATGACATAATAAAGTTATGTTTAGTCTTTTTATGAAGTGCCAAACTTCCATTGTTTTATATGTCCTGGAGTGATGTATCTAGTTTCTAGTTTCTCCACATTCCAGCCAATACTTATTAGTGCCTACCAGTTTTATTACAGGCAATCAGATGTATATAAAGTGATATCTTACTTTAGTCTTGACTTGCACTACCCTCATAATTATTGATGTTGAACATCTTTTCATATGCTTACTGACAATTTGTATATCTTTTGGGCGAAATTTGCATTTACATATGTTATGAGTTTAATTATGTTCCCCCAAAAGATATTTTGAAGTCCTAACTCCTGGTACCTGTGAATGTTACCTTATTTGGAAATTGAGTTTTACAGATGTAATCAAGTGATGATAAAGTCATACTGAATTAAGGTAGGACCTTAACCCAATATGACTAGTATCTTTATAAGAAAAAAAAGATATGTGCCCAACCAGCGTTGTTCAGTGGTTGAGCGTTGACCTATGAACCAGGAGGTCAATGTTTGATTCTCCGTCAGGGAACATGCCCAGATTGTGGGTTCAATCCCCAGTGTGGGGCGTGCAGGAGGAAAGCTGATCAATGGTTTTCTCTCATCATTGATATTTATATATCTCTCTCCCTCTCCCTTCCTCTCTGAAATAATAAAAACATATTTTAAAAAAAATGAAAAAGAGAGACAGGCAGGGAGAATAGCACATGAAGACATGGCATAGGAGGGAAGAACACTGTGACGACAGAGACAGAGGGCAGGGATGCAGGTGAGATATGCCAAAGACATCCCACCCTTGTACTTTGTAATCATGTTTATAGAAATACACACATTTTTTGTTGTGCATGTGAATTTAAATGTAACATTTCTTTTTACTTTTATGGCTCTAGTTGTTGGTGTCATGTTAAAAATTCTTTGCATAACCCAAGGTCATAAAGTCTTTTCCTGTTTTCTTCTATAAGCTGTAAAATTTTAGTTAATAAATTGAGGTCTCTGATCAATTTTTATGGGTGAAATTAGGATAGAAACTAAAATAATCCTTTTATATAAGGAATTCCTATTGTTTCAGTGTCATTTGTTGAAAATTCTCCCATTGAATTCCTTGGTCATCTTTGTTGAAAATTAGTCAGTCATAAATATGTGACTTTATTTCTGGATGTTAATTCTGTTCCATTGACCTTAGGCCTGTCTCTATAGAGTTAACTCACTGACTTGATTACAGTAACTGTACTGTAAGTTTTGAAATCAGGTAGTATAAGTTCTTCACTTTGTTCTTTTAAAAGATATATATATATATATATATTTCAGAGAGGAAGGGAGAGGGAGAGAAAAATAAATACATCAATGATGAGAGAGAATCATTGATCTGCTGCCTTCTGCACATTCCCCACTGGGGATCGAGCCTGCAACTCAGGCATAGGCCCTGACTGGGAATTGAACCTTGACCTCCTGGTTCATAGGTTGATGCTCAACAACTGACCCAGGCAGGCCAGGCTTTTTTTTTTGTAAACATCGCTGTGTGAGAGACACATCAGTTGGTTGCCACCCACACATGCCCAATCAGGGCTGGGATCCAGTGGAGTCTGCAACCCAGGTACTTGCCTTCGACTGGAATCGAACCTGAGACCCTTCAGTCCACAGGTCAAAGCTCAATCCACTGAGCCAAACCAGACAGCACATCCTGATCAAAATTGTTTTTTCCTATTTAGGGCCCTAATCAGTTCATATAAATTTCAGAATAAGCTTTATAAAGTTCTATTAAAAACTTGCTGGGGTTTTAATTTCATCAATAGGAAAATTTGGGAAGAACTGTCCTAATAACACTTAGTTTCCTATCCATATACATTACAATATTTCTATTTTTTATATTTAATGTCTCTCAGCAATATTTTATAATATTTAGTATACATGTCTTACCTTTTTTGTTGATTTGCTTATCAAAAATTTTATTCTTTTTGGTGCTATTATGAATGAAATTTTAAATTTCTAGTTAAATATTGTTTGTTGTTATTAGATGGATATGCTGTTGATTTTTGTATATTGATCTTGTATACTGTGACCTTGCTGAACTCATTGAATAGTTCTAGTAGGATTTTGTGGATTCTTTAAGGTTTTAACCTTCAGGAACATATTAACTAAGAATAAAGTGAGTTTTACTTCTTTCTTTCCAAATGGTATGCCTCTTATTACTTTTTCTTTATAGACTTCTCTGGCTAGAAAGAACCTTCAGTATAATATTGAATAAAAATGTCAAGAGCAGACACTTGTCTTGTTCTTGATCCTAGGATGAAAACATTCAGTCTTTTATGGTTAATTATAATGTTTACTGTAAGTTTTACAGATGCTATTACCAACTGAGAAAGTTTTCTTCAATTCCTAGTTAGAGAGTTTTTATCAGAAATGGGAGTAGAATTTTTCAAGTGTTTCTTTTATATGTGTTTAAATGATTGTGTGATTCTCATTTTTAAATGTGTTAATATGATGTATTACATTAAATGATTTCTGAATTTTAAACCAATCTTCTTTTCTCTTTGGTCAGTTGTAAAATTCCTTTCATGTGTTGTAAACTTTTTTTTTTGCTAATGTTAACTTAAGAATTTTTGCATCTATGTTCATGAGGGCTGTTGGTCTAATTTTCTTGTAATAATTGCTTGTGATGTCTTGCTCTGGCTTTGATATCATCAGATAAATACTGGTCTCATAGAATGGGCTGTGGATACTTCCTCCTCCTTTACTCTCATAAAATATTTTGTGAGAATGGATATATATGCTTTAAATATTTGATGAAAATATTCAATGAAGCCATCTGAGACTTCTTAGTGGGAAGGATTTTAATTACTAATTCACTTGTGTTACTAGACTCAGATATTCAATTTCTTCTCTTGTCAGTTTTGATCATCTGCATCTTTCTAAAAAGTTCTTGATTTGGTTATTGTGTATGAGAAAGTAGTGTATAGTAAAAAAAAAAAAAAGAAATCTGGAAATTAGGACACTAGAGCCAAGTCTAGGTTTTTCTCTGATAATGTTGGTAAATCATTCCATATCTTTGGGCAGTTAAACCTCTTATTGCCTTAGAAGGAAGTAGCCAGATAATCTTTGGAGACCAACAATAAAGAGATGCCTTCACATCAGGAACAGGAGCATGTCCAGTTGAACATAACATATTTAGTTGCTCACTTCTGGATGATGTACTTTGAAAGTGTTTATATTGTTTATCTGTTATTTTTCACAGATGCTTTGTTTTTTGTTCTATTTGTTGATGTTGCATATTCAAGCTTTGAAAATATTTACTATAATATGTTTCCTTACCCCATTGTTTCTAGGGCAAGAGACCTGGTAACCAGGAAAACTCATTTAAGGAGCAAATATAAATTTTATTATATTTAAAACTTTTTGGAAAGTCTGTGATTAAAGACAAAGCAATTTGGCAGTCATGAAACATTTTTGTTTCTCACCACAAATCCACAAGTTTTTATCATTTGTAGAAAATAATAAACCTCTGAGGAATTATGAGATCATTGCCAATGTTTGTGTTTTTGGTTTGTTTGTTTGTTTTTTTGTTGTTAAATAAAGCACATCACATTTATTTAACTTTTTTCTAGTTTACTTAATGTTATAAAGTAGTGGTCACTTACGAGATATAACATAATCCTGAATCTTTGAATTATCTTTTTCTATGGTCCATAATAACAAACGTACGTTATAGTACAACTTAAAGCGCGCGTGCGCACACACACAAACACATCTCCTCTGCCACAGTCATAGACTTATAAATGTTTCCAAAAGAATACTTGGAGAATGTACAAGTGCACTTCATAATTGCAATTCAATTTCATTCAATTTGGTTTTATTTGGGGATGAGGGTGGGAATTTCCCACAAATTGATTTTATCACTCACTAATAGATCACAACCCACAATTTGAAAACTACTCTTCTAGTTAATATAATTGGCATTAAAGTCATGTATCTCATATAGCTCAAAAGTAAGTCACCCTTACAGAGGTGTTCTGCTAAGTATTATATAGAGAGCTGTTCAGAGCAGACTTGTCAATGGGTCATTAGAGGCCTTTAACATGCAGGGAAATCTGGGAGATGGCACATTTGCCTGAATGATGTGCCAACACCCCCACCATTTACCATACCTTTCCTTCATGTACATTGTCCCTGATACAACTTAGAAGGTGAAAGAATATATGCAGACATATTGCTGTTGCAGTCAGAAAAGCTAAAGTTACTAAATACGTATATCATACTAGGTATATAGTGTTGTCATAAGAAAGCACTACATACTGGGTGGCTAAAAGCAGAAATGTATTGTCTTGTAGTTCTGGAAGCTAGAATTCCAAAATCAAGGTATCAGCAACACTGATTATTTGATGAAAATATTCAATGAAGCCTTCCGGAACCCACAGGGGAATCCTCCCTTCCCTCCTCCTGGCTTCTAGTGGCTTGCTGGCAATCTTTGACATCCTTGGCTTCCAGCTGCATAACTCCAACCTCTGCATTTGTTAGCACATGACATCCTTTCTGGGTGTCTCGGTCTCCACATGATAGTCTTCTTATAAGGACACTGGACATATTGGACTAGCAGCCCCTCATTCTCCTCATGATCTCATCTTAATTTACAACATTTGGAAATACTCTATGTTGAAATAAAGTCACACTTTGAGGTACAAGGGATGGGACTTCAACATGTTTTTTGGAGGGCACACAATACAACCTGGAACATAGGAAATCGGTTTATCCACACTCCCTCATGTCCCAGATTTTACCTATCAAATATCACGGTGTTATAACTTCACTGTCAGGAGATTTTGAGAGAGGACAATTGATTGAAAAGAAAAAAAAATTTGATTTCAAGTTACAAAAATGCAGAAGAAAAATGTACTTTAATTTGCCATACCACCTAAGACTGTGTCCGGCTTCCCCACTCAGAATCATCCTAAGTGCCATTCTCAAATGCATGCTCTAGTTTGCTTTCAACTCCAGACTTTGACATGGGATCTTCTGTTTTTCTCTCTCCTCTTCTTTGCCTGGTAAATAACTCTGAATTCCTACAGTCATCAATTCCGGTGTAACAAACCTCGCAGGGATCACTGTTGTTCACTTATATTTGCAAGAATGCTGAGCTTTGGATTAAAAAGGAAAATCCATCAGCTGTGTGGCTTTCCCCTGCAGAACTAGAGACCGGAAAATAAATGTTTTCACCTTTAATGACCTCCATTGTCCTGACTTCACAGAATCCCCAGTGGGTGGCTAATCCTTTGGAACAATACAGTACAGATGTTGCACATGATAAGAAGGCTAATTCCAGACCAATCAGAGCCACTCCAAATGTCAGGTCACCAAAATAAAGTTAAAATATGGGGCCAACAGATGCAGCCCCCAGAGTCTGGTCTCTTTGTAGGTGAGGTCATCCCACAGCAATGGGCAGTATCTTTGCTTTGTTTAAGGCAATGGTAGCTTTCTCCTTAGTGAGATTTGAGCTGCTCTGGGTGTTCTCTTATATTTAGTCTGTTCACTACTGTCAGAAATTCCTCTCAAAATAAACACTGCTCAACATTCTCTGGACTTTTACACTCCCATCTATCTACGTAGGAATTACTGCCCTGATTTTAAATCTGAATAATAAGGAGTTCAGTTATATTTAACAATTAGGAACAACGTTTTGATCAAACAGAGAAAAGTCCCTAATTTTCTACTGTGAGATAAAGAATTATTTTGCATAAATAAATAAAAGTTGCAAAATCTTCTGGGATTATCCAGATACATGCACAAACTTTCTTTTAATTTTAGGTTAATAGTAAAAGTAATTCTAAAGTTAAACCAGTCGCTGAAGTAATAATACAGTTGTAGTTAATATTAAAAATTAACTCATATACTTATTCATTTTATATATTTTATTATACAACTTACTATTTCACCTATAAATTATTTTCTTGATTCTAAGGACACACAGACTAAACAACAGTTTTTCTTTTAAAAGAAAGATCATATTCATTGACAATTCAACTATAAGTTTTTCTCAATTTGCAAAATATTAAAAATGGAAGACTCATAAATATTAAGATTGAGAAAATGCAGAAACCCCCAGTAATATATAAAAATGTCCATATTGTAGAGAGTTAAAAAATTCTTTTGATAAAAGAATGCTATTTAGATGTCTTAGGATATATATTATTTTAAACAAGTTTAAAGCTATGTTTAAAAATAATAATAGTTTTGGAGATGTAAGACAGTAAAAATATTTTATATGATTCATTAGATGATTTCATTTTTTTTTCTTTGTAAATCTAGGTTGGCTTTAAACTCTGTGACTAGGCTCTTTGCCAGCTACAAGTCATGGAAAATCTTCCCCAATTTTTCTTGTGTTGGAGTCACTCTTGTGGAGTTGCCAAAATAAAATAACTGGAAGCACCAAGTTAGGGTAATAGATTATCTAGTCTATTGCATTGGAAACAAAATTGTAGTCTATATCAATTTTTCAGATGAATTTCTTTGTTAAAATGAGGTAAACAAAAAAATTTTATCTCCCCTGTGGGGGTGGATTTTGCTGAATAATTATGTTCCTTAGCCAGTATTTCCTTTGGGCTCTTTCTTACCCATATCAGCACAATCTTCTACCTCCCCAGCAATACAAACTAAAAGCTTTGTTTTGTTTTAACTATTCTTCACTTTTCTTTGAAAATATCCTGGTTTTCCTTTTACTTGTTGAATTTTAAAATAAGAATGTATTTAGTAAAAATAAATAAATGAGGTGTGTCTGTTTAAATTGTTTATCTCATAAACTGTTTTTTTTTACAATAATTTGTATCTACTTACGAGTTCAGTTAACTTCCGTGGCACCAAGATCAGTTACCTTTCAACACTTGTCGTTTGGGTACAAAGAGGACTATATCTCTCTCTCTGTCTCATCTGTCTATCTTCTCTATCTGTGTGTGTGTGTGTGTGTGTGTGTGTGTGTGTGTGTGTGTGTGTCCCTTCCTCCTTTTTCTCTCCCTCTCACTGTTTTTTTAAATCTTTTCAGATCTTCCTTCCTTCTTTCATTCTCTTTGTTTTCCATCATCCTTTCTTCTTCTGTTTCTTCATTTTATACTTGATTACTTTTGCTATAAAGAATATTTTAGCCGGCTGTCGTGGCTCAGTGGTTCAGTGTTGACCTATGAATCAAGAGGTCATGGTTTGATTCCCAGTAGGGCACATCCCAGGGTCGCAGGCTCCATCCCCAGTGGGGGCATGGAGGCAGTCAATCAATGATTCTTTCTCATCATTGATGTTTCTATCTTTCTCTCCCTCTCCCTTCCTCTCTGAAATCAATAAAATTATATTTTTAAAAAAGAATATTTTGTAGTAAATTTAGAGGTGAAAATAGATGCACAAGAAAATTAAAGTTTTCTGGTTAAGTCAGCTCAATTATGTAATACAGTCACCATTGTAGTATATCACCTGCTCGCCAAACAAATTTTTATAAGTAAAAGAGGTTTTAATTTTACACTTTGTTGTATTTTTATTTCATTTCTTTTAAAAAATAATAATATTAAAGTATTATTAAAATTAGTAAACCTAACTATAGGTCAGCTTTACCAACAGAACTATGGCTAGCCCATTAACATGTTTGTTTTAGGTTATTTTCTCAAAGCTGCCTACACCCAGAAGCTGAGCAGTTAGGAGACCTAAACACTCACAAGATGGTAGTTCTGTGAACATAAAACATAATCCAGGTTGATGTTTTGTTTTTTTTTCAGGTGAGGCCAAGGCTTCTGATTAGTTTATGATCAATTTATGGTACTGACAGTTGAAAATAAAATAGAATAAGTTAACTTAACATGCTTGATTTTTAGAGTGTTCATTTAGACAGCTAGCACATTGAATGCTGACGTGGTCTTTACACTTGAAAAGAACCTTATGGAGCATAAATTATATTTTTAAAGTCTGTTATTGGCTACTGCCTTATTTTATTACAGTGTTCCCATAAAACCTTAATACTAATCTTTAAGAAAAAAATGAATGAATATCTATGCCAAATTGATAATAATAACAAAAGAACATCCTTAAATCAAGGAAGTTTAGAATCTTTGGAAAAGAAGAAAATACTTTTTAAATATTAATAAACACTTGGGGATAAAGATGGGAAGAAAATTAAATGTTTGGCACCAGTTGGCCTTAGGAGAAGGACAGATAATTTAGCAATCTACAAAATATTTCTTAGAAGCAACACCCAGGAGATCCATTAGATCTATAAGCCTTTACAGTGAACATCTGTGGTTTATCACATCATGTAACATTACTTATTTTATGTAATATTATATATAATTTGTAACATTAATTGCAACTCATTAGCAAATGAATTGAATATTACTTTAAATTAAGTCAAATTCATGAGAATTAGAATGAGACATTTTTGCTTTTCTATGTTATCAAATCCTTTCCTCTAAAAATATTTTTTACTTAATCTGTTCTGAAGAGTTATTATGAATTTCTTGAACTATTTCATAATTTGGTGTTTCTAACTATTAAGCTAATAAGAAAACTATGCATGAAGATAACTATCTGAACATGTGTAGGCTCATCCATCATACTGGAGAAAGCTTTAAATATTCCGGGAAATTTCTGCTTAGAGCCCAAGTGAGAGAAAACTTATTTAAAACAATAGGATTTTTCTGGTCACGTGCCATATTTCCTGATCCATTGTGTTTGGCACCAGGAAACAACTTGGCATGAGCCCCTGAAAATCCATCAGCAACTGTGTCAACTTTATCACTTCCTGAGCTCATGCTTGCAGGAAATGGATACAAAAACAATGATTTAAAAGGGGAAAAATTACTCTTTGCCATTTGAAAAATAAAAAAAAAATCATATACATTCAACACTTACTGGCTATCTCCTTACTGTAAATAAACTGGAAATTTGTCTTAATGATGGGCAATGAGTTATATCATAACATATCAGTTGAGCCTTCATCTATGAAATACAATAAAAAATATATTACCTATTTTTCATGTGCTTTTTAAAAACTGGAACAGATTATATGAATTTCAGTTTGTATGGAAAAGGTAGCAAGAGATGAGTGATACATGCCAAACTCAGAAACACTAGCAATATGCTACTTTTGGAGAGAAATAGTTATTTTACTTATTGTATGGAAAGGTAAGAGGTGATCAGAGTAGATGACCAAATGAGAAAGAGGATTCATAGAGCAGAATGGCAGAAACTACTCTTCATTGGGGATTTGTTTTTAAAATGGAAATACACAAAATATTACCTTAGATTGCTTTCAAATCAGAAAACATAACCAGTAAAAGGTCATAAAACCATTTAAGTATTGGTGATCTGATACTTTTATCTTTTTTAGCCATGGACTATAAAACAAACTCACCCCTGGTCCCATCCCCTCAACATCCAGTTGGGCTACTGGCCGCCCTCACCTGATTATTGACAATACTTGCAGCTGAGATATTAATATGTGATCATTGCTACATATGCATTCCCTATAAAACAGTCTTGGCTTTTTATCAGAGTTTTATTGTTTTTTTTACTACACAAAATTTCTTCCAGAGAGCTTTGCTTTCAAATCTGATTAGCTACTACATGGTAAATTAAATGCAGATATTCCTTGAATAAATTGGCATCAGAACGACTTAAAGATATAAGAGCCCCAAAAGTGAAGAAAAAGTAAAAGCTAAGATACCCGCTCCCCCCGCCCCCCTTTTTTTTTTTACTAACATCTCTCTCTTCTGAAATATATCGCATGCTTGGTCATATTTCTATTAGACTGATGATTTGGAAATAATACTAGATTGTGTCTATACTCATATACCTAGCCATGTTTCAAGTTTTCATTGTATTTTAAAATATAGTTTGGGACATTTGGATTCTTATTTCATAATTAAGAATGCTGAATCGAGTGACGTAAATGAGTCACCTATGTCATAGGAAGGGTAAGTAGTGTCTCTCTTGACTCTTGACTTCAATACAGTGTCCCCACATATTTATGGGCCTGAAGAACACTAAAAGGTTTGAGCTGAAAATTCATATGCCATCATTGAGACTAGTTAGGGTCATCCCCTTGGGGTGTGCCCCAAGCATACCAACCATTATGCAACTCAACCAAGTCCATTTGGATCTATTTTACATATCGAGCTTTCTCATACATTTTTATTGGGAAAGGAGGTTTGAAAACAAATCATAGCACTCTACCATTACTTCACACAGATTACTGTCATGGTTACTTAAGCCCCACATTTAAATTTGAGTTTTAAGTGTGAGAAAGACTAAGCTAGAAGTTTTTCAAACAGTCTTCCAACTTGACTTCATAAAATAATGCAACTTAGAAGTGCTTTGAAGATCAAACTGTACTTTTTTGAGGTATATTATTAAGAGCAACCCAAAGAAAATGAAATGAAGATGAATACCAAATGGAATATTTGCCACTTTTTTGCCAGAATTTTAAAAGGTAGATGAACAAATTATTTTGTTTGGACTACAAAACTATATCATGAAATACAGAAAGTACTACTCATTAATAGTGACCTGGTATTCTTTGTATTCTCTTTGTTGAAAGAGAAATGCTTTTTAACTCTTCAACTGAAAGTAAAGGTGGTACAAAAAATGCAAGTTTATACTAAAATAAAGAAAATAATTATGCTAAAATAAACAAAGTACATAATGAATAGAAGGAATAGTAAGAGTTTTCAGTAAATATTAAGATCCTTGAATATTAAATCCAAAGTTAAACATGATTATTTATGGTAACAAATTCTATGTCACTAAAGTAAAAATATCTAATAAAAATTATATCATTCATTTGCTACATATGGATGATTATCATTATGCTTGGTTGTTTTGTTCTACAATGCCACCATGGAAACAGCCATTTGCTCCTAGGAAAAATAGTTGATTAGGTTCCTGTGAGCCTCTGGTCACAATATTTTTACCAATGGATCAATACCCGTTTTAATATATCTTTCTGTTTAAGTACAGCTTATTTAGTATGACTGTTGATTCTTTAACATTGAATGCAAAGCCAATAGAACTATAAGTCATTTCTGAATGAAATTTATCTAATATATGTATTTTCTTGATAAGGCACATCACAGGCTTCTCAAGCTTAGTGACACCAGACAATAACTTTAGAAATATCCTTGGGTGATATTTTAAACAGTGACTCACCACCACCACCACCACCAACAACAACAAAACAAAAACAAAAACAAGAAAACAAACAAACAAAAAAAAACTCCCGCAAAAATGAGAAAAACATGGCACTAAATTTACTGTGAAAAAAAGAAAACATCTTATGATAGAAGAGCTAAAACAAAGTAAAATGTGGCCTTGTTGAACTTCAAATGGGAACATGTGTGACAGGCTTATCATTTATTTTTGCCCCTCTGTCCATATCTACAAATGACTGTGAAGGCATTACAAATATTGATTCTGGGATGGGGCTGTTTACAAATAAATATTAGTGAATACTTGAATTCACAAGTTGGGAATCCATGAATAATGGGGATTGAGTTAGTGACTGAGAAACCTCCATATCTCCAAATGGAATGCATGTTTTCAGTATTTATTTTACTGGAACTCTTAGCAGTTATAACTGTCCCTCACCCTGCTTTTGGGGGAGTTTTTCTTCCTTTCATTACCAGAATATTACATTCTTCTTCCAGATGTTCAGCTTCTCCCACTGGCTTGCCCTTCTGGGTTCCATCTCCTTCACCACCTTTGTAAATATAGAAATTATTTCAGGAACCATCCCCAAACCTCCTCTCTTCTCACTCTACATACTCCCTGCACAATCTCTTCCATACTCAGAAGACTATCAAAATTTTATCTCCTGCTCAGATTCTCCCTCTGAGCTTCAGACATATATACAATGGACTACTAGACAGTTGCCTTCACTGTCTCAAAAGCACCGAGAAGCCAATGTGCATAAAACTAAATTTATGATCTTTCTCCACAAAACTTGAACTTACAATCTGAAGAATTTATGAGAGAAAGAAACTTTTATAGCATGGGTTCTGGGAAATATTTTAAGAATGACTTTAGGTAGCACACGGTGAAACAGTTCTCCTCTCCATATTACGCAACTGAGGTTATTTTGCAAAAGAGAATGCAGACGCCGAAACCAGTTTGGCTCAGTGGATAGAGCATCGGTCTGCGGACCAAAAGGTCCCAGGTTCGATTCCGGTCAAGGGCATGTACCTTGGTTGCAGGCATATCCCCAGTAGGAGATGTGCAGGAGGCAGCTGATCGATGTTTCTAACTCTCTATCTCTCTCCATTCCTCTCTGTAAAAAATCAATAAAATATATTTTTTTTAAAAAAAGAGAATGCAGACAGGAAACATCACAGTAGTCATAGAGAAGGCCTCCATTCCCAGGAGCTGAGCCATCATCATCCCAAACTATATCATCACCATCTCTGGTAGTATAATACCTGAACCCAGGATTCAAGGCAAGCTGATAATCCTGTCAGATGATTTCATGAGGCTTCTTCTTTGTAATCAGATTAAAACTTCCACTACTGGTCATGACATAGCAGCTAGAATCTATAATTTTCACACACATTTATCCAAAGTCTTGTGGTGAATATTCTTACATTGAAAAAGTGAGCTAAACTTTACAAGATATTCTTCTGATTACATATTCATATCTTTTAAATCTATACAAAGAGTATATATTACTTTTAACTGATAAAGTAACTAATATCATCCATAATTATAATAATCATAGATAACAATTTTGGTCAGCCTTCTACATACCATATTTATTTGTAGTATCAAAAAATTAGCCTCTGCACACACCAAAGTAAGTATTTATATAAAGAAAGAGATTTTTCAAAATTCAGCACTTATAGTTATTCAGCATTGTGGTTAATATAAATTTTTAAATTTCAAATTGCAGCTCTTGAAATCTTGTTTGCTACTCAATACATATTTTGAATGAATTGATGAGACAAATGATGAGAAATTGAGGAATGATGTATTTTTACCCATTTTCTGATTTGTAGTTTTCCTCATCCCAGACACAAAATACACTTTTCTACATAACCATCATGACTTGTCCTTTTTAGACTAGTTTATGACTTGGTAGCTTATAAAAATCCTTTAGTATCGTCAACTTATTATCAAAATCATATTTCAGGTCTTCGTCATACTTAATAGGACTTTGAGAAAGATTGCTTCAAAGAAGATAGCTGATAAAAACTTGCTCTGCAGAATATCTATTAAAATATTTAATATTATTACACAGGCCTTGAAAAATAACTATCATAACACTAGCTATTTTCATAGAAAATTTGGAAATTTGAAAATATGTACCCATGTAAAATGAAATTTAAAACCAATAATAGTTTGCTCAGCATATTGTATTTTTAAGGTAACATTAGCTGGTGAAACAGGCACTTTCCCAAATTTCAATGTTTTAATTGTTATTATTCCACATGGAACATTTATCCTTGGTGAGTGGACCTTCCACATAATTCAGAACTCAACCTTCTAGCATATGGCTCTTATTCATCATAAAACTTTGGAGATAATACTTTATTTATTCATAAAACAAATATCATTAAAATCATCTACTTGATGACTGTTTCTCTTTTTTTTTTTTTTTTTTTATATTTTTTTTATTTTTCGCTTAAAGTATTACAAAGGGTATTACATAAGTGTCCTTTTTTTTCCCCCTCGCCCTTGATAAACCCCTACCCTCCCTTACCCCCCAGTGTCTTATGTCCATTAGTTATGCTTATATGCATGCATACAAGTCCTTCGGTTGATCTCTTACTCCCCTCCCTCCTGCCCCCCAACTCTCTCTGGCCTTCCCACTGCAGTTTGGCAATCAGTTTGAGGCAGCTCTGCCTCTGTATCTATTATTGTTCAAAAGTTTGTAATGGTCTTTATTATCCATGAATGAGTGAGATCATGTGGTATTTTTCCTTCATTGACTGGCTTGTTTCACTTAGCATAATGCTCTCCAGTTCCATCCATGATGTTGCAAATGGTAGGAGTTCCTTCTTTTTAACAGCAGCATAGTATTCCATCGTGTAGATGTACCACAGTTTTCTAATCCATTCATCTACTGATGGGCACTTAGGCTGTTTCCAGATCTTAGCTATGGTGAATTGTGCTGCTACGAACATCTGGTTACATATATCCTTTCTGATAGGTGTTTCTGGTTTCTTGGGATATATTCCTAGTAGTGGGATCACAGGGTCAAATGGGAGTTCCATTTCCAATTTTTTGAGGAACCTCCATACTGCCTTCCATAGTGGCTGCACCAGTCTGCATTCCCACCAGCAGTGCGCAAGTGTTCCTTTTTCTCCACATCCTCTCCAGCACTTGTCGTTTGTTGATTTGTTGATGATGGCCATTCTGACAGGTGTGAGATGGTACCTCATTGTTGTTTTGATTTGCATCTCTCGGATGATTAGTGACTTTGAGCATGTTTTCATATGTCTCTTGGCTTTCTGAATGTCCTCTTTTGAAAGGTGTCTATTTAGATCCTTTGCCCATTTTTTGATTGGATTGTTTATCTTCTTTTTGTTAAGTTGTATGAGTTCCCTATAAATTTTGGAGATTAAGCCCTTATCAGATATGACGTTGGCAAATATGTTTTCCCAAGAGGTGGGTTTTCTTGTTGTTTTGTTGATGGTTTCTTTTGCTGTGCAGAAGCTTTTTATTTTGATGTAGTCCCATTTGTTCAGTTTCTCTTTAGTTTCAACTGCCCTAGGAGCTGTATCAGTGAAGAAATTGTTTTGGCATAAGTCTGAGATTTTGTTGCCTTTGTATTCTTCTAGAATTTTTATGGTTTCCTGTCGTACATTTAAGTCCTTTATCCATTTTGAGTTTATTCTTGTGTATGGTGTAAGTTGGTGGTCTAGTTTCATTTTCTTGCATATATCTGTCCAATTTTCCCAACACCATTTATTGAAGAGACTATCTTGGCTCCATTGTATGTTCATGCCTCCTTTGTCAAAAATTAATTGAGCATATTGGTTCGGGCTAATTTCTGGACTCTCTATTCTATTCCACTGGTCTATATGTCTGTTCTTGTGCCAGTACCAGGCAGTTTTGAGAACAGTGGCTTTGTAATACAGTTTGATATCTGGCATTGAGATCCCACCTACTTTGTTCTTTCTCAGGATCGCTGCAGCTATTCGGGGTCTTTTTTTATTCCAGATGAATTTTTGGAGAGTTCGTTCTAGATCTTTGAAGAAGGCCATTGGTATTTTAATGGGAAGTGCGTTGAATTTATAGATTGCTTTGGGTAGTATGGACATTTTAATGATGTTGATTCTACCAATCCAAGAACATGGTATGTTCTTCCATCTGTTTATGTCTTCCTCTATCTCTTTTTTCAGCGTCCTGTAGTTTTCTGAGTAGAGGTCTTTAACCTCTTTAGTTAAGTTTATTCCTAGGTATCTTAATTTTTTTGGTGCGATGGTAAATGGGATTGTTTTTCTAATCTCTCTTTCTGAAAGTTCACTATTGGTGTATAGAAATGCCTCAGATTTCTTGGGGTTAATTTTGTATCCTGCTACATTGCCAAATTCATGTATTAAGTCTAGTAGCTTTTTGATGGAGTCTCTAGGGTTTTGTATGTATAATATCATGTCATCTGCAAATAAGGACAGTTTTACTTCCTCTTTTCCAATTTGGATGCCTTTTATTTCTTCTTCTTGCCTAATTGCAATGGCTAATACTTCCAGTACTATGTTGAACAGGAGTGGTGAGAGTGGGCATCCCTGTCTTGTTCCTGTTCTTAGGGGAAATGGTGTTAGTTTTTGACCATTGAGTATGATGTTGGCTGTGGGCTTGTCATATATGGCTTTTATTATGTTGAGGTATGATCCTTCTATTCCCACCTTTCTGAGAGTTTTTATCAAAAATGGGTGTTGGATTTTGTCGAATGCTTTTTCTGCATCAATTGATATGACCATGTGGTTTTTTTCTTTCAATTTGTTTATGTGATGTATCACATTTATTGATTTACGGATGTTGTACCATCCTTGCATTTCTGGGATAAATCCTACTTGGTCATGGTGTATGATCCTTCTGATGTACTGCTGGATCCGATTTGCTAAGATTTTGTTGAGGATTTTGGCATCTATGTTCATGAGGGATATTGGCCTGTAATTCTCTTTCATTGTGATGTCTTTACCTGGTTTTGGTATTAGGGTGATGCTGGCTTCATAGAATGAGCTTGGAAGTGTTCCTTCCTCTTGAATTTTTTGTAGTAGTCTGAGGAGGGTAGGTTTTAGTTCTTCCTTGAATGTTTGGTAGAACTCCCCTGTGAAGCCGTCTGGCCCTGGACTTTTGTTTGCTGGAAGCTTTCTGATGACTGCTTCAATTTCTTCCATAGTTATTGGCCTATTGAGGTTTTTAGATTCTTCCTGATTGAGTTTTGGAATGTTGTATTTTTCTCGAAATTTGTCCATTTCCTCCAGGTTGTCTAGTTTGT
>NW_005871082.1:5852969-5855119 GCF_000147115.1 Myotis lucifugus | reverse complement strand
AGTACATAATTTTATTCAGAGCAATATTACTCTCCAGAATTTTTTTAAGTAGGTTTTTTTAATTTGTGTCTTGTTTTTGCTTTTTTATCTTACCACATGCTGCTGTATGATATTGATCCTATCACTGTACCTTCACTATATGCTTTTGGTTAGGAGGTTTCACAAAACCTCACTGATGTGAAACACTAAGCAGCTCTGTCTCTAAGATTTTAGTTAGAATTTCATCTAAGCAAAGAGGTAAAGAATTGAGATCAGCCCTACCTGGTTTGGTTCAGTGGATAAAGCATCAGCATGGGTTTGATTCTGGTCAAGGGCACATGCTTTGGTTGCAGGCTCAACCCCCAGTAGGGGGATGTGCAGGAGGCAGCCAATCAATGGTTCTCTTTCATCATTGATGTTTCTATGTCTCTCTCTCCCTCTCTCTCTTCCCCTCTGAAATCAATAAAAAGAAAAAAAGAATTCAGATCAGTGAATACCTCGGTGAATATTATGATGCACCAGGATTCCATTTTAGAGATGAAAAATGCATTTCCTCACTTTTCTTCCTCATTAACATAACACATAATGGTACCTCTATTTTTTCATATGCTATTGCTTTTATCCCTTGTGCTTTTCAACCACAGAATGATATACAAGACAGTGATATCCAATTGTATACCATTGTAGGAGTACGGACTTTAAATTGAGAGGTCAGAGTTGCAGTATTGATTCCATCTGTGACTAGTTTATGTAGCTCTTAGACAAAGCATTTACTTTTGCTTTGTCTGAGTTTTCTCATCTCCAGATGCAGAGATGATGTCCATTGGGCAAGATTCACAGTGAGGAAAAAATAAAGTATAGATCCTAACGTGCCTGGCATGCAGACATTGATCAAAACATTTTATTTTTATTTTTTTCATTTTTGAGTGTCATTGTTTCCACAAAACTTATACTAATTAAGATTCTATTAATCAACACATTCCACTTAAGAGACTGGTTGGTAGATTCTTCTGTTTAATTGAGCTAATTAAACAGAGGACACACTGGATGCTGTTCTATTCAATGCAAATATCTTCACAAAACATGCCCCTAAATAATTATCATGTGCATTTCACAAAGGCATAGAAACTGATAAAGGTGTTGGTTTTAAGTAAAGCCACTGTCATGTTACAGCCTGTCAAGATTGTACAAATACACACAAGAAACATTATCTCTTTGAGAACTGGTGGTTGTTTTTTTGTTAAAATACATAATTTAAATGTGTCTTATATCATCAAGATATTTCGTCTCTATAGTAACTGGGAAAGGGTCACAGTTGCTTTAATCTGAGGAATAATATGCATGTGTCACTGTTTGGAAGCAAATTATTCTCTGTGAAAGCAGCTCATTGAGATGACTGATAGTCATCACCTTCAGCCCACTGTGAATGGATAGCATTTGGTAAAGAAATAACTTCTGTAATAAGACTGTCCTGTCCCTGAAGTCATTTGCTGACTACTCCCAACACACATTGGCTCTGCAACCCAACGTGTACACAGACTTTGGCTATGGTTGGAATTCTGGCTCATTGGCTGCTCTTAATATGACAACCATTTATCATAGACCTGGGACCATGTTGGAGGTCATCTTCTTCCAAATGGATAGGAGTGATATTAAAAATAATTGGAACAGCAGTTCCCACTCACTCTCTGTTCCCTACACAGCATCTGTCCATCCAATCTAGCGAACTTCTTGTGAAATAAAAACCACTTAATCTAATTATGACTGCTGTACATTTTTATTTATTTTAAATTGTATCTTCATAATATTGTTGAACCTAAATTCAATTACATTTTTGTTATATTGTTAATGAGACCCTATAAATAATTGTACAGCAATCCACAGATTAAATATATCCAGATTATCATGACCTTACACCACTCTTTAAGATTTCTTTCCTTTTTTTTATCACTAAAGCATTCTTCTGGATTCCCAAGTACATGGAAACTATTAGGTTGAATATTGAGGGAGAATTATTTATGAACAAGTCAATATAAGTCAATATTTCTGGTTTCAACATTATAATACTCGATTAGCGTTGCAGTGACTTTACACAATTTCTGCTATGACTATAATACCTATGCTATTGTACTGAGAATGGTAAAAATTGCATTTATTGAGTGTTTTATATA
>NW_005871082.1:5795657-5851919 GCF_000147115.1 Myotis lucifugus | reverse complement strand
CTAAGAGTTAAATTGACCTGTAATAGAGTGACAAGAAAAATGATGACATTTAATTATATATAGATATACTGTGTGGGGTTCCAGAGAATATGGGGTCTAAAGATAAAGTAGGAAGTTAAAGTATAAAGGCCATGTTGAGCTAAGGCTAAGGAGGTAGTGGTTTGGGACTTTAAAGGGGAAGAAGGTAATTCACATGAAGATGGGAAAGCAGATGTTTGGTAAAAAAAAAAAAAAAAATGTGTGCTAGGCCAGGTAGAGACAATGGGGCACAGAGCGGACTCTGGTCTCCAGGTTCTGCGGTTTCCCCACCATACGACATTGTATTAAGCTGTAGTTTTCAATGATGATAACTCTCTTCTTGAAATAGGCTCTCTATCTAAATTCTTATAGGCAGTAAGTTCAAAGGTTCTTCCCAACTCTTGTTTCTTAAAAATAAAATAATCTCTATGCCAGAGAGACACATTTTGGGGTGGTAACTTTTGCTTTTCTACTATCTATATATATAAAAGCCTAAGCGACCGTTAGCCCGAATGACTGGAATGACAGGAACCACAGGTCGACCAGTCACTATGATGCACACTGACCACCAGGGGGCAGACACTCAACACAGGAGCTGTCCCCTGGTGGTCAGTGCACTCTCACAGCCAGCCTCCTGCAGCTCCCTGCCCGACTGGCCCCCCCAGGGCCCCTCCCCTTACCCCCAGCTGGCCAAACTCCTAAGGCCCCTCCCCTCTCCCAGCTGCCCCCCCCTCACCCCACCCCATAGGCCTCTATCACCAGCCAGGCTGAGGGACCCCACCCATGCATGAATTCATGCACTGGGCCTCTAGTAGCATTATAATAGTCCACCCATATTCACAGTCTCACTTTCTGTGGTTTCAATTATGCAGTAAATGGTGGTCTAAAAATATTAAATAGAAAATTCCAAAAATAAACAATTCTTAAGTTTTAAATTGTGCACCATTCTGAGTAGCATGATGAAATCTCACACCTTCCCACTTTATTCCACATGGGGCATGAATCATACCTTTGTATCTCAGTGCTTATGTTCAACTAACCCTTATTTTACTTAATAATGGCCCCAAAATACAAAAGTAGTGATGCTGGCGGTTTAGATATGCCAAACAGGAGCCATAAAGTGCTTTCTTAAGGCAAAAAGGTAAAAGTTCTTGACTTAATAAGGAAAGAAAGAAATGTATGCTGGGTTGCTAAGATCTACAGTACAGGTAAGAACAAATCTCTCCAGAAAATTGTAAAGAAGGAAAAATACATTTCTGCTAGTTTTCCTTGTTGCACCTCAAACTGAAAAAAATTATGGCTACAGTGAGTGATAATTGCTTAGTTAAGATGGGAAAACATTACATTTATGAGTCAAAGACATGAACAAAAAACATGTTCAGATTAGCAGCACTGAGTTGCTCCAGAAAGCACTGAGCCTATATGAAGAATTCAGCGAGGGATCCACTGAAATGAGTGACACCAAGCCATTCACTGCAAGTAAAGAATGGTTATACAGTCCAGGAAGAGATTTGGACTAAAAAATATAAAGGTTACTGAAGAATCTGATTCTGCCAATGAGCAAGCTGCTGCTACATTACCAGCAGAGCTGAGGCTGATTAGAGTCTGAAACATCCACTGTAGGTCTTGGAGTATATGTCTTGCACAAAAATGGGGACTACTGACCTAGTCAGTTTGGCTCAGTGGATAGAACGTTGGCCGGGTTTGATTCCGATTAAGGACACATGCCCAGGTTGTGGGCTGGATCCCCAGTGTGGGATGGGCAGGAGGCAGCCAATCAATGATGCTCTCTCATCATTGATGTTTCTCCCCCCCTCTCTCTCTCCCTTCCTCTATGAAATCAATAAAATATAAAATAAATAAACGGGGACTACTGTATACATATGCTCAGTATCATTTAATTCTCAATTTAAAAAAATACCTTACAATATTGGTATTATCCTTAGACAAGTAAGAAAACTAAGGCAGCATAAATTTAAATAATTTGCCAAATTTATCAACATAGTAAGAAGAAACTGGTTCTCACTTTATAACACTCTCACTTAAAACCCAATTCTCTGTCTATTACATGTTGGCTAGAAAGAAATGAATGCTGAAAATCTCTCCCCTGAGTCATACAATCAATTCAATCCAAGGTTGACAAGGCTTAGCAGGTACAGGAAAAAAGACAATGGCTCCCATCAATACAGTGCAAAATCCCAAGGGTGTATGGACCAGTATTAAATTAGCAAAGCTGAAGGCGAGTCTCAGGGGATTGGTACACAGGGTGAGATGCACCACAGCAGAAAGGACTTAAAGATCTTGGTACAGTGGTGCCTGGAATCATAGTGCTGAGTTAATGCCAGGAATTCTGGAACAGAATCCAGCTTCAAAGGAAAATGCAGTACATGCAAGTTGGGTGTGTTTGTCATATGACACATGAAGATAGATGTTCTGGCTGGCCACAGTCTTAGAGGGAAATAAGTAAAAACCAGGAATTTGTATAGAAGGTTTCAGAGCAGTTACATAATTATGTGAGGAAACCTAAAATAAGACAATGAGTGAAAAAATTATGCCCCACTTAAACACATTCAAATTTTAAAATTAAGGATAGAAAAATCCTAAATGCAGAACAAGGCTGATGAAACTAAATATATCATTGTTCCAGTTTCTGCCAGCAGGCTCACAGGGTTTGAACCCTGGTGCTCCAGGGTGTGTCTGGCCTGTTGCGCCCAGTCCCACCACACCAGCCACCTTCTAATTAATTTCGTTTCTATGTGCACGAATCCATGCACCGGGCCACTAGTCTTTTTATATAATTCCAGCATTCATCAAATTCTAATTTATGATTCCTTTGCACTGAAAGTTTCATGAGGACAGCAGTGGGACTTAGGGGAACTGCTTGGCTCACTAGGCATTTTATTTGTTCATGAATACACCAATGGCAATGAAGGAATTCAGGATATGCCATCCCAAAATATGCCACTTTGGCATATTATTTGGAGTTAGTGGCACTTGAAATACAGCAGATGTAAGAAGGGCACTCTGACTTTCCTTTTTCTTCCTCAAAGCAGGAGATAAAATTCCCATGTGAAAGGTGCCTTCGTTGTACCAGGATGAAGAAGCATTCTTATCTCCAGAGATGGGAACTCAAGATAGAGAAATCCATGAAACAGACCCTGTTAAGATAACTCATACCTTCTTTTAGTCTCCCCTATATTTTAGTTGCTTTCCCACAATTACTACTCTTTGTTCAATCCAGAGTGTAATCACTTAGGCCCAGTTATTTATGTGGGTCTTCATTTTCCTTGTGAGGGTTCCCAAGTGCATGTAAATAAAATCTGAACGCTTTTCTCCCACTGATCTGTTTTACGTCAGTCCCAGCCAGAGACCGTAGGAGGGTAGAGAGAAATCTCCCCTCCCCTGCAGAACAGAACAGAAAGTACTGACAAAAATTCAATGATACTTGACAATTTAATATATTCTAAGATTGGTATTTCAAAAGAGTGAGGTAAAAGGCTTTTCTTTCTTTTTTTATAAATGTGTTGCAACAAGATTGACTTAGAAAACTATAAAACTAGGTTCTAATTCCCCACAACATACCAGGATACATTCCAATTGTATGAGGTACCTAACATTAAAAACAAACACAAACAAAACAAATGCTGAATGAAGATATGAGTGTATTCTTTCATAACCTCAGGGTGAGGAAGTGCCTCATTGTAACTCAAAACGATAAGGCAACTGGAAATGTTGATACATTTAACTATACAAAGATAGATACATTCACTTCATGGGGAAATCTACTAAGCAACGTGAAAAACTGCACTCAAAAATTGCACTATAAAAATATTTTCTGGTAGAAAAGACACAGGGAAATTTGAGATTCAGGGATCTATAGCTCCTTTTTATCATTAAAATGTGACTGGTCTTCTCTGGTTGTTTCAAAGTTCAGGAAAGCTCAAACAGAGTGT
Organism: Myotis lucifugus; assembly: GCF_000147115.1. Classification (NCBI taxonomy): domain Eukaryota; kingdom Metazoa; phylum Chordata; class Mammalia; order Chiroptera; family Vespertilionidae; genus Myotis; species Myotis lucifugus. The sequence continues at coordinate 5,847,948 of NW_005871082.1, read as the reverse complement.
ATATAAACATGTTTTTCTCATCTGACAGTTCAAAGAATAGTTTTTCTGAACAAAGATTGTTCTCCCATTGGGTCATTTTTTTTATAATTGTAATCAAATAAAAATAATTAAGCTAAAATAATTATAATACAGATTTTCTTACTTAAATTTGCTAAATTATAACAGCAGCAAAGGTTTAAGGGGGAACAAAAGCCTCAGGTAGAAATACAGTAGTTTGTAACCCTAATGCTTTATTTTACTCTTTTGAAAAAGCAAGAAGCATTTTAATGCTCTTTCCAACATTCATATATAAAATGTAATCAGTGGGATGATATTGTAATAAAGCAAGTCAACATTCTTGGTAGAGGGAATAAGTAATGCAATATATACAACTTGCCTTGCAAAATCACCAGGGAAAGAATCGCGAAAATATTTACAAAAATGTTTAAGCTTCAGGAAAATTATTGGACAGAGTTAAGCATAAAAGCATGGATTCCCTAGACGCAGAAATGTCTTCTTCCAGCATAACAAATCATGGCAGCACTATACTTGTGACATAAACAAGATGATAAGCAATTTGAATTTGACTCTAAAGAACCCCACGGAAGAACCCAGTACATATATAAGGAGAGGAGACCCTTTAGCCTTTATGAAAGAGATTCAATGTGCCAGCTCTCTTGAGACTGTACTGGAGGGATCAGCTATGTCAATCTCACACTCAGAATGGTCCACATGTTATCAAGATTGTTATTTTTTTCTTTCCCCCTCCTCCTTGGCAGCCAGACTGGGAGTTGGAGCCATATGGTCAATGACTCACTGAGAAGGCAGAAAGGGAAAGTTAAGATACAAGACTAGCATTGATCAAGCTAGACAAAAACACAACTGTGTGAAATTCTCACACACAAAAAAATTCTCTCACCATATTTCCAGGGCAGTTCTACTAATGGACATCCTCACGTCATACTAGACATTCTGCATTTATTTTTCTGATGGATTTCCTCATAATCTGTTTCAGGTTATCTTGGCTTACAAAAACATTTTTTCCAAGATTGCAGACCACCAAGGAACTACTTATCCCCACATATAAAATATCATTCTTTTAGTCCTGAAGTTAGAATATTCTTTAATTCATGGTTTTTTTTTTCTCACAAAAACAAAAACAAAACCCCCAAACCCACCAACCCATTTCTTACCAAAAACTATAACTTTGTAAAGTGGCTGTAGGTCATAAAGGTAAAATTTTACTGAGGTTCAAATTTACTCCAGCAGTTCTGGGATAGGTTCACATTTTGTAAATTCTTATTGTCATTTCTACATTTTGTTACAATCCAGGAGGCCAGGTGATCTGCTGCCTGACATGTTTGTCTCTATTACAATGACTCAGAGCAAATGGAGAAGCTGCCCCTTTTAACAGGGATGATGGTCCTTATAAATATTCTCTTGTATCTCTGGTAACTGATGTATTAGACAGATCTCAGAGAACATATTTTAGAGTTACTTCTGCTTATTTTGGTCTAAACTGAGAGAGAAGACAAGGGAAAAAACCCATTTTGAGTACCTAGGTTTTGCCAGGGACTGTGCTAGGCTTTTACTCACTACCTCAATGAAATCTCATGACTATCCCTAAATCAAGTAACTTGCCCAAGGCCATCCAGAGAGAGCCTGGTTTGTTACTTGGATGAGACCCTAAACTACATGACCACAAAGTCTCTATATGAACTTTCTATTTTCTTAGGACAATATTTGGAGCTCCAGATGTCATTGCACAACGTGAGAAATTCTGTAATTAGTTTCAGGAATTCTATAATTGGTTCTTTTTATTTTTTCAAGTCAGTTAAATGAAGTCTTTTGAGCAACTAAATGCCGATATTTTGCTTGAGTTAGTGGTTAAGTCATGATTCCATCCCTACAACACCCTTCTCTGTTCATGAGTACGTGTGATCACAATTATGTCTATGTTATTTAATATGTTTATGTAAAATAATGATGACATAATATTAAATAACATAGTATGGGTACATTATATAATATCTTTATGTAAAATAATGATGATGTAATATTAAATGACATATTATCAAATAAATAATTGATAACTAAAAGGGGAAGGTCATAGCTGTCCAAAACCATCTCTCAGTATAGACAATTCAATGTTTTAACCTTCTTCAGCAGCCCAATGGGGTAGCCATGTAGTCAAACAGTCCTACTTGTTCTCCAAATCATGGCAAAAAGGCCATGCCGTAATCAGCGCCATTAAAACATATTGGCATGGCCTTAGAAATGCAATAACTTTAAAATTGTATAATGTCTATTTTTATTTTTGAAAAGCAACCTATTTTGCTCTTATCAAGTATTTCAAAAATTCATAGAAAACCACACTTATCAAATTATATTGCTGGATTTGCCTTGGGAGCATCAGCACCCGAGATAAATATATCGCTAGAGAACTTTGCATTTCAAAAGAATTTCAGTAATTAACCAACTCAGAGAAAGAAGGAAAACCCAGAGAAACTATGAGGATGAGAATGAGCAGCTGTTGGGCCGATTCAAGGCTTTTCCTTGATGATATTCACTTTATTAGTCTGGGTCACGTTGACTTGAATCAAGAAAAAGAAAAAGAAATGGTGTTTAACACTGAGGACATAATATATCCTTCACTTCAAAACAGGTTTATGATGAAACAGCCTTTTGTAAGGCTGGCCAAATTTTGAAACAATTCACTGCAATATGTGCATAATCTGGAAAAAAAATCTACTAATAAAAATAGTGTCACCAAGCTCTCCAGCCAGCTGTGTTTTCTGCGAATTTCACTCAGTTTCCACATGGAATGGCTTGAATGGTAAGGATATTGAAGGTATCTCCCTCCTGAAAGCTACCCAAAGTCCACTGCCCACAGGAATCATTTCATTCCACATGGAGTTCTGCAATGGGAAGCAGCAGCTGGGGAAGTGTTGTCCAGCTGCTCTGTGAACCCCGGTGTGGTAGAAGGAGATGGTTTATCAAGACTTGACAGATTTTCTTATTAAGAATCTGGCTGACACTGTTAAATTAAGCAAAACAGCTAGACATAATGACCCTCCAAAATCCCCAATGTGATGAGTGTGAAAACAAAACAAAGCTGTAGCAGACTCCGGCAAATGGGAAGTAACACTGACGATGTAGAGTTGTAGATTGATGAAGATGTGGTTTTCTCATTGATGTCTGTTTCCACCATTATGGTGACAGGGAAACACTCACTGGATGAGCTCAGTCCAAACTATGCAGATTTGACTGAGTCCCAGTAAACCATGGGCTCTGCCATATAATTCAGTTCCAAGTTCTAACATTAACACAGGCCCCACACAAGTTTATTGGAGAAACCACACAGCCCGTGACTTGCAAATCCGTAATGATATACTTCATGAGGATTTGGAAACACTTGACTTCCAGCCCACACATTGTGAAATGAGACACAGAGATTCTCCTGCCATGGATTGCGTAATCATTTACTCCACTGTAGGGAGAGGGCTTGATAAATTAGCATAGTAATTGTCAAATAAGCCTGAGACCAAAACCGTGTGCGTCAAAAGAAATGCAGAATGAGAAGCTGAAAAAAAAAATGGCAAGGTGGCCATTTCTTGGCAAAAACTGAGAAAGATCCTTTGATGGCAGTTCTCAAAGACAGAACTTCCCAGCAGCCCAGTCCTTTGGACAACTTAGACCTTGTACTAACCATCACCTAGATTAATATCATTCAGAAAGGCAAACATGCTTTTCAGTTAGAAATATAAGTGGCCAGCATGCAGAATGGCAGTAAGCTAACAATTCTGTAAGTTAAGGTTTCTTTTGGTCTCCATATATCCCAGGCTCTGTGCTGTAGAAGGCAACATCCCAAATAACAGCAGGTACAGACAAAAAAAGCTCCCCTTCCCCCCTGTGATATTTCTCTAGTAAATGTCTACCCTCTCTAGCCAAAGAACCAGGAAAAGGGCAGTTTAGCAAGGCAGCCATTTTTAAACAAAAACGTCTCTACTCCAGCCAAACATTATAGAAAAATCTGCGGCCCCAGCCCATTCCACCAGCAAAGGCCAAGTAGGGTAGGAGCTTAGACTTTTAACCTGCCACTCTATTCAAATCCAAAAGTTGTCAATCTAGAGACCCCCAAATAGCAGACTTTTTAGTTAGAATTAGAAGGCAAGAGAAGACCAATATCCAGTTCAGCAGTTAGGCAAAAAATACACACACAATGGATAAATAAATGAATAAAAATATATATATATAATAAAGAGTTCCTGCTTACTCTCTTTTGTTCTACTCATGTCTTCAACTGATTGGATGAGACCCACCCAGATTAGGGAGAGCAATCTGTCTTACTCAATATACTTACTCAAATGTTAATCTAATGTAGAAAAATTCTCACAGAGACACCCACAATAATGTTTACCTGAATGTTTGGGCATCCCAGAGTAAAGTCAAGATAACCCATAAAATTCCATCACAGTCAGGAAAATATGAAATTTATGTTTTACAATGATTATACAATTAGTATTTGCCAGACATTTTGATAAATATTTGACATAGATCAACTATTGGAATAATTCTTCAAGCTAAATAATATTACTGACCATATTTTAAAGGTGAAGAAACTGAAGTGAGAAAAGAAAACAATCTGCTCAATTTAAATGTCTAGTAAAAGACAGAACAAAAATTTGAAGTAGGCCATCAACTCTTTTTTTTCTTTTTTTTTATTGTTTTATTGCTTAAAGTATTACAAAGGGTATTACATATGTGTCCTTTTTTTCCCCCGCCCTTGACAATCCCCTGGCCTCCCCTATCCCCCAGTGTCTTATGTCCATTGGTTATGCTTATATGCATGCATACAAGTCCTTCACTAGAGGCCCGGTGCATGAAATTTGTGCATGGGCAGGGTCCCTAGGCCTGACCAGAGATCAGGGCCAATTAGGGCCTTCTGGCTGCCAGCCGGGGCCTTCCTTCTGGCTGCTGGCCAGGGCTCCCTTCCCTGGCTGCCTGCTGCCGGATGGGCCTTCCTTTGTTCCGCGCTGTCCCTTGGTGGTCAGTGCACATCATAGCAAGTGATCAAACTCCCTGTCTCCTCGTTGAATTCCCAAGGGGACACTTTGCATATTAGCCTTTTATATATATAGATTACTTTATGGGGACATGATGCTGTTTCTAAAATCCAAATGCCTTTTTGGGGCAGACACAGAAGGATTATCTTTTCTTTTTGGGTTATAAATAAATGTATAATCATAATTCTAGCAGAACATAGATGGCAATTAAGTAATTTGAGGACAGTTTAATGTCTATTATAAGGGAAGCAACCAGAGACAGTGAATACCACAGCAGATAACGGCAGGGCTATTTCCATTCCCAGGGATAGAAGGGTTATTGGAAATGAAGAAAGCTGTGTGGAGGGGTCATCTGACCACAACTGTAGCTTCTCAAGGGGGAAAACAGTGATCTGCAGGGGTTGGGGGATGAGGGAAGGTCATATCCAACTCTATCTCTCTTTGACTCCCGTCTTCTCCATGTGCTGCTTTGCATTATCGGAATCAATAAGAAAACCAGAGGTCAAGAGACCCCATTGGAGTGTGCATACAGGACCAATAGCCTCTCGAGATACAAAGCAGGATGGAAAAGAGCAGAGAAGAAATCAAGAATGGAAATAGGAGATGCTCAGCAAAGACAGGTCACTCTGCCATAAAATTCTAGTCTGGTGTTGATGAGATGGAGACAACGTTGGAATCAATGGGGCACTACAGAACTGGCCCTTCTCCTAGTGGAAAGGAAGTATAGGCTGCATATCCAAAAATATAGGCTCATACAAAGTACATCAATACAATTAGCTGAATTTGCACGGCGCACCAAGCTGAGTGCCAATGCTAACTAAGTTTTATGTGCATGATGAGGTGAAAATGTCCTGCTCTCTAATCCTGATTCATTCACAATGAAGTCTGACCTGGTCTTCTCACACATTATGAGGCAGTGTTCAGTTTTCAACAGAGTCTTTGGAGGAAATATAGAACCTTACTTAAACAAAATCCTGTCTTTATGGAGGTATGATTGTCCAGTTTTATAAGAACAAAGTGCAAAATTTAAAGAAATAGATTCTTTCTATGTATTTTCCTATTCATATTCTACTTAAAGAACCTTGTAACAATAGAAGGATTATTAAAACCATGCCTTACTATAGCTATCTATCTATCTATCTATCTATCTATCTATCTATCTATCTATCATCTATCTATCTATACCAATGGCCCAGTGCATGAATTCATGAACATTGAAAGGAAATTAATTAGAAGAAATATTTTAATATCGCTATTCGCCCTTTTTCTATAATAGAAATGTCAACCAAATTCACGATCAACAATGACAGATCTAAACACATGCTTGCAATTGGCACCAGCAAGATCTTTATATGTATTGTGCATGCAAGACTAAACTTAGCCTTTTATATATAGAGAATAAACTTGCTTAATTAGACCTGCTTTCTGATTTAGCTAAACTTTTTCCAGCCCAGTGAAGCACCCCAACTTCTCTTTCAGGTAATTGTCAGCAACACAGGAGTAAATATCAACACGAAGCAGATAATTATTGTAGATCATGCAGGGAGAGCCAAATTTTTTAAACTTAAACTATAGGTAGGTACATTGTTATTAACTTAATTAGGGTACTCCTAAGGCTTAGGAAGAGCCACACTCAAGGGGCCAAAGAGCTGCATGTGGCTCGCGAGCTGCAGTTTGCCAACCACGGCACTAGAGCAAAGTGAGCCTGGAGTACTGTTGCAGTGGGGATGGAGGGAAAGCAAAGGTGAGAGATATAAGTAAAATCAGAGTGTCTAGGAAAAATTAAAGGGATGATATCCTAAAACTTCCAGGAAATCTCCACCAATGGAGCAAGGAAAAAGAAATGCCTCTATTATTCTGTGAGCAACAAATCAAACTGGGTTGGGGGTCTCAGACAATTCGCTCATATGATTGCAAAGACAGACAGAAACTCCTGGATTGAAGAGGGCTCCCCTGAGGGCTCCCAGATTGGAGAGGATGCAGGTCAGGCTGAGGGACGCCTCCCCACCCCCCAGTGCACAAATCTTCGTGCACAGGGCCCCTAGTATATACATAAAAGCCTAAGCGACCATTACTACAGAACAACCGGAATGACTGGAGCAACCGGTTGACCAGTTGTTATGACGCCCACTTACCACCAGGGGGAAGACGCTCAACACAGGAGCTGCCCCCTGGTTGTCAGTGCACTCCCACAGCCAACCTCCTAAGGCCAGCCAACCTCCCTCAGCCCCTTCCCCCATCTGGCCAGCCCCCGCCAACATTCCTGATTGGGGCCTGGGGGTCCCAGCCGGCCAACCTCCCACGGCCCCTCTCCCTGGGCAGCCAACCTCCCAGGGTCCCTCCCCCAGGCCAGCGGGCCCCCCGATAAGCCATGATCGCCGAACAGGCTGAGGATCCCCACCCTTGCACGAATTCGTTCACCAGGCCTCTAGTGTATAGATATTTCACTAGGAGGTTGTATCAAGGTAACTGTCTATGCTAACTAGAAAATTTTCTAATTAAAGGATAATTATAATGACAGTAACTCACATTTTGATAGCTTAGCTAGTTTTTATACTTCTATGAATAAGAATGCTATTTCATCATTTATTCAACCATCGATAGCTAAGTATCTGTAGGCACTAAGAAATGTTATAGGCACAATGTAAATTGCAAATGATATAATAAATAATAAGTGATGTAAATATCAGTTTCCATCCCAGTGAGGGAGAAAGGAAAGAATTTAAGCAACAGCAGGACAGCCAGCATTCTAGTAGGAAAGGGATAAGGGTAAGAGAGATAGGGGATGCAGCTGGGAGACAGATAAAATCCAGATCATGATGGGACCCCAGGGCCATGATAAGGATTTTGAACAGACTTATGGGAAGACAAGTGAGGCCTCTGAGCAGGTGAATAGTGCAGTCTGAGTCACATTTTTAAACAATCAGTCCAGCTGTTGGGTAGAAGACAGCTTATGCAGAAACAGTAGGGGAATTAGGAAAATGAAGCCAGTGTTTCCAAATAATTAGAACCAAAGCCAGGATTAAAACCCAACTATACTTTCTTAAGAAAGATGCCTTGCATCATTATACTAAATTCTTTCCTATGTTCTGGTTTTAACTATCTTTCTTGTTTTCTGAACAAACCAAATATTTGACTGATGCCATCATGACATGTGTAAACATAAAACTCTTCATTAGAAGCATCTGTGTGTAAACATGTTTAAAAAATGATCATTTCTCCTTTCTTAAAAAGATAAATGTAGCTGTCCACACCTCCACGAAGTTGCAGAAACAGAGACAGCTGTTTATGATCCTTAGGAGTCCACACAGAGACTAGGATAACAGAAGTAGACTTGTTGGTAAATTATCATGTGGATGTACACACATCATGAAATTACTTTTAACCATGCTATGTCCTATGGGAAGATGAATTAACTGCATGTGTGCATCTGAGTACACATGCCTGGTACAGAACATTACACAGGAGTAGAATAAAATAGATGTGCATTTTATTCTTGGCTGTTGTTATGAATTGATTGTGACCTAACCCCCACCCCCAAATGGGTATGTTGAAGCCCTAATCCCTAGTGTGGCTATATTTGGAGATAAGGCCTCTAAAGTAGTAATTAGAGATCAACCAAAGAACTTGTATGCATATATGCATAACTCATGGACACAGACAATAGGGTGGTGAAGGCCTGGGAAGGTGGGTGGAGTTGGCTAAAAGGTGTTAATGGGGGGAAAGGGGGACATATATAATACATTCAACAGTAAAGGTTTAATTAAAAAGAAAAAAAAATAGGTTCCAGTATGTACTCCTCACTTTAACTTTTCTTCATAAATATCAAACTTGTTAAAATGTGGCTTATTAAAAAGACCTTGCACAAAAAAAGAAGTAATTAATATTAAATGAAGTCATAAGAAGGGACCTTCGTCCAATAGGGTTAGTATTCTTCCAAGAAGACACACCAGAGAGCTTGCTTGTCCCTGCTCTCTCCATGCGTGCACAAAGAGGTCCCTGAGTACACAGCCAGAAGGTGGCCATCTGCCAACCAATGAGAGAAAACTCACCAGACACCAACCCTACTGGCATCTTGATATTGGACTCCCAGTCTCCATAAATGTGAGAAAACAAATTTCTGCCCTATAAGCCACCTAATCTATGATAATAAAAGCATAATATGCAAATCGACCAAACAGCCAAACAGCAGAATGACCATCTAGATGACTTTCCGGACAAAGCTGGCTGCGAGGGCCTACTCTTGCACAAATTTTGTGCATCGGGCGTCTAGTCTATGATATTTGGCTATGGCAGCTCAAGCAGAATTATATAGTTGTTGAGAAACTGAGGTTTCTTTTTGTTGTTGTATTTTTCTGGGTATGTAGACCAAAGCCAATAGGCAAGGCCACTTCATTACTAGGAGCCAAATCTTACAACAGGAAGTATGTAATCTCAGGCATTAAGCTTTTCAGAAAATCTCAATACTGGAATTTCATAGCATTTCGTAATATTAAATCTGGAAGGACATAGAAATACTGAAGTTTTGACTGTATTGAATTTTGGAAAATGAGGAAGGTAGTGACTTCCTACAAATGAGTAGTTAGCATCTACTTTCCATTTTTTTGTACTAAAGTGATTACATCCTCAGTTTAAGCTCATTTTATACCGAAATGGGTCTAGATGTCTTGATGACTCATTTTAAACATTGAATTATCATTTGTGATTAATCCCACCCACATTGGAAAGTGTTTGCGTGGTCTCCCTAATAAATGGTGGGATCCACAGTTCAGTCTCCTATGGATGTTTAATGTGAGTTGTCAACTTTGTAGTTAATCGAGGAGGTGGTAAGGATTATGAGGATGGAAAATGAACTGGTGAGTTTTCTTCTTATGAAAGATGAAACATTGGAGAAATCCCAGCAAAAAGGGAAAAAAATTCTCACCAAGGAAATAATAATCCGCAAGACATGTTCTTCTGTCTCAAAAACAAAGGAAAATAGTCTACCTCTAGCTCTGATACCTTCTGTTGTTGAAAATGATTCAACTTCACCACATCACAGGGAAAACTATCAGAAGCATATACCTGGGAGAACCAAAGCCCCTTGGGAGAAAGTTCAAGGACAAATTTTTAAAACATTAAACATATAACATGCATTTTAATGCAAGACATTGCAGACTCAGACAACCCCCTTTATATTTATCTAATTATCATGAAAAGGATATAAAACAGAGTTTTTTAAAAACTTCCCTATTAAATATACATTATCTTATATAATAAAACCCTAATATGCAAATTGACCAAACTGTGGATTGACTGGTGGAATGACCGGTCACTATGACATGCGCTGACCACCAGGGGGCAGATGCTTAACTTAGGAGCTGACCCTTGGTGGTCAGTGCACTCCCACAGGGGGAGCGCCACTCAGTCAGAAGCCAGGCTCATGGCTGGTGAGCCCAGCATCGGTGGCGGGAGCCTCTCCTGCCTCTGCTGCAGGCAGGCAGTAAGGAGTGAGGGGTCCCAGACTGTGAAAGGGCACAGATCGGGCTGAGGGCCCCTCCCCAGTGCACGAGTTTTGTGCACTGGACCTCTAGTATTTTATAATAGATATTCACATCTCTAAAACAGAGGTCAGACTGACATAATCTGTTTGAAGATGAAAAATGTAATAATATAGCAAATCATCTTCCCCCAAAAAAGAATTCTAAACATTGTTCCCAGAGCTCTTCTTGTTATAAACATGTTTGGAGTTGGCAGAAATATTGAGGAGAGAACACTAAGAGAGGAATTATTTAATAATCATGATTCAGATCATGCAATTGTCAATTAACCTCCAGAAGCCTCAGGTTCTTCATTTGAAAAATGTACCAAAGAACATGCATGTCATGGAACAGCACTGAGGGCTGAATGAGGCAATGAATACAGAGTACCTCAAATGAGGGTCTCTAGAGAAGAGGAAAGAGACCACCATGACCATAAACCAGATGACCCAGGAGGTAAGCATTATAAAGTCATAAAAACATAAATTTTAGATTTAATGAAGTGTTCTGGACTAAATTGTGCCCTCCCCTAATTCATATGTTGAAGCCAAACTCCCAATGTGATCACTGCTAGAGACAGGGTCTCTGACAAGGTAATAAAGATTAAAGACGGCCCTAATCTTATAGAGCTCTCTTATAAAGCTCTAGTTCTCTCTCTCTCTCTCTCTCTCTCTCTCTCTCTCTCTCTCTCATTCTCTCTCTCTCTCCCCCCCCCTCTCTCCCATATCACAGCAAGAAGGTGGCCATCTACAAACCAGAAAGAGAGACTCACCAGGAATCAAACTGAGTAGTATTTTCATCTTGAACTTCCCAACCCTCAAAACAGTGACAACATAATTTTCTGTTGTTTAAACAACCCAGTCTACACTATTTTATATGGCAGCCCAAGCAGACTAAGACAGGACACATTATGGGGATACTTTTTTGTTTGTTTGTTTATTTAGGTGTTTTGCTTTGTTGGTTTTTGTTGTTGCTTTTTTTAGCTCAAGCATATATAGAAGGAAGTTAATATAACAATAAATCACATTCTCTAAAAATAAGTAAGAAATACTATTATTGCCTTCAGGTTCTTGAAACAGGGTTAAGCAGCACTGGCATTGTATTAGAAGCTGCATTTCAATGGGCCTAGCATTTCCCCCTCAGAAATCATGAAAGATTGTGCAATTTTAATGTTTGTCACACCAACATTATTAAGACATAATGCCACAGCAGTCTGTTCAGATGAAGAGCATTTTACATGCAGGAAAAATGCCACGAAGGAGTGTGAGAGTGATAGTAGTAGCACCATATTATTTGTGTAAAGTCACAGTGAGAGAAAATGGCAATATTTGAAAGCAGCTGGCTATCAGAACCACATTAAAGAAACCACAATTAATTTATTCATAAATCTTATTCTTTATTAGGCTTTTGGTTTAGTCTTTAACATTGCCAGAAGGCAGAATAGTTTTATTGTCTTTTTATTCAAATTATGTGTACAAGATTATTATACCAAAAAGAGTACTTTTCCTATGAGTGTCTATTACTCCTTGGAAATACTGCCTTACATACATATATGTTCATATGTATATGTATATATACATACACATTTGTACGTAGGAGGTGTGTGTCCATGCATTTATTTGTGTCTTGGCAAAACCAAAGTGCCTACAATAGGAAATATTCTCTTTTTTTTGGTAGAGAAGCAACATTTTTGACTTATTTAGTACTACAAAGAATGACACACAATTGTCTGAATAAAAATTTCAGGAAAAAAATGTTCAAGGCAAACATTAAAACAGTCTTCTTGCAATTTTAGTTTATTTTATATGGAAATATGGATTAAGAATGAATTTTAAAACTTACCATGTCATTTCTCTTAATCTAATATACATTGAAATGAGCTAATGACTTGTTTTCAATCTCTAGTCTTACATAACATTCCTGGGTCTAATTAGGTCAGAGGAACAATTCCACCCTCTCACTACTTCAGGGAATACAAAATTATGTCCAATTTAGATTGGCCATGGAAATTTTTGGGATTTTTCCTCCAGGGACATATTGGGTTGTTGTTGAAGTACATTTGAAGTTAACCTCTCTGTTTTTGAATGTCAAATTTGTATCTGAAATATGGTCTTTTTATGTAAAAAACACCGTGTAACTGACAACCACTTTGACCATGCGTCAACAATAGAATCATTACATTTTTGGGTTAGGTGCCTGCCTTTCCAGAAAAACCATAGGAGCCTCTAGTGTTTGTGGCCTGATCAGCTTTGAATTCTAAGGGTATAGCAAAGTACACAAAAGCAGGATTCAAAAACAAATACTTTGAACTGAATTTTTTAAAAAAAATGGCTACTTAGAGAAAAAATATTTTCTTTTTTTCTGGGAGCCTCTATTAATAAAATGTTTGTTAAGCAATTGGAGAACAGATATTTCCACAATGATAGTTAAATTCATATAATAATCATCTGAAACATCTATGAATGACATATGCTAAGAATGTTTCTCTACAGGGTACCCACGTGTCCTCTACAACAGCTTTTAAAAAGGTGTGCTGGTTAATTATAGAAAGGTATGCCATTTCATATTCTCTAATTTCAGTGTCTCAGTGAATGGGAAACCCTCTTGAATATGGCTTCAGATCTTCTTGGCCTCCGATCCTATTCTCGCCACTGCTGCTGTGAACAGTTTCACACAGGCCTGGAGCAGCTTGGCACACGTGTTATCTGACGGAGCCTGGACAATGCACAGCGGGTCCTCTGACTTTCCGCCCGGAGCTCCTCCGACGCTGAGTGTGCGAGCCCTGCAAAGGGTTTGGCAAGCACACAGGCACAATACTTACGTGTTTGAGGGTGAGCTAGCAGATAAATGATTTCCGTTTTTACTCCTATGCTGGGTGGTTCTGACACATGCCAGAAGGCTTCTTAGAACTCCCTTGGATCAAGCAAACAGTCTTCCCTTGAGGCGGCCAATTCAATAACATATTTTTGGATGAACTCTCCCTCTTATACTATCTGCTCCAAGGTTCTTTATTCTGGCTCTCTAACATCACATTTCCAAATAAACCACTCACATATTAACCTCTTTCTCAGAGTCTGCTTTGGAAAAACTCCGACTAAAATACTGAATCTCCTTTTTATGTAACATATTCTTGGTGCCAAGTAGTTCTGTGAAATGGTAGAAGGCTAACATCAATTAATAAAAATGATTTTAAAAACAGTTATACTAACTAATGATAAAGCTCTGAGAAGTCAATGAAAATATGACACAGAACACTTGAATTAAAAATTCCCAGGAATTTGGATAGAAAAAAATGATGGAAAAATTGCATCATCTCCTGTGCTCAGTAGTAAACACAAAACAAGTTCAAGAATCTCTCTAACGATTGCAATTAGTACTATAGTCAGGTAGATGCAGCAATGTAAACTTTGCAAAACAGGATCCTCCCTTGAATTGGATTAATGTGATTAATTTGAAATGTGCTGCCTTTGTAATTCAGCTTATAGTTAATGTTTATGTGTGTCTTTTTTGTTATATAAGAACTAGATGGATAAGAAATTCAAAACTAGATTCATGTCTGTATTTGTTTATGTAACAGTATATGAAAATATTTTAAGTCAATACTAGTTGATGCCCCCAAAATGTACTCATATATTACTTAACTTTCATGCACTGTTCAAGGGTGAGGTCCTGAACTAACTTCCCTTGGCATTATTTATTACAATTAATTGAAATTCAGGAACCAATTTCCTGTAATCAAGGACCATCACTTTATGTTACATTATAAGTTTCTTTTATTAAAAATGGAATAAATTATTTCCCACAGCTTTCTCCAAGTTTTTTTTTTTCTCCTCAAAGAGTAAGATGACAATGCATGTGGAATCTAAAGTTCATGGACTTGAAAGATCTGTCTGTATTCACTCAAGATCAATGTAACCCAACAGCTGTTTCTGCTTTAAAGGTCATTGAGAATTTATAAACAGTTAGTTCTTTCCTGTTTTTCTTAAGCTTAAATAGTCCTGTAGTTCCCCCCACCTCACCAAATTAATGTAAGTCTCATGAGCAAATTCAAAGATAATAAATATCTAGAGAATCCAACCCTCTCTGGAAGGTTCTTTTGTAAGAATTAGAGAAACCTGTGGTAGGCCTTGTAGTCACACAACCTGGGTTCAAATCCTCACTCTGCTACTTTCTGTCTGAATGACACGTGTGGCCTGAGAAAACCTACATATCATTTTTTGAGTCTCAGTTTATTAATCTAGAGAGTAAAGTAAAGCATTTTAATTTAAGTAATCTATGCGAAGATCTTTATTTTTTTAAACAGTGTATGGAGTATATAGAACATAGGTAGTACTGAAGTAACTATATACATATATTTACATTTATATGTAACTGTCACATATCTATACTAATAATAGAGGAATATGCAAATTTTCCGGGACACTGTCACTTAATGACCAATCAGGATGGGGTAGGGTCGTGGCGGAGAGCTCTCAGCACACCTGTGCCAGGGGTCCGAAGGGCTCGGAGAGGAAGGTAGAGTTGATAGGCAGTTAGGGCAATCTGGCCAGGAGGGGAGAGCAGTTAGGAGGATCAGGTCAGCAGGGGAGAGCAGTTAGGGCCATCACTCTGGTTGGGGAGCAGTTAGGGGTATCAGTCAGGCAGACAGGTGAGTGGTTAGGAGCCAGTGGTTCCAGATTGTTAGAGGGATCCTGGATTGGAGAGGGTAAAGGCTGGGCTGAAGGACCCTTCCCCCACCCCTTGTGCACAAATTTCATGCACTTGGCCTCTAGTTTATATATAATCTATATGACATGTGCCTTTAGCTGTTTCTCTAGGTATGCTCTATAATTAGCCCATTCTCTTTCCCTAGAAAAGTAATAAAAATAAAATAAGGAAGTGATTTCAAAACAAAGCTATACATCGACTTAGGTTTTGTGAAGAATAAATAATATAATGCATGAAAATGGCTAATCACAGTGCCTAGCAAAGTGTAAGTACTCACAAGTTTTTTAAATTTTTGTTTCTGAAACAGAAAACAATTTAGAATGTTGTTACCTAATAAATAACATTTAAAAAATAAGAAATGATTTTGAAACTAAATTACTAACCACTTTAAAGGAAACATTAAATGGCATATTAGAAAAATAAATGACTTGATAAGAAATAGGACATTGTTTTCAAGCAAAAGAAATGGCCTTGGTGAGCTGTTGAATGTCTGAAAAGATATGGGTTAACTGGCAAAATGGAAGTAAAACAGGGTCGGGAGGGATAGAAACCTGTGCCAACAGGATCTGGGCTTTTATCTAGTGAAGACTGGTGAGGAATACCGTCAGGGCCCTTACACAGCATGATTAGTTTTGCCTATTTTATTTGTATTATTATTATTTTGGTTGTTCTCATTGCACTCAGTTCCAATTTCCATTTTTCAGCATTTTTTTTTTTGCCAGTCTCCATCACCTAGTAACTGACACAAGGAATAACAGTTACCTCTGGGTTCATCTTGATCATTGTTTAATTTCTATATTTTTTTTAGATTTATTTCCTTCTGTTGAAATCTCTTTGGTAAGAATATTTGAAAGTGTAATTTTTCTTTCTGTTTTTTTTTTCATTTTCTATATGACAGAAGCTGACAAGAGCAAAGACATTCAATTATTCTGATTGCTTATGGCCCATCTGTGGCATCAAAAATAGTTTGTTGAAATCAGCCTCAGGAGGACCAGACATCTTGGTCCTATTTTCTGTTGTCATGTGTGCTAAGCCACCATGTGTAGGGGAAATGCTCACAGCTATGGTTGGAGATGGGTACGCAGTTCTCTAGCACCGCTATCTGACAACACTGAGGTCAGGTGCATAGATCATCACAGGTAACTCCTCCGTGGACACTGTTCGCTGAAGCCATATGTTTAAGTGGACAAATCAAGGTGGACGTCAAAAGGTTTTTGTGTTGTTGTTTTTCCTGATTCCATAAATTTCAACACTCACAGAAAATGGTGACTTTAAAATTTAGTTTCATTGGATGGTCATGCCAGTATTGTGTAATACTTAGTTTCAATGAGAGTAAATTCTCAGGCAATTCTCAAGCTCCATGCTAACAGCCCCCACCCTGCAAGGCTCCTCGGCCTCAGCCCCGCGAAGCTCCATGCTCACAGGCCCTGCCCCGCGAGGCTCCTCAGCCTCCTCGGCCCGCCACGCTGTGAGAGCTGGTACTTTGGTCATTTGGGCCCACAGCTCCCTCCTCCCGCCACCGCACCGTGCTCCTGCTCCCTCAGCTCCCTAGCCTGCTGTATGGTCGTCAGTCTGGTCGTTTAGGTCATGACGGCACCTGGCTTTTATATATTAGGATGCCAAGGGGATATAGGCAAATCACTGAAAGTGTCTGCTACAGAGATTTGTCCACATTTCTATTTTTACATGTAAAAGCTAGGGCAAAGATTTTCTGTGTTTTTCTTTTTTTAATATATTTTTATTTATTTCAGAGAGGAAGGGAGAGGAAGAGAGAGAGATAGAAACATCAATGATGAGAGGGAAGCATTGATTGGCTGCCTCCTGCACGTTGGACCAAGCCCCACAACCCCGGCATGCACCCTTGACCAGAATTGAACCTGGGACCCTTTGGTCCACAGGCCGATGCTCTATCCACTGAGCCAAACCTGCTAGGGCTCTGTGGTTTTTATTTCAAGAATATAAAGATGTCTACTGGGCTCATTGGCATGGAATACTTGCTAATGCCTATTCAATTAAACAACAAATTAAATCTATTTTAGTTTGTGTACTTAATCACCAGATATATATAAAGATAACAAAGAGTAGCAATACCCATTCCCACTCTCCATTTCCTTGTCATATACTCTTCCAGCAATGCAGTGAGAAGTCTTATGAAAGTAAAAATTGAATAGCATTATAATTTTAATTTACTGTTTGGAAGCTGAAAGAATCACATTTACAACATGCTTTTGATTATACTTTTACTCTCTGTAATTTCAGGTTAGTTCACTTGAACTCTGATCACATATGCAATTTAATTCCAGTTGGAGTGTATTATTATATTGCATTATAGCCTATTAGCATTTATTGGGTACTACCAATCTGAAATGTAAATGTGATTTTTTTAAATCTTCTTATGGAAACTAACTTGAGAAGGAAATATTAATCCTGTAATATGAATAAGTTACCTATATAGAAATTTATTCATAAAGCAATTTTTGTAATTATCATTGATCAACCTATTTTTCATAGCATTTTTCCACAATGTACTTTTTTTGTCATCAATCCCATATTTACTTATTTTACATATGTTTTAATAAAACTTTTTCAAATATACAGGTAAATTGGAAGAAGTGTACAGTGTGCACCTATATGCCCATGACCTACATACAATTAACATTTGACTATATTTGCTTTATCACATAAATCTTTCGGTTTCCTCATAGTGTTATAGTAAATTACCACAAATTAGTGGCTTAAAACAACACACACTTATTATTTTACAAAGCTGCATGTGAGAAGACTATGAAATGGGTTTCACAGACCTAAATCCAAGGTGTTGGCAAGACTGTGCTTTCCCCAACTCATTGCCTTTCTTGAGGCTCTAGTGGAGAAACTATTCCCTTGTATTTTCCTGTTTCTATAGGCCATCTGCATTCTTTGGTTTGTGGTCTTCCTCCATCTTCAAATCCAATAACATAGCATCTTTTTCTGACTCTGATCTCTGCTTAAGTGTCACTTCTCCTTTTCTCTTCTACTTCATTCTTCCACCTTTTAAAGACTCTTAGTGATAATATTTGACCCAGTATAATTTCCCTACTTTTGGGCTCATAAATTAATGATATCTGCAAAGATCCCATTGTCATGTAAGCTAAAATCTACAGCTTCACATTATTCTGCCTGCTGTACCATCTATCCTCTGTCTATCCCTCCTTCTCTGACCAATCCATTTTGGGGGTGCATTTTAAAATAAATTGCAGAAAGCTTATTCCTAAGGGTCACACTCTATTCTTTAGTTCTCAGTGCTCTGTAAACAAAAGTTATCTGTACCTTTAAATTTCATTTAAAGAAGAGTATATTGTACATGTCTTTTTTCCAGGAATTTTGTTTGTGCAAATGCTTAGAAAGTTTTGCTATTCTATGCATGTATTTTTCCCAATCTGCTTAGTGTGTTAAAATAGCATGCCAATTTATGGATATTTGTAATGTTTGTTCTAACATTTGTTTCCTTTTTACCGCTTTATGTAAATATTTTGCTTTCAAGAAGCCCATATCAAACACTTCTCACAATATTGGTTGATAAATAGAGAAATGATATCCATGTTCCAATAGGGTGTTTTATTTCTATGATCCAAGCTTTACAGCAGTGTGGTTCATTGGATATATATATATATATATATATATATATATATATCCAAATTGCTCTAAATAATCTCTTAATAAAGAAAACATTTTTCTCCTTCAAGGTATGTTGTCATAGAAATATAAAATTGTGAATAATTCAGCTATTTATATTTGCCTCTATAATATGATATCAACTCTGAATTTACAAATTAATATGATCACACCTAATGAACTAGAATTTACCATGTTTCCATTCAAAAAGTAAAAAATTCACAATGGTAGTAATATGAATTGACATATATTGAGTATTAAATGTGTTCCAGACATTGTAAATTATTTAATATTAGCACCCCTATTGTATAGATGAGAAAAATATGCATAGACCAGTTAAGTAAATTATCCATAGTCATATAAATAATGTGTAGTGAAACTAAAATTGAAGCAATACTTCTGAACTTTATGCCTGGGGTTCAGATGGAGACAGTAATAAAAAAAACTCATCTTATTCCATCTGGAGGTAATAACGGGAGGCTTTCCAATGGAGATAACTTTTTTATCTCCAATTGCATAATACTAATACATAGTGTTATCAGCTATACTCACCATGCTTTACATGCTGGATCATATGGTAGTTCTATTTTAATTTTCTAATTTATTTCCATACTTCTTTTCATAGTGGTTGCACCAATAGAGTTAACTTCTAAAGAACATGTTCAAGTCAGTCCATAGTAGAAATCAGAGTCTTTCAGACCAAGAAAATAGAATGGAGGAATACCTAGAACAGTTCAAAAGGATAATTATTTCACCACCATTCTTACCCAAGGGGCATTTGGTAATGTTTGGAAACATTTTTGCTTGTGACAAATATACAGGCCGCTAGAGCATCTATTGGTTAGGGGTTAAGGAAGCTGCTATGCATCCTACAATGTATAGAACAACCCCCAGAACAAAAAGAATCATCTGGTCCAAAATGCCAGTAGTGCTGAGGTTGGTAAACTAACTGAGAGCATGTATAAATGCCTGAAGAATGGCACATGCAGGAATTAAGTAGTTTTAGTGGCTAGACAGAAGAATGAGTAGAAAAGTGGGAGTGATGAGCATGATAAGACAGCCATGTGCTACTCATGAATAGTTTTGTAAGTTACCCAAAGGAGTCTGGACTTCATCCTCCAAGTAATGCAGAGCCAAAGAATTTTTTAATAGTGGGATGACTTGACAAACCTATATATCTTGGGAGGAGAGATTGGTTTATGAGAGAGAGAAAAAAAGATATGCATATTAAAGCAGTTTATAAAATTCTACAAAATTTTAGGCATTATTATTTTATATAGTCAAGTCCTCATCATTAACATAAGTTGATATTTAGTGATTTTTATTAGAGCAATAAAAATATCACACCATAGGCAAGATCATCTACTAGTGATCACTCTCATGATCTGATGCATCTTTACTGCACCTTAAATAGCTCAGACATGTGTTCTTTGATTTCTATAAAAATGCCACTTCTTATTCTCCTCACACCTATTTATATTTCTAACTCTCCGATAATGCATTCATATTGTGAATCTGTCCACCTATTAAGCTATCTCTGCTGCAGCATACACCATGCCCCCAGTGGTTTATATTGCTTTGACATCGACAGTGGAACTCAGCACATTGCTCATTCAGATACAGAAAATTGCAAAATAAAAACTAAAATACAGAGAAATTAATGTTTCTATTAATTTATCCATATTTCCATTGTCTTTTCTCTTTCTATTCTTTCTCTGTATTCTTGTTCTTCCTTATTCTTCTCTCTGTCTTATGTATAGGATCTGGCTGTTGGCAATAGGAAAAAAATAACAGCAGGAAAGAAACTCTTACCAAAGTCGAATTGAGGCATCTGATTTGGTTACTTGTGAGGTATAATTATAAATGACTTTGAATTTGGCCTCTGGCAGGCAACCTCTAAGATAGCTCCCAATAATCTTGCTTTCTGGTATTTACAGTCTGGAGTAATTCTCTCCCCAAGAATAGCCAGTAGAGAAATGAAGTTCTTAATCTGACAACACTTGAGGAGCTGCAGAACCACCAGTAGCCCTCCAACTTACCTGAAAGTGGATCCTGCCATAATGAGCCTTCAGAAGAGACACTAGCAGAGGCCTTGGTTTTAGGACTCTGAGAGACTAAAGTAGGGGACCATTTAAGCCATGTCCAACTTTGGGACCATGGAAACCGCGAGGTAATAAACCTGTGTTGTGTTCAGCTACTCAATGTTGTGGTGATCTGTTATACAGTAATAGATAAGTAATGTATGGCCCCTAATCTAGTTTCTTCGTGAAATTAAATGTCTTTCTCAGCACCTCTTAGGCACTGAGGATGCAAGTATGAAAAAATGTGTGGATTTCAAATTGTAAAATCCAAAGGAAGGTTTGTTCCATGTGAGATAAGTGAATTTAATGAAGATAGTTTACACATATATTTAGCTATTTGTGACATTTTAAAAACATAAATGAGAAAAAAAAATTTCTTCTCTGCTATGGGCAGTCACCTTAAGACTTTGACCATAGTGTGGAATGACAAAATTAAAACATTTTGGACCTAACAGCTGACACAGTTTGTACTAGTTGAGGTCATCGTAACAAATGATATAATTAAATTCAAAATAGCAGCAAAACACAGTAGCCATTTATCTCATTCTCATAAAGTTCAAAACCGAGGTTTCTGATCTACATGAATCTCTCTTATCAGTTATAAATTTGAAATCCTGCCTTTTCAATCTTGAGGCTCTATCATTTTCAATTTATTCCCAAAGTTTTTATAGAAGGAAACATGGATGCAGTATTGTTCATAGGCAGATTTTATGAGCAGTGTCAAGAATTGGCTTTCATAATTTCTGCCAGTATTTCTTTTTCGGCCACTATATCTGTAGTCATGCCTAACCCAGGGAGTTGGGGAATTCAGTCCAACAATGCCCTGCAGGAGGTATAAGTTGATTTAGTGACCAGCAAATAAGGCTCTACCACAATTTCTGACTCTGCCACTTTGCAAATGAGAAAATAGAGATTTAAGGAGAGTACAATACACTTGACAATGTTCACACCATGAAAGTAATTATCGATGGTCTAGAATCGGTTCCTCTAACCTCTTGTTTGCTACATTTTCTGTCAGTAATTATATTTGAAAAACATGGAGAATAAATAAGTAATTATTTTTATAGAGTTCTGGAAGGCTAAAGTTATTAAAAATTTTGGTAGAATATTATAAAAGGTCATTTGCAAAGATTAGAATATGTAATTAATCAACATGTAATTACTTAGTGTGCCAATTTAAAGGAAGTAGACCATGGGTCTCGGTTTATATTGAAAGGGCAAATGAAATATAGCCTCTCTAATCTTACATTAATGAAAATTAATTAATGAAAGCATAGTTCAATTGCAAGAAAACATTTGAGGCATATGTAGGGGTCCTAGGTGCATCTATTTAATTAGAAATATATTTTATTTTAACTAAATTTAAATTTCATGTAATTAGACCAACAGCACTAGAAAGAAAGGAAAAATTGACATTGTGTCTCAAATGAGTTGTGTAGATTCTAGCATTCATTAACCTTTACCTAGATTAGCCATTTCAGAAAGGTCTATGTGACCAGGAGGTTAGAAAGTTTAGTTAGCCTGAACTTGGCAAAGAAGTCACATTGCATCCAAGTCCTCAACACTAAATTTTACTTTCACATTAGACTGTCCCAGTTCTCAAAACCTTAGACTAGTTTACAAAAGCATTTTTTTCTCTTTCCAATTAACACTAAAATATATAAATCATGCTTTTTCTTAACTATGTAATTAAAATATAATTATGTTGTCTACTGTTGTTCTTTAACAGAAATGGGGTTTCTACAGCTTTTAAGTAGAAAGGCTCACTAGGATTAATTTTCAATAAGAACACACCTGGGAGTTCCTTATATGTGATTTTTATACAAATTATTTTCACCATAGAAATGAGAATACACTGGACTTCCCATCCATTATTTCACAGGACACAAGCATAACAATACCTTGTGATCAATTGAAGATGCTGCATTTAATTTATTTCATAAATTAATTAATTAATTAAATAATATAAAAAATAAAAGCATATTGAGAGCAAAATATCTCAGAAGTACAAAAGGAGAAAATAAAAATGTGAGACAGTAAAAAGGTAGCAGTTAAAGAAAATTATATATATACTAGAGGCCGGGTGCACAAAAATTTGTGCACTCTGGGGGGGCCCTCAGCCCGGCCTGTGCCCTCTCATAGTCTTGGACCCATCGGGGGATGACCATCTGCTGGATGAGGCCTGCTCCCCAGGGGATTGGGCCTAAGCTGGCAATCAGACATTCATCTGGCAGCCCTCGGGGGATGTCCACTTGCCAGCGGGGAGCAGACCTAAGCTGCAGTCGGACATCCTTAGCGCTGCTGAGGAGGCAGGAGAGGCTCCCACCACCACCGCTGTACTGGCAGCCATCAGCCTGGCTTGTGGCTGAGCAGAGCTCCTCTATGTGGGAGCTCACTGACCACCAGAGGGCAGCTCCTGCATTGAGCATCTGCCCCCTGGTGGTCAGTGTGTGTCATAGTGACCAGTCCTTCCCAGTCGTTCTGCTGTTAGGGTCAGTTTGCATATTACCCTTTTACTATATAGGATAGAAGCCTGGTGCATGGGTGGGGGTCAGCTGGTTTGCCCTGAAGGGTGTCTCGGATCAGGGTGGGGGTCGTGCTTGGGTGCCTGACCAGCCTGGGTGAGGGGCTGATGGCTGTTTTCAGGCTGCCCGCACCCCCTTCAGGTTGGGTGTCCCCACTGGGGTGCCTGGCCAGCCTGGATGAGGGGCTGTTTTAAGGCTGCCCTCACCCGCTTTAGGGTGGGGGTCCCCACTGGGGTACCTGGCCAGCCTGGATAAGGGGCTGATGGCTGTTTTCAGGCTGCCCGCACACCCTTCAGGGTGGGGGTCCTCACTGTGGTGCCTGGCCAGCCTGAATGAGGGGCTGAGGGCTGTTTTCAGGCAGCCCAAGCCTGCAACTGAAACTCCCAGTCTCTCTTTTTTTCTTTTTCTTTTTTTATTCTGGGATTTATTTACCTTCCGTAATTAAAACTTTGTTGCAGCTCCAGCTCTGAGGCCGGCTGCCTGAAAGCAGGTTTCTGGGGTTTGTTTAGCTTCTGTAATTGAAACATAGCTGCATTTTGGAGCTGTTGCTTTCAGGCTCAGAGCTGGGCCGGGAACCTTGGCTTCCTCCATCGCCAGGGCAACCAAGCCTCATGTTCGCTTCAGCTGCGTGGCTGCTGGCCGCCATCTTTGTTGGCAGTTAATTTGCATATCACCCTGATTAGCCAATGGGAAGCGTAACGGAGGTATAGTTAATTACCATGTTTGTCTATTATCAGATAGGATTTTATATATATCCTACCTAATAATAGACAAACATGTAAATTGACTGCCCCTCCGCTACGCTCACCAGCCAATCAGGAGAGTATGCAAATTAACCCAACAAAGATGGCAGTTAATTTGCATATGTAGGTGCAAAGCAGCAGAGCAAAGACTGAAGGCTCCGGCCGAAGCGAAGGCCTGGGTCCTGGGTGCCAGAGGAAAACCGGTGCCGGCAGCCAGGGGAAGGGAAGGCCTATTGCACGAATCTCTTCGTGGAACGGGCCTCTAATATATATATAAAGGCAGTGACTGTGACCACCAAAACAACCATTTGACCGGTTGCCATGTGGTGCTAGCATAGATGCATAGACACAGGTAAAGTCTATGAGTGAACTAAGAATGAACAAGACAAATGCTTGCCTTCACAGAGCTCACATATAAGAAGGTTAGGTCAGGGATGAGAATCCAAAATTAACACCAGCACAGACCTAAGCTGCCACTTCTCAGAGCAGACAGAGATACACCCAGTAGCAGACTGGGGGCGTGACTGACAGGTTGGTGCAGACGTGAAGGCGGGGCCATTCTGGATTTCCCAGAGAAGCCAATGGCTGCCTAGGAGGTAGAACTTTTGATGCTGGCTGGCATAGAAACTGACCAATCAGAACCTAATCTGGGTGAACTATGAAGGCAGAACCTAAGGTGGGAGCTGAGGAGGGATTTTAAGGGCAACAGCTGTTTGGTGTAAGGTGAAAGAAAGCGGTTCAGCCCTGACTGGTTTGGCTCAGTGGATAGAGCATCTGCCTGCGGACTGAAGGGTCCCAGGTTCGATTCCGGTCAAGGGCATGTACCTTGGTTGTGGGCACATCCACAGTGGGGGGTGTGCAGGAGGCAGCTGATCGATGTTTCTCTCTCATAGATGTTTCTAACTCTCTATCCCTCTCCCTTCCTCTCTGTAAAAAAATCAATAAAATATATTTAAAAAAAGAAAGCTGTTCAATTTTTTAATAACTGGTTTGGCAATACAGTGCATGTGGCTGGCTATCCATCCAGATATAGGGGTTATGTATTTTTGTCTGCCAAGAGCATCTCCTCCTGCTGAAAACAGCTTTTACCTCCCATTTAAGCAATCCTATCCTATGTAATCTATTTATACTAATAAAAGGGTAATATGCTAATTAGACCGGATCGAATGGCCATCTTCCGGACGTCCAACTTCCTTCTGGACAAAGCCATGGTGGTGGGGGCTGAGGCAGAGGCAGTTAGGGGCAATCAGGCCAGCAGGGGAGAGCAGTTAGGGGCAAGATCAGGCTGGCAGGGGGTTAGGGGTGATCAGGCTTGAAGGGGAGGGCAGTTGGGGGCAACAAGGCCAGCAGAGGAGGGCAGTTAAGGGTGACCAGGCTGGCAGGAGAGGGAAGTTGGGGGCGAGATCAGGCCGGCAGGGGAGGGCAGTTGGGGGCGACCAGGCTGGCAGAGGTGGGCAGTTGGGGGTGATCAGGCTGGTAGGGGAAGGAAGTTGGGGGCATTAGGCAGGCAGGCAGGTGAGTGGTTAGGAGCCAGTGGTCCTGGATTGGAGAGGGTGAAGGCCGGGCTAAGGGACACTCTCCATGCATGAATTTTGTGCACAGGGCCTCTAGTAATAATAATAATGGGGAAGGGTGGAGAAAGAATCCTAAAGCCTCTATTATTTCACAAATAGTCAAGCCACCAGGAATACATGTGGGATCATTTGATGGTAATATTTTAGCTTTATTGAGTGAACATTTCTAAACCTCCATTATGTATATGGTTTAGCAGTCTCATCGAGTCCTGGTCAGTATTCTAAAGGAGAAGGAAATACACTGGAAATAGAGACTAGAAAAAGTTTCAAAAGCTGTAAAATCTTCATCGGCTGAATAATCCAGCAATTGAAGTTGGAGATATTAGTGTGTCATATTTACCTCAGGTTCATGACCAAATCTGGCCAATCTCCACTAAACACTATGAATTGGTGAGTTCCCAGCTAATTTAAATACATGAATCTCAAACTATATTAATGTTAAAATGGAAGACACGCTTTTCTGCTTGCTGTTCTGAAGATATGTACCTGTAACTACAGCTCTAATAGTGTGGTCCCTTTTACATGGATAACAATATTTTCACCTTCCATCTTCAAGTTTAGGGACAGTAACAGCTTTCTGCCCTTGCTAGACACTGAGTGCACCAACATTCCTCAACCTAGCTTACACTTCTGCAAGTAGCTCCTTGGTCAAATTCTCTTTATGAGCCTGTTTAAGTTCACCTGCGTTTTCATGACCAGAACCTGTATGATAAGCTTGACTGGGTGACCTTTTATAAGATGGTTACCTATTGGCCTCTCCCCCAAGGTCTTCAATCCCCTTTACCCTGCTCTGCAATTTTCCCATAGCACTTATCATCTTTCCTATTTTAAAATAATTTATAATCTTGTTCCTTTACAACTGATCTACCTTTGGTAGAGACAAAACCATGAAAGCAGAGATCTTCATACAGTTTGTTCACTGAGACATCATACACAAGTACTGTGAAGAGTATTTGGTGCATCACAGGTACTGAACAATTATTGAATAATGAACAAATGCATTAATCTATTAGCCATATATGGTAAGTTTCCCAGAAAATGTTTCGAGTCTTAATGAATATTGGTATACTTTCTATCAATTAACTACAATTATGCCTTTCTCATTAGCCTTAACAAACTTTAGAAAAGAATATAAGGCTCAAAGTGGACCATCAAACAGTACTTGTAGAATTCAGTGAAATTAAGTGAATATATTTTAAGGCAGCTGAACTAGCTCTGTTTGCATGTATTGATCATTAGCCATTTTGTACTGCAGCAAAAAGCCAAAATTTCAGAGGCTTAAAGTGAAGAGTTTGAAAGTTCTCAGTCTCACTACATGTGAGGGACTCTGATCCTTGTCTTCCTTACAGATTAGCTAATGAAGCTTCTCTGTATCATTGGTTGCTATGGAAAAGGCACATGGAGATTCACACTCTTGCTCAGCCATTTATGTTCTGAGTGATACACATTAATTCTGTTCTCATATCACTGACTAAAGCAAAGCACATGACCATTTGAAGAGAGTAGAAACATCCAAGAAGGAGGAAAAACAGAAATATTAATAATGTGCATGAAACACTACCCATTGGATCTGATGGCTTCAGCTAATAACCTATGGCAGATGTTATCAAAGGTATCTTACAATACTTTTTAAAATGTACTTTTTGTATATATCTATGTATATGTACAAATATATATCAATCATCAACTATAATCATCAACTATACAAATCACAATCCATTATATATAATATATGCAGGATAACAAGGTAGAGGAATTCAGCAAAACGCAAATTTTAATT
The DNA here is from genome assembly GCF_000147115.1 of Myotis lucifugus. NCBI lineage: Eukaryota > Metazoa > Chordata > Mammalia > Chiroptera > Vespertilionidae > Myotis > Myotis lucifugus. Next base: position 5,820,320 of record NW_005871082.1, on the reverse strand, counting down.
GTCCACAAGGTCCTTGCAGTTTATTTTAAGGAGGATGTTTTTTTAAAAACAAACAAACAAACAAAAAAAACAACAACAAAAAAAAACAAAATAAAAACAAACAAACAAACAGAAAACATTAAAATGATTGATTTCTGAGAGGGTAAAACATTTTTATACTCCTTGCTTCTGATTCTCAGAATCAGAATATTTCTTGAAAAAGTTAAAAATAAACTTGTTTTTAAATAGAATTGAACAAAACTTAGAAAAGAAAACCCAAGCCCAAATGTACTGATATATTATTTATAAATGGTGTCACTCAGCTATTATAGGAATACCCAGACCCTCCTTGAGCTATGCAAAATAATACTAAATTGTTATAGATTGTTTTGTTTTGATTTTTGAGAAGAACATGCGGACAACAAGGATAAAAGCACAGAGCCATCTTATATGATTTATGATGTTTTCTGCTCACCCAAGGCTCATTCTGTTCTCTCGTTACTCTTTAGTAATATAACTTGGTCATTTCCCAAGTATTTTAAGACACTATTCACTTTATGCCTGTCTCAATAAATTTACAAAAAAATTCATGTTTCTGTCCAAAGAATCTGTTCCAATCACAGATTTATTACTCCCTATATGGCTAAATTCCAAGCAGAACTATGTCAGCAGTGAGAATGACAATAAGTATCCCGTAGGATCAGAAACATGAAATCGGAAATAAAACAATTCCTCTTTTCTGCCTTTGAGGTTTTCTTAAAATACCTTTATGGATATAATTAAGGCAATCAAATTCATATTTAAACAGTAAAATGCTCCTGATAAACTTTAAAAGTTGAAAAGTCTACCCCTCCCCACTTTTGATGGTTTTAGCTTATCTAATCAAGTGAGAAAATCAGATTTTCCCACACTACACCAATTCAGTATAAAAAACAAACATGAACTAAGATCAGGGGATATGCATTGCCTGGCCAACAGCCTCAAAAGTTATGGAATAATATGCTTTTATTTTCAGAAATGTTCAAGTTTATGCTAATAAAACTATGTTGATTTGGTTAAATCAAAATTAATTCTTTTAATCTATAGTTTCTATTAATTTTGAATATATAATGTACACATTATCTGTGCTAAGTTTGTTTTATTTCCTCGTGCTGAATAAATGTACTAGCCCTTGGAAAAAACTGTTTTGAATTTACCTCCTATTTGTTGACACAAATGTTTCAATATCTTTACCTGTTTTTGTTGCTGCTGAATCATATTGCAAAAAACAGCAATTGACAGGGATAGGAACTAATCATTTTCTACTTGGCCTTCAATTGAGAATATATATCATTGTATTACATGATGTATGTTTTCTATAAAATTGTGAAATTCAAGTCTTTCAATTCTTCTGATAGCAAATGCAAGATCATAAACAAACAAATGATAAAGAGCTGCTACCTTTGTGACTAATACACTGTTTGGAGACCAAACTCCAGAGGTGGCTATACTAGAAGTATAGTCATGTAAACAAATACTGTAGCATAAGAATATTAGAAATAATTTTATATTATTGCAGAACATTGTTCATGTTGTGTTGACTGGTCAGAACAGTTGACCTGCTTCTCTGACCTTTGACCTTGCTTGAAAGGATATAAGATTCTGGTGAGCAGAGCAGCATGAGCAAAGCACTGCAGGGGAGTTCTCCTCTCAGGGTTCCATTTCCTCTCGAATCCTGGCTCTAAATGAAGGTTCCCATTGCCTGATCTATTGAAAAGTTTAGCCTCATTCCGCCACTAGAAGACTAAAGTATCCACCGCCCTGATCAAAAAACAAAAACAAACAGAAAACCTTGTCAAGTATTTAGGACATAGAGCTGGGATATCTCCCAGTCCATAGGAATGGACTGCAAGTGTAAAGTTAGTGTTTGCTCATTTTGTTTGTATGTCTTAATGATCAGCTGGACCATTCCACATGTCCTCACCTTTGGAAGGCTTTCCTGATTCCTGAGCTTAGTCTCAGACACCTTGCTCTTTTGATCCCATTGACTTTGTTAGTCATTCTAGCAGAGATAGAACTTAACCTTATTTTACTTAAGTCACAGTTTCAGTTAATATGCTTGCTTTGCCACATTCCATTAAATTGAGCCATTAGATTTGTTTGTTGCATAAAAAATGAGTATATTGGCTAAAATTCATTTTTTATATTGTCTGGAGTTTTGCTTAGAAATAATAAGTAACTATTCACACATCATAGTCTACTATATGAAGATAAGTAATACATAGCAAAATTCGTATACTTTGAAACTCTCTTTTTTTTCTGTAGCCCTATGTCTTGTGCCTCATGCTGTCTTACTGGTTTTGTCTGCTGGAGCCTGTTCATCAAATCTTCCATCATATCAAGATATAAAAGAATCCTGGAAGCTTAAATGGTATTCTTCTCTCCAGGTATTTAGGGAGAATCAGAGCTTTAAAAAGTGGATTAACTTATTAAAGTTAGATCTTCAGACTTTACCTGAGGGGCATAATTTTGAAGAATACTGGAATCTTCTTGTCTTGAAATTCTAACTTCTCAGTATTTGCCTATATACCTCCTAATTCATGAGGGCAGACTCTTGAAGACTATGGTCCTAGTACAGACTTAGCACAATAAGTAACCACCATTTGCATTGTAAACAATATATTTTTAAAATTATAGAAATAATGCAAAATCTTCAATTGGATACATGAACCATGGTCCTGGGATTTTATATTTTACATCACATCTAAGATGTCCTCCCTGTGCAGGTCAGACTTTAAGGTGACCTCATGATTCCACATCCTATTGTCTTTGTCTAATCCCCTCGTCTTGAGTGTGGGAGGGATTGGCAACTTACTTTCAACCAATAGACAATGTCAAAGGCACCCATTATACTAGTCTCTGTCTTGCTCACTGGCTTTCTATAGTGTCTCTCTTTCCTTTCCTCATAGGCTTTGAAGAAACAAACTGCCACAAGGAAATGAATTCTGCAAACAACCTGTAGGAAATGAGTAGTAAGCCCTCATTTAAATCCAACCTCTGATGAGAACCCAGCTCTGGTACCACCTTGATTGCTGCCTTGTGACACCTAAATTAGTGTTTCTGACCAATCCCAGTGTGGGGTGTATGTGTGACTGGGTATGGGGGTGAGGGGTGGGGCTTCCCACATGACACTAAGCAATTCTCAGAATATCAGGTCAGATTCTGAGAATTCAACTCAGTTTTGACGCCTATCTGGAGATAGCATCAGGTCAGTCTTACAAGACTGCAGCCCCTTTTCCCCCCAGATGCCAGCTTGTTCTCTGTACTTTGAACAAATCAGCTATAAATCAGAGGTCCCCATGACCCTTGATTGGGGTCAATTAATTTACTAGAGAGGTTCACAGAACTCAGAGAAGCATTTTACTTACTAGGTCACTGGTTTATTATAAGGCTGTAACTCAGAAACAGCCAGGTGAAGAAATGCACAGGGCAAGCCTTGGGGAAAGGACATGAACTTCCATGCCCTTTCCAGCTGCACCACTTGCCTCAAATCTCTACTTGTTCATCAACTCAGAATCTCTCTGAACCCCATCCTCTTGGGTTTGTGTGGAGGCTTCATCACCTAGGTAGGACTGATGAAGTCATTGATCATTGGAGAAGGACTTCGATCTCCAGCCCCTCTTCCCTCCTAGGGGTCAGGAGTGAGACTGAAAGTTTCAACCCTCTGATCAGTTGGCTGGCTTCACTGTCAAAGGGCCCCTATCCCTAGGTGTTTTCCAAAAGTCCCTTCATTAACATAACAAAAGACATCTTATCATTCTCAACACGGGGAAATTCCAAAGGTTCTGGGACATATAAATCAGGAACTATGAACAAAGACAGAACACACACACACACACACACACACACACACATATATAGTATAAATCACAATATGGCACACCCTAAGTAGAGAACCCATTTAGCTTGTGCGTGGACTCCAGACCCTCTGAAACTATGTGATGATACATGCATATGGTTTTAAACTTCTAAGTTTATGACAATTTGTTACGCAGCATGGACAACCAATAACCTTCTTACTCCCTGATTCCAGAACAGTGTCAATACATAAAACATTCTACCATTTGCTTGTAACTGGCAAACATTGAATAGTTAATGTTGCTTTTATATGAGATACTCAGACTAGCTGGTTTTATGAAGTATTGGTAACTACCAGGGGAAGACACTTTACTACTGTGCACAAAAACCATATGGAGAGGTTACAAAAATGTTCCTTTCCTTGCTGAAGTTTACTACATCCATATCTGCCTAATAGCCAGGGATAGTAAATGGACCCATTTTGTAATATTACCTCAGAAAAAAAACCCTAAAAGTACCACGTAAGTTATGCACAAACTCGCTTTATATGGGGCTGCACCACTCCCATTTATGTCTATGTATTTGTCATGGTTTAAATTAACACATGAACAGCCACACTTGCTGCGAAAGACTATTTCTAAGAAGTACAAGGAGGGTTTGCAAAAAATGCTGAAAGGGCACATAAAGACATGCACAATTTTTCTCCATACATTTATTTTGAACTTTTAAAAATTTTTTGAGGCTGTTTTCTCCCTCTTCATCACACTTGGACAGATTAGTAGTTGAACAGCAGCTAAAGGCAGCTGTGATACGGTGTCCTCACCCTGAAATTTTTGTTTTCCATGTCTCCCTACAGTGCTTTGCACTCTAACTGAAATCTAGGTCTTTCTTCTTAGGATCCTCTTCCTCCACGCTGTGCTCCCTCCCCAGTGGATTATTCATATTCCACTGACTAAAGGGTTTTCCAGGGATGAGAGAATACTGGCAGTCCTATATTGAGAGTCACTAATATTTTATTTTCTCCCCGGCAAATTCAGATCAGTTACATTGGGGACACACTTTACACCTCAACATCTTAACCAGATGTAATCTAATTACATGGCTAGCACTGTTTATCCTGCATTGTTTAAAGCTCAGTATTGAAAAGGAAAACTTTTAAACATGCTTATGTAGTAGGCTTAATAATGCCCCCTTCTCACGCCCTCCTCACCCCTGCCTCCCTGCCAAAAAAGTCCACCTTCTAAACCCTGCAACCTGTGAATAGGCTACCTTCCATGGTAAAAGGGACGCAGCAGGTGTGGTTAAATGACAGATCTGGAAATGGGGAGATGATCCTGAATCATCTGGGGGACCCAATGTCCTTATCGCAAGGGTCCTTATAACAGGGAAACAGACAAGAGAAGATGGAAGCTGAGGTCAGAAAGAAGGTGCTTTGTTGTTGGTTTGAATATAAAGAAGTGGGGAAGGCATAGGCCCAGCAATGTAGACATCTTCTAAGCTGGAAAAGAATTCTTCTTTAGAGCCTCTAAAAAAGACACAGCTTTGAGCCCATTTTTTTACTTTTGACCTCCAACACTATCCTATATAATAAAAGGCTAGTGACCATAAGCATAACTATCGGAATGACCAGTCGCCATGAGGTTGCATTGACCACCTCTCGGTACCTCCTCCTCCTCCCCGCCGAACCTGCAGGCTCTGATAGCACCATGGCAAACCGGGAACCATGGCGAACCAGGGGGTGGTGGCAGGGCAGGACTGGGGACTGGGGGGAGGGCAGAAGATGGCCCTTATCGCAGGCTAGGCCAAGGGACCCTACCTGCACATGATTTCATGCACTGGGCCTCTAGTAAGATAATAAGTGTGTGTTGTGTTAAGCCACTAAATTTTGGTCAGTTTGTTAAAGTAGCAAAAGGAACCTAACACAGGAATGCCAAAATCTGCTTAGGAGGTTTAGAAACAAAAGGATCTTATAAACTTGCACACTCTGCGAAACCCACTGTGACCAAATATTTCTCTTGTGAAGAGGTTTATACTGCTGTCTTTATATAGATAATGGCCTTTTTTTTTCTTAGAATAAGAACATCTTATTTATGGCTTAGCACAGCCACATTAAGAAAGCACGCTATCCTGTCACCAAAATTTAAAGCCTGCCACTCTTTGCCAAAAACAAGTTTCTTTAACAGTTTGCATAGCTCTGACACCAAGAAATGATTTGGGTCTGGATAAGGTGGACATTGAAGATTTTGCCAGAATTGAGGATCAAAACCTTGTGGGGACTGTCATTTTAGATTTGTGTGGAGACCTCCCAGTATGGATTATGTTTCATTTTGTGAAGAAATTGTAGAGCTAGGGTCACATCTAGTCAAAACTCTTCATACCTGATTCAGCACAATGTAGAATATTTCTCCCGAACAAAATTCAAGTTTGAGTTCAAACAAAAGAAAACCAATTTGGAATAAGTTTGCAGATCTTATTTAGTAGGTAGCTAGGCTTCTTACCTAGGGAGGGCCACAAATTGCTCTGCTTAAGTACAGCAGACAACAGCTTCTTGATCTCATCTGTTTCTCATGAGGAAAAAATAATAGTAAATTGCTGGAAGAAGTCCAAGGGTCTCAGAATTTCCCCTTAACTTTTTGATTTCCCTTGACAATAATTCTGGCAAGTGTGTGATGTTTCCAGCCCTGCCTGAACATCTCCATGTATGGAGATGCATCCATAGATTGCTCTTCCTTGGATAGAAAGCTATAAAGTTCCCTGTCAGAGCTGAAACCTTCCTTGCTATAACCCACAACCTATACTTACTTATTACAGATGCTCCCCTAGGCAACATGACCATGATAATTCACAAATGTAAAAATATCTGTATTTGTAAGAATCAGGGCACAGTTCCTCATAAAAGTCCTCACTCCAGGGTTGGATGCATTTTTCTATCAGAATCCAAGTTGAGGTCAAGTGTTAAAAAAACAGTTATAGTTTGCCTTTCTACTGTCAGTGGGGAGAGGGAATCTAAGAATAAAATAAACAAATTAAGTGATGGATTCCTATTTTAGGCATAAGTACATTTTATAAAGACACGACTCCATGTCCACAATAATCCAAAATTGCTATGTTCCTCCAAGTCACTGTAAAAAATTGCTTGACAGGGAAAAATATTGATTTCCCATTAAAGTAGGTTTTGAAGAGTTTTCATAGAAGGTTTGATGAAAAAGCATGTTTTCCTTTCACTAGAAAGCAAAAAAAAATCATAACCTGCAAATATTAAGAAAGAATAAGTTTATTGGGTAGATGCTAAACAAAGAGAGAACACAGCAAGGTGGTGTGTCATGGCCACAACTCCTGGAATATTTTAGTTATTGACTTAGAAATGGAGGAGGCAGGCAGTACCCTTTTCTGATCCTTGCTCTGCCACTATTGTCATTGAGTAAACATCCCCAACTACTCGAATGTATGCCACCCTCTCTTTTCATCTCTATAATAAAAGGGAACTGGACAGGATTGCCTCTGCAAGTACTCTGACATTAGGCTTCCTCCTCCTCCTCCTCTTCCTAATTGATTTCAGAGAGAAAGGGAGAGGGAGAGAGAGATAGAAACATCAATGATGACTTCTCATCTGTGTAGTTTTAATTTTAACTGTTCCTAACTTTTATCAAAACTGGGAATTTAATAAAGTCAGAGGATGTCACACTTCTGCTTCCAATTAGATAATTGTATCACTTTTAGATAGTTGAAAAGAATAAATATGCACCGATCTTTTGGGTGCCATTAAGTAGATACAATTCAATTATTCCTCATCCCAAGGGTGTTACCAACCGACAACTGTCTCCTCCCGGGACAGTCATCAAGCAACCTGTTTAATGCAGGCAGATTGTGTGTCCTGGGTCTGTTCACCCAAGACTACTGTGCGTATGTTATGCATTGCCTGAGTGCCCTGTAGGCAGACATTTTTTTTCTTTATACATTCCAGTAAATAATCTTGCCTGACAAAGCACAAGTTCTGTTTGATGGAAAACCAAAATGTCAACATAATTTTAATATTTTGATTTTAACTGATTATTAGTTTGTAAAATGTATTATTAAAAGGAAAACATACTAGGTATATCTCTATATAGTAATTACTCAGCTTACTAGCTGGTATAATTTCCCTGAAATAACTTAGATACAATAAAAAAACTAAACAGTGGACAGATATTAGGAAAGCAATTTGGTATAGCATTTGAGGCTGAGAGGATCTAACCTTTCACTGATGTTTATTTTGTTTCAAAGCTTGCAAAGTGCTCTTGATGTCAGTGGTTTTGTGTTTTGATGTTAAGCAGGGAGTGAAAATATAGTTGTTGGCTTATAGCAAACTCTCATAACAGGTTCAGAATGGCTTATATCCCCCTCTGTATTCCCATCTTGCCTTCTGCTCTTCCTAACTTATGTACCTTTTTATTGCATTCATCATTCTCTTGTTTCTGTTTAGCATAGCTTTTTCATGACTATATTACTAATACCTACACACTGTTATTTAGTTTTTAATATTTTTCAAATTTATCACAAAATAACATACTGTTGTCCTAGCTGGTTTGGCTCAGTGAATAGAGCATTGGCATGTGGACTGAAGGGTTCCAGGTTCAATTCCAGTCAAGGCACGTACCTGGGTTTCAGGCTTGATCCCCAGTCCTGGTCAAGGCTCCTGTGAGAGGCAACCAATTGATGAGTCTCCCTCACATTGATATTTCTCTATGTGTCTCTCTCCCTTCCACTCTCTAAAAATCAATAGAATTAACAAGAAAAACCTCTAAGGATTAACAACAACAAAACATGCTATAAATGATCCTTGGCTCCATAATTCTGTCATCTATATTATATTGTCATGCTTCATTCATATGTGGCATGTAGTCATAGTTTATTATAGTTCGTTCTCCTTTTTCTGTATATTTCATAGTTTTAACACAAGTTTCCTCAACTTTGGCAGAACAATTGATATTTGGGACTGGATAATTCTTTGACTTGTGTGTGTTTCTGATCTGTCTAATATATTTAAAACTATGCTTAATTTCCTCCTGAGCTAGTGTTTTCTAAGGGACCTCAGCTTCTATGTCTGATAAAGTAAATATAAGCTATATACCAGCCTAACTCACATGATCTCAATGAAAGAAAGGTGGCCCCAGGTTAGAGAGCTCCAGGATGCCAAATCATTCCATTTGGATATGTCATTAACTTTTTATCTTCTGCCCTAGTCGTTTTGGTTCAGTGGCTAGAGTATTGGCCTGTGGACTAAAGGGTCCCGGGTTTGATTCTGGCCAAGGGCAAATACCTAGGTTGTAGGCTGGATCCCTGCCTTAGTCAAGCACATGCAGGAGGCAACCAGTTCATGTGTCTCTCTCACATCCCTGTTTTCCTCTCTGTGTCTCCCCCCTTCCTCAGAGTCTCTCTAAAAATCAATAGAAAAATATCTCAGGTGAGGATTAACAACAAAAAAACGTATCTACTTACCTCTAAGAAAGGCAATAATATGAGGTTCTCAGCATTGTAATGTACTAGCCTTATAGGTATATTAGTGGAGGATTGGTGATTTAATCCTAGAGGGGAGTCACACTCAGTTGTTTCTGCATTTCTTCAGAGATTCCGGCTTTTGTGTAGCCCCAAATTTTTCCTGTAAAAAAAACAATGCCAGCCCTAACCGGTTTGGCTCAGTGGATAGAGCGTTGGCCTGCAGACTGAAGGGTCCCAGGTTTGATTCCAGTCAAGGGCATGTACCTGGGTTGCAGGCACATCCCCAGTAGGGGGTGTGCAGGAGGCAGCTGATCGATGTTTCTCTCTCATTGATGTTTCTAACTCTCTATCCCTCTCCCTTTCTCTCTGTAAAATATCAATAAAATATATTTAAAACAAACAAAAAAAAACACAACAAAACAAAAACAAAACAAACAACAAAAAAAACAATGCCAGTGGTCTTGGCATTGACCTTGGCTTTTTTTTTTTTCAGTAAGAAGACAGGTGCTTATTTTCCCAAAGCAAATAGAGCAGGTAAAGGCAAGGAGAAATCTCAAAGTACTCAGTTATAGGCCCCATCCTACCCCATTCACAAAAACCACACACACCAGAAATAAACTGTCCAGAACAGTTTGTCTTACCTTGGATTTTATTTTATTTTATTTCCTTAACTAGAGGCCCGGTGCACAAAAATTTGTGCACTTGGGGGGGGGGGGAGGGTCCCTCAGCCCGGCCTGTGCCCTCTCGCAGTCTGGGACCCCTCAGGAGATAACGACCTGCTGGCTTAGGCCTGCTCCCGGGTGGCAGAGGGCAGGCCGAATCCCTAGGTGCAGCCCCTGGTCGGGCTCAGAGCAGGGCCGATTGGGGAGTTGGGGCACCGCCCCCTGTCATGCACAGAGCAGGGCTGATCGGGAGGTTTCGATGCCACCCCTAGTCACACCCAGGGTAGAGCTGATTGGGGGGTTGGGGCACCGCCCTCTGTCACACTCAAGGCAGATCGATGGGGAGGTTGTGGCGTCACACCCTGTCACCTACAGAGCAGGGCCGATCAGGGGGTTGGGGCACCACCCCTGTCATGCACAGAGCAGGGCGGATCGGGAGGTTGCGATGCCACCCTCAGTCATGCTCAGGGTAGGGCCAATTGGGGGGTTGGGGCACCGCCCCCTGTCACACTAAAGGCAGGGTCGATGGGGAGGTTGTGGCACCACCCCCTGTCATGCACAGAGCAGGGCCCATCAGGGGGTTAGGGAGCTCCCCCCTGTCACGCACAGAGCAGGGCCGATCAGGGGGTTGAGGAGCTCCCCCCTGTCACTCACAGATTAGGGCCGATGGGGGAGTTGGGGCACCGCCCCCTGTCACACACAGAGCAGGGAAGATCAGGGGGTTGGGGCGCCGCACCCTTACACACTCAGGGCAGGGCCAATGAGGAGGTTATGGCTCTACCCAGTCACACACAGAGCAGGGCCCTTGGAGGGGGGGGGGTTGGGGAGCTGCCCTCTATCACCTACAGAGCAGGGCCGATCAGGGGGTTGGGGTGCCACCACTGTCACACTCAGGGCCGGGCCGATGGGGAGGTTATGGCTCTACCCCGTCACACACAGAGCAGGGCCCGTGGGGGGGGGGTTGGGGCGCCGCACCCTGTCACACACAGAGCCGCAGGGCGATCAAGGGGTTTGGGTGCTGCCCCCTGTCACGCTGATTCCGGTGCCGGGAGGCATATTACTCTTTTACTATATAAGATAGAGGCCTGGTGCACGGGTGGGGACTGGCTGGTTTGCCCTGAAGGGTGTCCTGGATCAGGGTGGGGGTCCCGCTTGGGTGCCTGGCCAGCCTGGATGAGGGGATGATGGCTGTTTGCAGCTGGTCACACACCCTTCAGGGTGGGGGTCCCCACTGGGGTGCCTGGCCAGTCTGGGTGAGGGGCTGAGGGCCGTTTTCAGGCTGGCGGGTGACTGAAGCTCCCAACCTCTCCTTTTTTTCTTTTTTTATTCTGGGCCAGCTTTAGCTCTGAGGCTTGGCTCCAGCTCTGAGGCCTCGGCTGCTTAAAGCAGGTATCTGGTTTGTTTGGGTTCTATAATCGAAACACTGTTTCAACTCCATCTCTGAGATCCCGGCTGGATGAAAACAGGTTTCTGGGGTTTTGTTTAGCTTCTATATTTGTAACAATGTTTCAAACTGCAAGCTCAGAGGCCAGCAGCGGCAGGCGGGGAAGGTTGGAGTCCTCCGTCACTGAAGCAAGCAAGCCTCATGTTCACTTCAAGCTGCCTGGCTGCCGGCCGCCATCTTGGTTGGCAGTTAATTTGCATATGGCCCTGATTAGCCAATGGGAAGGGTAGCAGAGTGACATCAATTTGCATGTTTCTCTTTTATTAGTGTAGATTTACTTGGTGTTGATCTTTTTGGAGAGAAACATCAATATGCATCACTTTATCATACATACTTAATTATCTGTGAAAAAGGTATGAATTCTTACTATTTTATTTATTACTGAATTAATAAAAATACTAAGATTTAGAGAAGTTAAAAAATTTACTTCATGTCACAGGGTTACTAATAGACTTAGCCTTAAAACAATCACATTTCCTGAACTTTAAGAGTCATGAATTTTATAATTGATTTTCAGGAAGAAAGGAAAAGGAAAAAACAAATACCTGATTTGATTATTTCTAAGGTACACATTCTTTCATATATTAACATTTCTGGATGGGCCCCACAACCAACGGTATGCCAAAATTTAATCATCAGCCTTTTTTCATTCTTAGTGGTATATGATGAATGGAAAGTTGGATTTCATGAGATAAGATATAGCTATTATAATTGTACTCTTTTATTTTTAAGCTCTATGTAAATGTTATTATAATAAAATGTGAAAATGGAAGGTTTAAATCAGAGGAAATTTGGTGTATGTTCTGCATCTAAATAGTATAATCTGAGTTTTGGAAAGCAATGTTGAATAATCTGATATTTATAAACATATTGGCATATGTATAAAGAAACAATCTGTAAAGTCATAACAATTCCAATAATGTTTCATGATATGCCAATCACTATATTTCCTTGCCACACAACTAAATTATTTTTATATGAAATACATTCTTTTGAAGAAATCTAAAAACTGTCACATATGGGCAGGATATTTTCATGTTGCACCAAGACACTTGTTCATATACTAATAAGCAATTAGGAATACCAATTTTCACACTGATGTATGTTTCTAATTATACCTAGAAGTATTGTTATGTGAACCTATCAAGTATAGCACACACGTATCACATATTATATGGGATAGAAGTATTCCTTTGTCTCTTTCTCTGATTGTGCAGAGTTGATTTAACTTTTTTTTTTATCAGACTAGCATCTCCTTGGTATACTTGATTATATTTTAATTTAATTCATAGCCTTTAACCCTGGCATAGTTATTGGTACTTGCACAATAATTGTCTTGTGATAGAATGAATACATTCCAATCTTAAAATGCTTGCTAGTCCAAAAATATTTAAAGTATATTTAAAGAACTCAACTTCACAGTCATATTCTGCTTTTTAGAAGCACTTTTTTCTCATGATGATTCCTAGAGATAAATATTGTAGAAAGCATTTTAAAAAGCACTTAACTATTTGGGACAAAATGTTACATTTAATCTTCATAGGCCAATTTAGAGTAAGTAGTAAATTTATATTTCTTAAAAGCTAAAAACCAAAATCTGTACCTTATTGAGCTACTTCTGATCCAGTATAAACTAGGGCAATAGTTTTGATTTTTAATCCATTGTATTTAACAGAAATTATAGTTAAGATTAACACATATTCATAGAATCAAGAGTTTTATATGAGTTCTGGGTACTTCTGCTCTCCTAATTTCCTTTTAAGTTAATTGTTTCAGAGTAAGCAAAACTAGACTGCCAAGAATAACAATAAACTAAGTGGTTGGATTATACAAATGAAATGAGTTTACATCACCCTGGGATAGAGAATAAAATCAATACACCTACTGTATGTTGCTTTAATTTTCAGTTCATATTAGTAATAATAACTTTCATGCAGGGCCTATCATGGAAAATAATGACTGGTTGGAGTTAATGAACCAAAGAGCAACCCCTCCCAGGCAGTCATTAATTTCCAGGAATGCCTTATCCTGTCCTTGCAATCGCTTAAATAAAACCTTGCTAGAGAATTCGAAGAGAAATGCTAGACCTGTACTTGTCATTATAGAACAAATGGCAGTTTCAATCCCAAATAAATCTCCAGAGAAACAAATAATTTGTGTGCACTTGTTCCATTTCCTAAAACCCTGTGCAGCATTTACAATTTTTCAAGTGCCAATGCAGAGTGCATTTCTTCAGGATTCAATGCTGGTGGAATTGTCCAAAGGTGAAATTTCACCCAAAGTAAAATAAAGTAAACAGCACTTTAAGGAACTCATTTGCAATATTAGTTTTTTTGTGCGTATGAATAACTTCAAAAGGCCCTTAGGCTCAAAGAGCTATAACATAAGAGATGTCTGCACAAGTAAAGTGAGCCCACAATGTCTTTATTGATAAAACAATGGATTCTGCATTACTTATCTTGCTTACAACAGTTTTGTAAAGAATTTTGGCATGTGTTCCTAAAGGCACTACCATCTATTGGTTTCATATTGCATGGATTTTCTCCTTCTTCTAATTGAAACTTCTTACTCCCTTTCCTGACTTTGTCCTTTCATTTACCTAAATGTTTATGTTATCTAGGGACATGCTTAATCTTCTTCTTTCCCTACTTGACAGCCCTAAGTCTTCCGCTACCTTCTATAGGATGAAGTCTTGCCCCAATCTTAACTGACTCTCTCCAAACCATTCCTCTTTCAGTGATTTTAATCTCAGTAAATGAGTATCATCAACTTTCATTCCAGAGAAGTCATTTTCAAAATTATCTTTTCTTTACTAAGCCTTGTCAATTCTACTCTCAGAATAACATCTCAACTTAATCCATTTTTTGTCAGTCAAGTAACCACTCCCTAAGCTGATGTGACATTGGCTTTTACATGGATTGATGGGCAGCATAATTAACTTGTTTATTATCAGCCTTGCTCCCCTCTAATTGTCTTTTCCAGATAGTAATTAATAATCTTCCTAAAATGCAGGATCATGTTACCCTGCTACAGAAGACCTCCAAGGGCATGGCATTCTCTTTTTAATACAGTTCATACTATTTCATAGGACTTTGTTGAACGATGAAAAAAAGAAATATAATGGATAGTCTTTAACTGTTTAAAAGTCTTCCCTTGATTCGTTTTGATGAACTCTAACTTCCTGGTATTCTTGTATAATCCCTTAAGTGTGGGCAAGACCAGTGCCTTGATTCTTACCAACAGAGTAAGATGACAAAGGTGACGGGATGCATGGGATTACATGTGCTTATGTTGCAAAGACTGTAACATCTCTCTTGCTGAGAGATGCTCTCCTCTGTTTGGCTTTAAAGAAACTAGTTGACATGTTGTGAGCTGCCCTATCCATAGGGTCAGATGGCAAAGGGCTGAGGGTGGTCTCTGGCCTATAGCCAATAAGTAAAAGATCTCGCAGGAAACTAAATTCTATCAACAACCAAATGGACTTGGAATCAGATCGTTCCCACATGATATAGGAAAGCCTCAGATGAGAATCTAGTGTTGGAAGACATCTCGATAGCAGCCTTACGAGGAGCCATGTCATGCTATGCCTAGGTTCCTCGCAGAGACCAGGATGTAATAAATGTGTTGTTTTATGCTACTAAATTGTTGGTAATTTGTTATGCATAAATAGAAACTAATACATTCATTATAACTTGTAAAGAATATGCCACTGCTTAAAGAGTTCAAAGGAAATATTTTCAGTAAATTTGTATAATAAGATATCAAAAATACAAGGCAAAAGATCATTTCTTATAGTCAAACACACATCTATGCAAGCACACTTACAGAAAGCAAGAATATGATTTTTCATTTTAAAACTACTTTAGCTAAGGACAGAGAAGTGTGTTAACTAAAAAGATTAAGAATGAATGTGGATATAAAATAGTACTCTGAGGGGGGAAAAAAGGTAATTAGAATAAAAAAGAAAATAAAAGATTTGTCAAGTAGACAGAGTAGGAAGAAAATAAATGGGGAGCCCCAAGGGACATTTGAAGAAAAAGGAGCATTCACCCCAAGAGAGGGTAAAATAACAGAGATGGATAGTTCAGAGCCCTGGCTATTAATTCATATGTCAAACTATTCACAGTTGAGGGCAGAGAAAACCTGCCCTGTGGCTGCCCAGAAACATAGAGCTGAAATTTAAGAGTTAAGTGTGTTACATTTTTACATGTAAGGAAACCAAGGCCCCGAAAGTTTAATTTGATTTTCCCAAAACCATGCAGCTTACAGTTGGTGGGGCTAGAAGGCAAAATCAGTTTGGACTCACTTCTTATGCTATCTATTTATTACCTTTATTTATATTAACTTTTAGAGTAATTGATTACATGGTTTGATTGATATATCAAAACAACTACTTATTGTAAACAAAATGCTCCTATGTTAATACAACAGTTTCTGCTTTAAAACTAAAATGTAAATATGTGTCTTTGAAATACCTTTTGTTCAGTGTTTTGAATCCTTCTGCCCTTTCAAAGTAAATTTTTAAAGATTTACAAAGTGTTAAACCTCAACCTGATAAAAAACATTAATTTCCAGGCCCCTATACACCCTACATCAAGGCTTCTGTGGAGAAATTGGCAGCTTTATACCTCAGACACCAGGTTAACACGCAATTATCCCCTCATTGTGAAAAACGGGAGGGCTATCTTGACAATTGATGAAAGAAGTCAACTAAAAGAACACATCCTGGTAAATGCAACAATTAGAGGAGTCATTCAACACTTTTCAGGGACTGGGACAGTCCAGAGGCTAATTTAGAACATCATCTAAACTATTTCAGTCGTGAGCGTCAGCATTTAACTAGCTTACTTCAGTGGCAATGAAAGACCCAAGATATGAATAGTGAAAATGGAAAAATAAATAAATAAATAAAAATAATACATTGGATTTTTATAGCAGTCACTAGTTATTAACAACTCCTAAAGTTGTTGATTTTTGTTTGTTTGTTATTTTAGTTATTTTATAACTAACATCATGCTCCATGCTGTTCTTGAAAGTATTTGTGGATTTGTTTAATATTTACAATTAGTTACAGATTAAGAATAAGAGATTATCCTCTTTAATATGGGTGGATCTCACCCAGTCAATTGAATCTATTAAGGTTAAAAATCCAGGTTCTCACATGAAGAAGCAATTCTGCTTCAAGATTGCAGCATATGAACCCTGCTTGAGTTTCTAGGCTATTAGCTTTCCCTACAGATTTTGGACACAACTGTACAATGTCAACTCTTACCTGAATTTCCAGGCTTCTGGTCTGCCCTACAAATTAACCATGGCAATCATGAAAGCAAGTTCCTTAAGATAAATCTCTATATATGCATCAACTATACCTCTATATTATATCTATACTAGGGGCCCAGTGCACAAATTCGTGCAACTTGAAAGGAACTGTGGGCCGTGAGGCTGCAGTAGGCACAGGGGTGGGTCTCAGCCCATCCTCTGTGCCCCAGCCCGGCCCCACCCCCCAAGGCCCATGATCCCCTGTCTGCCTGCAGCCCCCACTCTGCTTCTGCCACTCCCACACACTAATGCTGACGGCGCCAGCCCACACCCGCTGATGTCACTGAGCAATTGGGGCTGGCACCAGCAGCTGGTGTGAGTGGGGCTGGTGCTGTGAGTGGGTGTGAGAGGCTGCTGCTGCCCTGATCGCCCCTCAGGAGCAGGGGGAGGTGGAGAAGTTCTTTGGGGTGATCAGGCTGGCAGTCGCCACTCTCACCTGCTGATGGTGCCAAGTGATCAAGACCGGCACTGGCCACCAGCAGTGGGTGTGAGCGATGGCTCCAGCGCCAACTGCAGGTGCAAACGGGGCCTAAGCTGGCAGCAGGTGTGAGCTCCAGGCAGGACCACAGCGCATAGGAGCAAAGAATTTTCAATAACCACCAGAGGCTTGCCCTAATAACAGTGACTGGAACCCCTCCTTGGTCTGGTGGCCACCATCCCGCTGTGGCCAACACCCACCATGTTCCACACACACCTCTGGTGGTCAGTGCACATCATAGCAACCGGTTGTTCAGTTGTTCAGTTGTTCGGGTTGTTCTGAGATTCGGTCTATTTGCATATTAGCCTTTTATTATATAGGATATTTTATTGGTTCTGTTCCCTCAGGGAAAAGAACCTTAATACACAATGTAACATACATAATAAGTAGATCAATTTTCAATATCTAGAACTTGAAATAAGGCTGGACTTGACAGGCATCTTTTAGAATCATAATACCTTAAGGAGCTATATTAAGTAAGAGAAAGTACTGATCCAAGGAATCAAAATTCAGCACTCCTATATCATCTGTGTCACTAACCAGCTGTGTGACTTTCACCCATCTCCATCTAAGTATATTCATCGGTAAAATGACCAAATTAGGTTAGCTCATCTCCACAGATTCTTTCTGCTCTAATGCTATTTTCTATGCCCAACAATGGAGTTATTGATACCATCTTTGATGTTAGACAATGTGTATAACATGACCCAATGACCCTGGGATTTACGAATTTAGAAAAAAATGCATGAAAACTAACACTAAGCTTACTTTCTAGAATTTAATCGAAATGATGTCATTTTAGTTTTTCTTTATGTTGATGTAGATAGAATATTAGTAACGATTATAATAAAAGCAAAGTGAGACACTACAGTATATAGATGCCACCATTGACATTTATCGAGATGATAGGAATTGTACATTCTAATTCATTGGACTGATTCATAGGAAAATTACAAAATCGGATGTCCTGCTGATGAAAGCTGTAAACATATGCATTCATATGGAATCATATTCTTAAAGCAAATCTAATGAGACTGCAAGTCCTGACTAAATGGGCCACGTCTTTCTGTATTAGACGACTCACTGTGACTGTCTTCGTGCTAATAGCTCTGTGGTTTGAAGTGTGGTCCCTGGACTAGCAGCATCAGCATCAACTGGGAACTTGTTGGAAATATAAATTCTTGGGTCTCTCCCCAGACCTCCTGAATCAGAAACTGTGGGGATGGAGCCCAGAAATCCATGTTTTCTGATTATGCTAGTGTTTGAGAACCATGCTGTAGATTAACAGTGATTTGCACCCAAATCCACTTCACCTACAAAAAGTCTTCTATTAAACATTGACAGTGACATACTTTACTATTCTTCCTATGCATCTGAAGGTAAAACCTCATATAACAGAACAAGCTAATAATCAAACCAACCAACAAACAAAATAATTTAGTGAAGAAATTCCAAAATGTGCAATCAGAAAGCAATGCTTTCTTCCTTCCTTCTTTCCTTCCTTCTTTCCTTCCTTCTTTCCTTCCTTCTTTTCTTTCTTTCTTTCTTTCTTTCTTTCTTTCTTTCTTTCTTTCTTTCTTTCTTTCTTTCTTTCTTTCTTTCTTTCTTTCTTTCTTTCTTTCTTTCCTTCCCTTGGTTGCAAACTGTGTTTGCAGTAAGAGACATGTGGTGAAATGGAGGTTCTTTCCCCTGTGATCTTAGATGATGATTTAAGTTTCTGATATTTATTCATCTTAGACTTCCAGAGGCAACTAGAATGTGATCAAAGCATTACAGACATCTTAAGACACTGCAGACCTAATATATATAATTCCAATTTTCGTTTTGCTGTTTATCTATAGAAGCCCAATGCATGAAGATTCACACAAGAATTGACCTTCCTTCCCCTGGCTGCTGGCACCGCCTTCTCTCTGGCCCAGAGCCGACTTTTTGCCTTCCCACACTGCCCAGAGGCCCAGAGTGGCTGGGGCGGTGCAGAATGCCTGTGTCATCACCATGGCAACGATGCAAGTGTCCCGCCCTGCCCCCGGCTGCTCAGCGCCTGTGTATGCAAATTAACCTGCCATCTTTGTTGGGTTAATTTGCATACTCTTGATTGGCTGGTGGGCATCATGAAGGTATGGTCAATTTGCATCTTTCTCTTTTATTAATGTAGATATCTTCATTAGCAACCCACTAGTTCAAATGCTTAGCTGTAGGGGTTGAGAAGAAAGCATTTATTAAATGCAAATTCAAGCAAATGTTTGATAGTTGGAATCAGTGCTGGGGAAAAAAATAGAGATGAAAGGCCATTTGGTATATTCTTTAAAATTAACCAGAAATAATGGTATGTCTAGAGAAAAAAATAGTATAAACACATATCACTAATCTTCTATCTCACAATTATATACCCATTTGACTCTACTTCTCATTGATTTCCTATTTTAGGTACAGGAGACAATTTTGGAGAGATCAGAAGTATTACCACATAACAAAGATAATGCATCAAGCCCTTGATTCACAATCTTTAATGTTTTCAAACAATCCATAATTAAAAGTTCACCTACCTTCGATTCTAGAAATCATTTCATAATGCAAACTTAATTGGCTGTTATTAGCAGGACCAGAGTAAGGAGCTTGTTGTGGCCATGATGAGTTTATCTATTATCCTCATAATTGGGACTCCCACAGCCAACCAACGCAGAATGGCTCAAAGCTCAAAGCAAACCCCTGTTGCCAAGAACCACTTATACATTCTTCAATCATCAAGTTGCTATTCCTACAGCCACCAAGAGTCACGCCTCCCCTTTACTCTTTATATTTTTAATCTACCATGTGGATTGATTTGCTTTTTGGAAACCTCAAGGGGCTAAAGGCTTTATGCATGGGTATGTTTGCTTTTCCCAGAAGAATGGCAATTGCTATGATAATTTAAAGCTAAGGAATTGGGGGCTGGGAACTGGAATTACTATGCTCTTTTCCTCAGACATTGAGAAACCAGGTGGTCATCTGAAATGTTGGTCTTTGAGGATATGTTCTTCCACTGTATCATTATTGTTGTTTTTATCATGATTGCTGTTGGGATTTAAAGCAACTTTATTTCTACCTCCATATATTTCACAACTTCCTTCTTTCTTCTTTTAAGCTTTCTCTGGAAATAGATAAAACCTACTCTAGTTCTGTATTCCAGTGAGAAGTTCGGATACATATCTGGTCAAAGTCATATATTTTAGGAAATAGTTCATATGGAATAGCTGGAAAAACTGAGAATCTATTTGAAAGTTATTCTGACACCTTCAAAGACTGCTTAGAACAGTTGCATTAAGGTTTATCACTTGCTTAATTAAATGATGCACATAGTGATAAGGGGCATTTATTTGCCCCCAAATTAGAGATCTTAAAAATATCATCATGCATACATTAGACACAGGTCAATTAAATCACTATCTCCATCAGGGGAATTAGGCGTCAGTATTTTTATTTATTTTCTGTCCATTGCTTTGCAGAGAAAGTGGAAAGGATGGAGGGAGAGGGAGAGAGACAGGAGAAACATCAATGTGAGTGAGACATATGGATTGTTTGCCTCCCATATGTGCCCTGACCAACAGGGGCTAGAGATGGAACCTGCAACCTGCAACCCAGGTACATTTCTTGACCTGAAATAAAACCTGTGACCCTTCAGTACATGAGCAGACACTTTAACTACCGAGCCACACTGGCCAGAGCTAGACATCAGTGTTTGTCAAAGCTTTCCAGGGCAGAACCACTACAGAGGGATTCCACTTTAATTCCTTAAAGACAAATAGAACACAGGACCTGGTTAGGATGTATTTAGCTTCTGTAATCTATTTTATTTCTAAGGACAATTTTTTGGATAGTTCTAAAAATTAATTATTTTTGTGTACTTATTGGGATTTGGACCAATCTATCAAAAGATGGGAAAGAGGCATGGAAGCTTAATTCAGGGTCCTTCTGCAGATTGTGTCACTCTTATCCTATTTTATAGGGGTCCGTTTTCCTCACTTAGGAAAGGCTCTTGGAGAAGTTATGTCACTTACTATCTATATGGCTTTAGACAAGTATCTTAATCAATCAAATGGGGTAATAGTACTACCTGCTTCATAGTGTTGGTGGGTTTAAAATGATAACTCTTATAAGACAATTAGCACAGAGAAAGCATAAAATAAAAACTCTACAAAGTTTAGCTATTATTATCAACACTAGAGGCCCGGTGCCTGAAATTCAAGCATGGCAGGGGGAGGGGGGCTCCCTCAGCCAGGTGCTGGGATCCAGCCCCAGCGGGTCCAGGGGTTCCCAAAGGTGTGGACGGAGTCGGCGAAGAATGAATGACACAGAGGCAGTGTTCAGGTGATCATCATAGCCAGGTTCTTCTCTTTATTGTCATCTAACATCTGTATTTATACTATTTGGTCCCAATCCTATTTTTTCTATACAAAAGGCCAGGGGGCTTCCCATCTCCATTCAAAGGTTACTCTATTGTTCCATTAAGCTACAAGGAAGTAACTGAAGGAGGTCACTCCAAGCAAAGATCAAAGCGACCAGGTCCCTTGAAACATCCCTGCAGGGACTGCCTCAAGCATCCAGGGTGGATCGGCTTCCAGCAGCCAGGCCTGTGCCCTCCGGGGATGTTTAGGCTTGCGGATATTGGGCCTAAACCGGCAGTTGGACATCCCCCTCGCAATCCGGAACACTATGCAGCAGTGACCATACTTTTCACACAGGTCAAAGGCATCTTGCTGTTGTATGGGCAGCTACATTTTACATTTTTTTGCCCTGATTATATAAAGTAGTACATAACATGATCTTTCTGAGGCAGTAGTACCGTTTTCCCCATCTTATGGGTGGAAAAACTGAAACAGAGAGAAGTTAAATAATTGGCTTGTCACACAGTTATAAGTGTCAGAATCAGGGCTGACCACAAAATGTGCAAGCCAGAGTCCATGCATGTCATCGCTGCATCATCCTGTTTTTCCAGTGTTAGAGTAGCCTTGCCAGGTTTTAATTTTTAATTAAATCTAAGAGACTGTTCCCAATATATAGGGTAGGGTCCCTAGGCCTGGCAGGTGATCAGGGCTGATCTTTGGGGCTGATATCTGGGGCAATCGGGGGGGGGACCCCACTGACACCCACCTTGGCAGGTACTGCGTTGGAATGACTGGGGCCGCTCCTGCATTGAGCGTCTGCCCCCTGGTGGTCAGCGAACATCATAGTGACTGGTCATTCCGCCAGTGGTTCCACCATTTGGTCAATTTGCATATTATTATATAGGATGAACCTAATCCAGGCATTTCGGATGTGGTAACAAACACACAATGTGTTTTTATGCTTTGATTCCAGCTATGAATTACTATTATTGTCAGTTTAACTTGTCAGAAAAATGCATTCGGACATTTTATCATGAGATATAAAAAGTATAAAGTAAGTTTCTCTCTTTCTCACAGGACAGTGGCTCTGGAAACATGATCATTTGCTTTGTATTTCAGATATTGATATTTCATAAGGTGTTTTTTTGGAGTATTCCCTTCCACCAAAGTAAATTATCTTAAACTAAATTATCTTAGGAAGAATAGATTTGGGGTTTTCTAAACAGAATTTGCCAGGAGGTTCAAGATGGAGACTTCTGACTTGCCTAGTGTTCATTTTAACTTAATAGGATTTCAGTAAGGAAGTTTGATGTCTCCACATTCACCCTTTGAGCAGTAAAAAACAAAGTGGTACAACAGTACCTCATCTTAAGGTAGTTCTAAAAATTACACATTCTAAATTTAAATATTCATCAAACAACTTCCTCTTCATAAACATGAAATAAAAATGCCCTAGTGCCATCACATTAAATCTGATAATCTAGGAGAAAAAAAAAAGAGTAATGTTATTAAAAAACAAAAACATGAAAAAGGAGCTCTCAGAAAAGCATCTGAGCAGCTAATTAAACTCCAGCTTGAAAAAGGGTGGTCCACCCTGTAGTAGTTTTAATTTCATCAAAGGCTAATTTTATCACTTAAGAGGACTCACATTTAACCTATCTATCTTCAAAAGCTTTATAAATTATTTGATTTATTTGGGTATTGATAATGACTACCAAATAAAATATAGAGTGTTTAGTTAAATTTGTATTTTAGACAAATAACAAATAATTTTTTGGTATAAGTATGTCCCAAGTATTGCATAGTATACATTGATACTAAAAAATGTTATTGTTTATCTAAAATTCAAATTTACCCATGTGTCCTGTTTTTTTATTCTTAATTGGCCACTCCAACCTAAATCCAATTTTTGTGTTTCCCATGAAAACACTGTAAGAGTTTTCTAGCAATTAAAGGTTAATGCTTTTCATTTGGCCTAAACAGAGTGAGCACCCATTTGAGATAATATTAGATTAATTCCCTATGCTGAAAAAATATTTCTCATCATGAAGAATCAAGGACAAAATTCAAAATTGAAGAATTCCAAGTAATGTTTTATTTTCTTTGTTTACTAGATGAAGGAATGATGAATGCATATCTGAGCTCTTTTTTATTTTTAATGTACTAGGTACAATCTGCTTATTTTTATTTTTTATTTACTGTAAACAATCCAATTTATCTTTAAGAATAAAATCTGCAGTTGTGAGATGGTAACACATTGTCATTTTGATTTGCATCTCTCAAATGATTAGTGACTTTGAGCATGTTTTCATATGACTCTTGGCCTTTCTTATGTCCTCTTTCGAAAAGTGTCTATTTAGGTCCATTGCCTATTTTTTGAGTGACTTGTTTATCTTCCTTTTGTTAAGTTGTATGAGTTCTCTGTAAATGTTGGAAATTAAACCCTTATTGGTGATAACATTGGCAAATATGTTCTCCCATGCAGTGGGCTTTCTTGTTTTATTGATGGTTTCTTTTGCTGTGCAAAGCTTTTTATGTTAATGTTTCCTATCAGAATGGCTATCATCAATAAATCTACAAACAACAAGTGCTGGCTAGGATGCAGAGGAAAAGGAACCCTCCTGCACTGCTGGTGGGAATGCAGAATGTTGCAGCCACTGTGGAGAACAGTATGGAGTATCCTCAAAAAATTAAAAATGGAACTCCCATTTGACCCAGTGATCCCACTTCTAGGAATATATCCCAAGAAACTAGAAACACCAATCAGAGAGGATATATGCATCCTTATGTTCATAGTGGCACAATTTACCATAGCTAAGATTTGGAAACAGCCTAAGTGCCCATCAGCAGATGAGTGGATTAAAAAACTGTGGTACATCTACACAATGGAATACT
Organism: Myotis lucifugus; assembly: GCF_000147115.1. Classification (NCBI taxonomy): domain Eukaryota; kingdom Metazoa; phylum Chordata; class Mammalia; order Chiroptera; family Vespertilionidae; genus Myotis; species Myotis lucifugus. Next base: position 5,795,864 of record NW_005871082.1, on the reverse strand, counting down.
ATGCTGCAGTAAAAAAAGAAGAAATTCTTACCATTTGCAACAGCATGGATGGAACTGGATAGCATTATGCTAAGTGAAATAAGCCAGTCAGAGAAATATAAATATCACATGATGTCACTCATTTATGGAATATAATGAACAACATAAACTGATGAGCAAAAAGAGATCCAGAGACAGAGAAGCATAGATCAAACCACAGAGGGAAGG
>NW_005871082.1:5773475-5795557 GCF_000147115.1 Myotis lucifugus | reverse complement strand
AGGGGAAGAGATCAACCAAGAGACGTGTATGCAGGCATGTAAGCCTAACCAATGGACACAGACACCAGGGGTGTTAGGGCATTAGTGGGGGAGGGTGTGGGGGCAATGGGGCAATAAGGACACATATGTAATACCTTAATCAATAAAGAAAAAAAATTTTAAAAAGAACAAATCTGCAGTGATACCTAGCATATATGTTCTAATGTTAATTTTATATTATGAATAAATGTCCATTTTGTGAAAGTTATTACATAAAATTTTAAAAATTAGAAAAGCAACTACATTTTGATATGTCTTGAAGCAATGGATGCCAAGTGAGTCTTAGAGACTTAGATATCTCTCTGGCAGCATCTATATTTGCCTCAGGTTATTCATCAATAAGAAAGGGATAATAAAAATACCTAAATCTTAGGATATTTTCTAAAAGTAAATACTGATAATTCATATGAAGCATAAGGTTTAGAACAAAGTACATTTCAGAAAATATTAGATTCTATTTTGACTATTAACATATTAACAAGGAATACCCAGAGCAACTGGTTAGCATATATTTTCCAGCAATAGCAAGCCCAATTATTGATATCATGACTATTTAAATGCAGTAGCTTTAAAGGTCTGCATATTAAAGCACAAACTAATTGCTATCAACAGGTGAAAGTCTCCAGGAGGAATATAATATCTAGTAAAGAAAGAAATAAAGAAAAAAAAAGAAAAATAAACACTCAGAAATAGGCCCAAGACCGTTTTTTCCCCACCAGTAGAGTCTAACTTCTCTAGTCAGTTCACTGTTGTCTATAATTATCAGATAAGATCTACCCTATCCTATATAATAAAAGAGAAACATGCAAATTAACCATCCCTCCGCTATGCTCAAGCCACACCAACAAGCCATGCCCACCAGCCAATCAGGAGCGAGTATGCAAATTAACCCAACTAAGATGGTGGCGGCCATGGAGCTGGAGCGAGCCAGAGGCTTGGGTTGCCCCCAGCGATGGAGGAAGCCAAGCTTCCCGCCTGCCCTGGCTGGCCCTCAGCTCCGCTCAAGGCTACAAAGATTCAATTATAGAAGATAAATAAATCCCAGATACCTGCTTCCAGCTGGCTGTGGCCTCCGCTCAAGGAGGGGCTGGGAGCCTGGATTGCCAGGGGACAAACCAGGCATCTTGCTGGACCTGGGCTCTACTCAACGCTACAAAGTTCAGTTATAGAAGATAAATAAATCCCAGAAGAAAAAAAGGAGAGGCTGGGAGCTTGGGTTGCTGGGGGATGTGGCCAGCCTGAACACTTGCCGTCAGCCCCTCACCCAGGCTGGCCACACCCCCATGGGGTGAGGGTCCCCGCTGGGGGGCTTGGCCAGCCTGAAAACTGCCCCCAACCCCTCACCCGGGCTGACCAAGCACCCACAGCGGGACCCCCACCCTGATCCAGGACACCCTTCAGGGCAAACCAGCCAGCCCCCACCAGGGCCTCTATCCTATATAATAAAAGAGTAATATGCAAATTGACCCTAACAGCAGAACGACTGGGAATGACTGGTCACTATGACACACACTGACCACCAGGGAGAAAGGCTCAGTGCAGGAGCTGTCCCCTGGTGGTCAGTGCGCTCCCACAGGGGGAGCTTTGCTTAGCCACAAGCCAGGCTGATGGCTGCCAGCACAGCGGTGGTGGTGGGAGCTGCTCTCGCCTCCTCAGCAGTGCTAAGGTTGTCTGACTGCAGCTTAGGCCTGCCCCACACTGGCAAGTGGACATCCCCCAAGGCTTCCAGGCTTCCAGAGGGATGTCTGACTGCCAGCTTAGGCAGGATCCCCCGGCGAGCAGGCCTAAGCCAGCAGGTGGACTTCCCTGAGGGGTCACAGGCTGAGCTGAGGGACCCCCCTGAGTGCACAAATTTTTGTGCACCGGGCCTCTAGTCAAGATATAAACCTATAAAATGATTTGAAAGGTCTTTTTAACAGAATGGCTCATATAATTAAAAGTTAGTGAAGAATGGGTGAATCTTCATCAAAGGATGACTACAACAGATGTACTTTATATTTGTTAAGCACTACCAGAACCAGAATTTTATATAAAACCCAGCCATGTCAAATTACTTTGACAACAACTCCATATCTATTTCTCGGGAAATAATGAACTTTCAAAAACTGCTGGTTTCAGTCCAGTTTTCTAAGCAGTTCAATTTCTGATAGCCTTTTCATTTCCTGGTCTGTCTGTGTCTCACAACCATCCATCTTTTCTTCAATGTCACCTCCTTGTATTAAAAACATTTTAAGCCTTTGCTTACATACTTCATTAAAAGTTCTAAGTACAACTTTTTTATCAATAATACAGTAAAGGAGGGTTGCTTCTCTCTTATACACCCTGAAAACTGCCTGTCACTATTTAGGCCTGAATTTTTATTTTTCTTCCTCCCTCCCTCCCTTTCACTTCTGACTGCTCAGTCCAGAAACTCTATCTTTTATAGGCTCCTGTTTGCAGTGTAGAAATCAATTAACTGATCTTTGTGATATGTATTTTCTCTTTAATCTGAATCCTCTATATTCTATGATTATGACTTCTATTTGCTGACTCTTATTCTTATTTTTAGTGTGAAAGAGAGAAATTTTGATTATTGTGAGAAAATTGATTACTGCTCAAAGTCACAACATTTAGCATTGCTGAAATTTTAACTCCTGATATATTTGGTACTCACTGTCCTGTGGACAACTGGGTCTTCCCAAGGTCTCTCCTTCCCTTAAATTTTCCCCCTTATCTCTAGTCAACATTGAATTATTGGGTAAAATATTTAAAAAAGTGTGTCATTCTTAAATTACTAGAGTAACATAAACCCTTTAATCATGACAATATTAATAAAAACAATGGGTTAATCATTGATTGAGTTCTTAGAAAGCAATAATTCAAATGATATTTATTTATTAATTTATTTAGCCTCCTAATCAACTACATTGGATGAGGACAAATTTTTGTTCCCCTTTTAGAGTGAACAATTATAATATATTATCTTCCCATTTAGAACATTTAAGTGTTTATACACCTTTACTTGTACTCAAGGTTCCCATTGTCCTAAACAATCAATTGGGAAAATAAGAGCAATCTCTCTTAAATAATTGGGACAAAGTCTCACTATTCTGTATTGCTTTTTGTATTGGACAAAGCTCAAGTGCGTATGTTGTTATTCATTCATTCATTATTTATTTATTTATTCAAACCTATCCTATATAATAAAAGGGTAATATGCAAATTGACCCTAACAGCAGAACGACCAGGAATGACTGGTCACTATGACGCACACTGACCATCAGGGGGCAGATGCTCTATGCAGGAGCTGTCCCCTGGTGGTCAGTGTGCTCCCACAGAGGGAGCTCTGCTCAGCCACAAGCCAGGCTGATGGCTGCCAGCACAGTGGTGGTGGCAGGAACCTCTCCTGCCTCCTCAGCAGCACTAAGGATGTCCGACTGCAGCTTAAGTCTGCTCCCTGCTGGTAAGTGGACATCCCCCCGAGGGCTGCCGGGCTGCCAGAGAGATGTCTGACTGCCAGCTTGGGCCTGACCCCCCAGGGAGCGGGCCTAAGCCAGCAGGTGGACATCCTCAGAGGGGTCCCAGACTGCAAGAGGGCATAGGCTGGGCTGAGGGACCCCCTTGAGTACACAAATTTTTGTGCACCGGGCCTCTAGTATATATATAAATGGTTAATATGCTAAGTGTCCAACCATACGACCAGTTGCTATGATGTGCACTGACTACCAGGTGGAAAAACGCTCAATGCAGGAGATGCCAAGCTGTGGTGACTTGGCAGCTGCAGTTCTCAGGTGATGCACCCCAAAACCAGAGAGGAGGGAGCCCAATTCCTCATGGGGCCACGCTATTCCACCTTCGGTTATGTTGTTGCTGGGGCACTGTTGGCCCTGAATCTGGTTTACTACACACTTGTATTTGTGTTCCACACCCTGTAAAACAGCAACTTTGCAGAGTGCCCTCTCGCACTCCGGGACCCCTCACGGGATGTTGGAGAGCTGGTTTTGGCCTGATCCCTGCATGCCAGGCAGAAGAACCCCACCTGCCAGAGGGACCCTGATCATTCCAGAGACTCCCTTCAAGCCATGCCACTACCCCAGGTGTGGCCATCCAGGGAGGGACCACAGGAGGTTGGCTCCAGGGCATGTTTGGCCTGTCTTGCTCAGTCCTGCCCCACTGGCCACTTTCTAATTAATTTCCTTTCAATGTGCATGAATCCATGCACTGGGTCACTAGTATTTAATAAAAATGTATTGTGAGCTTCACATAGAAGTAATGCTTTGTTATTCCTGCCCTCTTAAAAATTAAGATGTTATAATTTCTCTTTCTACTAAAATTAAACTGTGTAATTGCTGATTATGTAAATGGTCTAACATGCAAAAAGGTGTTGAATGTCATCATTATAGGCCCTCTACTTGGTTTCAACTGTGCCAAATATATTTGCTGGTCACCAGATACTCTTTCCTGAACAGTCCCCATCCTTTGCCTTATAGAGGGCATCATTTTTCATTTTGCTCCTGGTGTGTTTTCCTGGTTGATTTCTTTCTCTCTCCCTTGCTTTTTTAATATGGCCACAGGTATAGTAAAGCTTATGTTACAAATGCCAAGAGAAAATCTTGTTTGAATCATGAGTTTTCCTTGTGTAATAGGAGAGTGAGTATTGTGATAACAGTAGGGATCTTTTCCTTTCAGGGGTGTGTGCAGGGGTTGGAGTATTGGAATTACTATATAGTCTGTGGCACCATCTTGGGTGTCATAAAGAAAAATGGACTTTCATGCATTTGGGGTCCAAAAAACTTAGCAAGTTCATGGCAGAAGCACCAGCCTCCAGAGTGCCATGTGGGGAAGTGTGCACTGTGAGCATGTGAGCAAGTACTGTGCAGCAAGATTTTATTAGCAGGGTTTTCCACTTGTCTTGGTTCTTCTAAAGTCAGAGTGAAGACTCTGGTGACACCACTGCTGCTACAAAAATAAGAAAAAGAGTTCCATAAAATGGGCAACCGCCACCATCCACCTTTGTTTGGTTTTGCCCAAAACATATTTCACTGCAACAAGAAATGCATCATAAGCTTTGTGGTTGCTTCTATACACAGAGAGAAAGTCCATCTCCCAGTAGAAGTTTCTGTTGTTCCCCTGTAGTCTATATTGTGTGTTTAACTTATTCCTGACTGTCACCAGTGTCTTAGAGCAGTGCTTCTCTCAAGTTGAGTAATCATAAGAAATACTTGGAGCGCTTGTTAAAACAGGTTCCCCCACCCCCACCTCCAGAGAATCTGAGTCAGGAAGTCTGAGACAGAACCTGAGAATTTGCATTTCTCACCAGCTCCCAGCTGATGTTGATGCTGCTGGTTTTCAAACCACCTATCAATAGCATTGCCTTAGGGTCATTGGAAATTTAAAATCGGAAGGTATCTGCTAAATTGTAGACCATAGATAAGAAGTGATTTGTCAAAGTTACACAGCTACTCCATTTAAGATACATCTATTATACAACTCGGACTTTTAAAATAGATTTAAATTCATTACTCCAGAATCAGCAGAAGTTTATGTTCTCTAAGTGGCTTCCTTGGCACATATGAATGATTACCAAGATGGACAGGGTCCTAATGAAGTAGGCTGTTATCCAGTTTACACTACTACATGCTACTGTGGCCTTCTGAAGTTTAAATCCGTCTTTACAATCAGTAGTAAGAAATACATTGGGAGGTATGTGCTTTGTTCTTCCTCTTCACATTAACTCTTCAATGTCTGTGTGAGTTACAGCATCGTTTTTTAAAAATAGATTTAAAAAGCCTATTACTCTTAACCATCTTGTATCTTTCCTTCATCTTGTATCAAATGGTTAAAACTGATCCCAACTACCTAATTGTTTCTCCTTAATGGAACAAGAGAGGTTTTCACTAGAAACGTTTCTCTGAACCCTAGACCAGTTGAAAGGTTGCTACATTTCTTCCAAGTTTGCACAAAGTCACTGAGAGAGAGAGAGAGAGAGGAGAGAGAGAGAGAGAAGAGTATACTTCCTGTTTAGTACATGATTTTGCACCAGAACAAAGAAAATGGTTACTCCTTGGCTGAAGTGGGTCCCTGTGCCACATTTTAATATGTCTTTCCTGGCAATGTCTTCAACCTGTGGCAGGTACACAGTCTCTCCCTCTTTCTCTTAAATCTGACAGTTTTCTTGTCTAAATGTTGCAAATTAAGTTCTCATGACAATTTATACTCCCTACTCCCGGGTGAAAAATAGAAGTGTTAAATTATTCAATACTGGGGGTTTTTTTGTTGTTTTTTTTTTAGGAAATCATTATAGTGAGAAATACCAGAGTATGACCATGCCTTCTACAGTTCCACATACACTAACTATACTGATGGTAAACATCACAACCCAAAATCTTCCACTCAGCATTAGGGAAGCTAATAGGAAGTGATGGGAGGAGAAAGAGAGGAGTAATTTGAATGTCTCTATAAAAAATAAGCTAAAATATTGTTCAAATTTGAGAAAAATCTAATTAAAGGAACAATATGGCTATGATGACAGAAATTCAGGAGTAGGGAACACTGAAATTCTGCAATACAAATTACTATCAAGAAAGAATAATCCAGTCTGGCAGGTAATACTAAAACAGAGCAAATCACTGTGAGATGATATTATCTAAGGGAAAGCATGTGGACACAAACGTGATAAGTGACCAAACTCTGGAGGAGAAACAACCTGCCTGCCTCCCGGGGTACATAGTTTCCTGGTGATCAGTATCACTGGATGGAGACCTTCTGACACACACATTTCCTGGTTAAGAGCATGTGAGTGTGTCCATACATTTCTTGCCACCTTAAGAAACTGTAGCCCGGCTGGCGTGGCTCAGTGGTTGAGTGTCAACCTATGAACCAGGAGGTAACGGTTCAATTCCTGGTCAGGGCGCATGCCAGGGTTCCGGGCTTGATCCCCCAGTGTGGGGCATGCAGGAGGCAGCAGATTGATCAATGATTTTCTCTCATCAGTGATGTTTGTATCTCTCCCTTCCCCTTCCTCTCTGAAATCAATAGAAATATTTTTTTAAATAATTGTACAGAAAAGGAGGAGCTCAATCACAACTCTTAGATCTGCCACAAAACAGATCACAAATATAAAAATCTGTGATAAATGACACAAAACACATATATTTATAACTCTACAAGGGTTATGAGTGGGAAGTTAAGTTAAAGTTATAGGATGTTAGTTCAGTGAAGATACATTAAGAGATAGCCAGAAATTTGGTCATAAATTCAGAAATTTGGTCATAAATTCAAATGTCATTTTTGGACACACAAGGCAAATCATATACACTTGGGTATATCAATGCAATAAACACATTAGTAGTCATAAAAGAAGCTGAGAAAATAATAAAAATGGTACAAACGAATTATTTCTGACTTTTGAGGAATGGATTCTTCTTTTTCCAGTATATAGTGAAAAAATTGCTAGCATATTATTAAACCTTAAAAATATAACACAGAAATAAAATTAAAATAGAATTATATAAAATTAGCATTCTTAAGTACACAATGATGCAAATTATTAAATAATTTTTAAAACGGAAGGAAAATAAACTATCCTTACAAAAGAAATCTGAATAATATTTGAGTGATCTCTTAAAAACTGTAGACTTTCACTCTTGAGTTTAGGCTGACATTGATTTACTTCCGACCTATTAGAAACTACTTTTTCTACCATATTTTGCTGCACTTGTAATATGCACTATACAGGACAGTTCTATTCCTCTACTTCATGTGTTGTCTCCATACAAAGATGGTAAGGTCTTGGTGACAGGAAACAGTTTTATACTTCCTTACAGATCCCATCATAACTGACATAATAGCTCTTCATAGATTTTTTTTTCAAATTGTGTGTCAGTTGTCTGTGGAAACAGATGCCTCTATAATTGCTGAGGTCCTCTAAGACTCCTGAGTTAGGATAGTAAAAAACAAAACAAAACAGTTTCTATCCAATTAACATTTTCCCAAACACTCAATGAATAACAGGCTGGAGAAGCTTGTATTTTAACACAGGTTTCCAGTCGCTGACAGGACAATAAACCATATTTACCTCCCACTAAGATATGAAACTTTAGAACTCTCCGAGGCAAATAAGTACCCAAATCCAAGAGCAAATTTCTCCAGTACAAACAGTTCAAGCTTCTATTGATTTAAATATAAGTTTATGTAACCACTCAAGGGTGGCCTATTGGGGGAACAAGACTTGACTGAATTGAGCTAATTCATCATAACACTGACTAACCCTCTCAGTCACGTTGTACAGAAGCAGACAAGGAGTTTCAGGAAGATTTTAGGCAAAGGTGTCTTCGTATTTTATATGAAATTACTGTGTTTCATTTCTCCCAGAGAGATCATAATTCTGTAGCATTTATTTTAGTGCTGTTGACGATTTTATTAAAAATCAAAGTATGGCTTTAGAGCTTTTCAGCTGTTGATTGCTAAGATTTATTAGGATGTGATGTTCAACTGTTCCCAAATCCAGTGTCAGGCCTTGGAAATGGTCCTGGGTGGAATTATCTACATGCTACATAGTTTCTTTTAATCTCTGTGGCCCACTGGGTTCACTTTGAAATTAATGGAGTTTTGGAACTCACATCTACTCTGTGGCTGTGGAAACTGACTCAGACACCCGACCCAGAGAGAAAGGTCATCATTGTGTTTCTTGGATACTGGGTTTTTGGTTACCAGAGGCTTCGGGAAAAAGAATAAAGCGATCTTTTGCTTTGAATTTGTTTCAAATTTAGTAAGTGAATTTAGTTTCATAATACAATTATTAAATCTAAAATTGAAATTGGTCTTATTTTTATTTCCAGGGAAACCAAATACTTTTATTGCCATTTATTATTTAGCAGAATTACAAACCTCTTTGGCGGAGTCTTTCAACAAAGAGCCTTAAGGGATAGAGGGATAGATAAACACAAAAGAAAAAGAAAACCAAACGTGTCAAATAACCAAGGGGAGATGTTTTAGGACAACACTTGCTAAAATACTTCTCTTTTTATCTTATGTGGGTGGCAGCTGTTCTTTCAAAACATTTTTTTTCAATATTAGGATCATACAATCCATTATTACGAGAGCACAAGTTCATTGGACCTGAGGCTATGCACCAATTAGAATATGACTTGGACCATGAATGTAGTGTTACCTGCGTTTACTTTCTGTCTCCTAACCTAAATCAAGTTGTGAAGAAATTAGGGTGTGGGAATGATAGAGATATGGCTTTGTGGGTGATCTTCTTTTCCTCCACTACAGCTAAAATATGGAGAATCAAAAATAATTTTAAGGAAGTAGAAAAAGAAAAGCTATGTTCAAAGAGTTTGAGGTGGTAGCAAATTTCTACTCCACTGACCTAATCTTTCTAATATTTCACGTTACTCACAACAGCTCACTAATAAATCTCAGGGAAAGCCGGGTTCTTCATCCAATGAAGAACACTTGACTATACTCAGAAGGCTGTACCCTCCCTTACTGTCTATGCTACAAAGTCATTTATTATTTGCATGACTTTGTATAATTATTTGGTATAGAAATTTCACTTTCACCATCTGAAATGGGACAATGATGTTACTTTGACCCACCTCACAATGTGTCTTGATGTCATTGCATATCTCTATCATTATACTTAGCATATTAGAGGAAGCCAAAAATAGCATGCCTCTGTACCTCCCTCATACACTTTGAGTTCTATGAGGCAAATACCAGAATTTACTCTTAAGAAAAAATCTATAGTTTCAAGCCAGACACAATACCTGAGGCATAGCTATCATTCAGTATAATTGCATTCAATCCAAGCAATTATAAATATTGATTAAACTGAATTAAACTTGATAGAATAGAAAATGTTCTTTACCCAGCAAGTGTAGATTTTCTCCCTTCTTATCTCTCATTCAGTCTTTATTAGAAAGAGGATATTTGTGGGAACACTCACTCAGTCCAGTATATTTGAGTGAACAAAAATATGTTAAGGATATTCATATAAATGTAGAAATAAAACCAGTATTTAATTAAACTATGTAGCATTTAAAAAGATATCTTAGAGATTTCTGGGCTCCAGGGTCTGATCGACACAGAAACTTCCCATGGTAATGGCTCAATTAATATGCACTGAAGTGAATAAATGAATTAAGAAATTAAAGAATACCTCTGATCATTCCAAGTAAGAATTTCCATTATTAATTTCCTAAATGCTTTACCTCAATGACACAATAGTTATCTTTTTCTTGTAATTTGTATCTTGCTTTGTCCCACAATTCAAACTTTTTTTTTCTTTATTTGCTTTCTGAGTCTGGAGGCTGCTTTTTCCTGTTTTACTTATTATTGTCTTAGCTGTGAGTAAACTCCCACCAATTTACAAATCTAACTACAGATTTCATACTTCTGAAGATGATGCCAGACTTACTGAATTATCTACTCATAAACCCAGTTTCTTCCACCTTTTCTTTAATTTGGGTTATGAACTTACCCACACTCCCCAGTCTAAGAAACTCCTACCCATTTTCAGGATACCTCAAGCATCCTCTTCACTGTCTAGCATCTCTCACTTCATTTTAGAAATTATGAGACACTGAACAATATAGATTCTCAGTAGCCCCTTAAAGGACTCAAACAGCTTTTGATAACTTATAATTAACAAAAAATAATATTAATGTGAATTGCTTTAACTTTTGTAGATTGCTTCCAAAGGATCAGAACCTCATAATAGTCCAGTCTAAGGGAGCCTTCTGAACAAGAAGTTTCTCCAGTTTGCATATAGGAAGAACTTTAGACAAGAACGTCTCTTATTGTCCACTGCCATTGGCCTCCTAACCCTACTTTACTTATCATAAATCCTTCAAATATCCCAAGTTGTCTTTGAATGCTTTAGATACCCACAGTAAGAATTCTCCATCACCCCCCTCCCAGCATTTTCCCCATTATCTCTTTCCTCTACTGGTGCCTGCTCCCAGTTTATCTATCTTTTATTTTTCCAGTTTGCTCAGCTCTTATAAGGGACAATTCCTTTAGTAGAAATATCTCATCTTGCCCAGATGCAAGATCATTTTAACACAAGAAATACTTCTTTTTATTTCCTTCTGTTCAGGATTTTGTGCAGTTAGATGCAAACTATGCAAACTTAAATAACTGATAAGACAACTAAAAATAAAAGGCTTGAAAGACTGAAATTCTTTTGTATATTGTGTGTGTGTGTGTGTGTGGTTTCCATGGAGACCACACTTCTTTCTCTGACAATGGAAATGTATGTGATTGAAAATCCACAGACATTTGAATTTGGAAGCCGAAAACCTTAGCTGCATGATTATTGCTTTACCACAGCTGAGGTTGTTGAGATTTCTCCCCACGTCTCTAAGTCCACCTCTAGGTTCGCTGGCACGTGGAGTGGGGAGTTTGTAGAAATATAAGAGCTTTAATTTTTTAAACTACCTGTTCCTTTTTGTTTTCCTGCCTGAGCACTTTCTCTGATACCTTGGAAGCTTGATAAACACTTGGGAAAGGCAACCCTATAGAAGCAGGAACGTAATGCTCCTGGGTTCAACCCTGACATAATGAGTTATGGGAAATTATTTTAAGGTCAACATGTCAGCTTCCCTGTCCCTGTTCCTCAGGGGGACAATGTGAGGTGCATGCTATTGAATCTGCAGAGGGTCTCCAGGGCGGGTCTGAGCCCATAGCAACAGACCAGGCATTAATGAACACTTTATTGGTACATTCTGGCTTTGCTGATTCATGCTCCCCTCATTCACGCTTCCTGAGATGACTCCCAAATAAACTACCAAAACCCAACTCCATATTTTAGGGTCTTTTTTTTTGAAGGGAGGATGCTGATCTAGGCAATGTCCTTGGATAAATTTTTTGCACATTGTAATCTTGAATTTGCATACATAAAATATTTACGTTACAGGATATTATAAAGAATTTTTTTCTTACTTTACATACCCAAGATGGGGAACAATGGTGGTAACAAAACAGAATTGCACACCCATTTTTAAAATGAATCTGACATTTGGGAACACATTTTCATTTCTGCAACTTAATATCAAGGAACTACCATCACCACTTCTCCCACCTCCACCACCAATTGTCACACTCCTACCTGAGTCCATACGATTGATACCTCAGCCAGAAGAGACGTAGAGAATTTTCCAGTACTTGGCTCTATAGGAAGTACTAGTAAAATGTGTTTAGAATTCTTTTCTCTGCTCTGCACAGGGAAGGGGAAACATGCACTTGCATCTAAAAACCAAATGTAGGAGATGTTGATCAAAGGATGCAAAGTTTCAGTTGTGTACAATGAATAAGTTCTAGAGACCTAAAGGGCATTATGGTGACTTTAGTTAATAATTTTGTTTTGTATACTTCAATTTTTCTAAGAGTCAATCTTAAGGGTTCTCACCACACACTCGCAACCTAGTCTTGAAGTACCTCACCATAATTTTTGCTACATTCTATTGTTATAGGACTAATCTAGATTGAAGGGGAGGATACTAACTACACAAAAGTGTAAATACTGAAAAATATAGTGCATTGGAGGACCATGTTTGGAGATCAGCGACTCTATCTTGTAGTCTGAATTATGTGAGTGATCTACTTTGCTGGGTGTTCATGTGTGTACCTGTTTTCCCTCACTATGCTGGGAACTATGAAGACATAATCTAGAAACCCATGATCTCTATTGTAAGAAATGTTCACATATTATTGATTTTAAATATTTTTTTATTTTATTTTCTTTATTACCTTTATAAAAATTCATATTACTTAGATATTGGCACTGCAGGATTATTCTGTAATTGTGTTTTTTATTTTCTCCCACCCTTTGTTTTGCCCTTTACCTGCCAAAAGACTTTCAAAATTATATTTCAACACTTTTATTTTATTTTTTAATTTTATCTTTATTGTTGAAAGTATTACAGGCATACCCTATTTTTCTCTCATTGACTCCTTCCACCCCACTCTTGCCCCCTCCTCATGCCTTCACCACACTAATTTCTGTGTTCATGGATTATGCATATATGCATAGAAATCCTTTTCCTACCCCCACAACCCTTTTCCTCTGAAATATGTCAGTCAGTTGTATGCTTCAGTGTCTCTGGATCTGTTCTGTTCATCAGTTTATTTTGTTCATATACAACCACTATGGAAAACAGCATGGCATTTTCTCAAAAAATTAAAAATGAAACTTCCATTTGATCCAGAGATTCATTTCTAGGAATATACACTAAGAAGCATCAGAAAAAAAATATATGCATCCCTATGTTCATAGAAGCATTATTTACAATAGCTAAGATCTAGAAACAGCCAAGTTGTCCATCAGTAAATGGATAAAAAAATGGTGGTATATTTACACAATGGAATACTATGCTGCTATAAAAAAGAAGGATCTTACCCTTTGAGACAGCATGGAGGGACCTGGAGAGTATTGTGCTAAATGAAATAAGCCAGTGAGAGAAAGACAAGTATCACATGGTCTCACTTACATGAGGATTTATTGATTTTAGAGAGAGAGGAAAGGAAAGGAAGAAACTTGGATTGGCTGCCTCCTACATGGGTATCAAGCCTGAAACCTGGGCATGTTCTCTAACTTGGAATAGAACCTGTGATTTTCTGGTATCTGGGATGACACTCAACCAACTAAGCTCAACACTTTTATTGAATTTTTATTTATTTTTGCTATCACAAAGTTCTATGTCCTGTTTCTTTTTCTTTGGTACTTTTACATAAAATTCTCTAAATTTTATAAACACGGGTACAATATATTTTTGTTAGTCTCTGAAAACATCTATCTATATAAAAGCCTAAGCAACCATTGCAACCAAACGGATGACCGAACAGGCTGCATGGGGCAACCCAGCCGGCAGGGGGGTTAGTGAGGGGTGACAAAACCACTGAGCAGCAGGTTACATGGGGTGACCAAGCCGGCAGGAGGGTTAGTGAGGGACAACCAAGCAACTTAACAAGCAGGCTGCATGGGGAGACCAGTCCGGCAGGGGAGTTAGTGAGGGGCGACCAAAGGACCAAGCAGCAGGTTACGTGGGGTGACCAGGCCAGCAGGGGAGTTAGTGAGGGGCGACCAAATGACCAAGCAGCAGGCTACATGGGGTGACCAAGCCGGCAGGGGAGTTAGTGAGGGGCAACCAAACGACCAAGCAGCAGGCTACATGGGGTGACCAAGCCGGCAGGGGAGTTAGTGAGGGGCGACCAAACGACCAAGCAGCAGGTTACGTGGGGTGACCAGGCCAGCAGGGGGGTTAGTGAGGGACAACCAAGTGACTTAACAAGCAGGCTGCATGGGGAGACCAGTCCGGCAGGGGAGTTAGTGACGGGCGACCAAACAACCAAGTAGCAGGCTACGTGGAGCAACCAGGCAAGCAGGGGGGGCAGTTGGGGGCAACCAAGCTGGTGGGGAGGGCAGTTGGGGGTGATCAGGCTGGCAGGGGGGGCAGTTAGGGGAAATCAGGCAGGCAGGCAGGTGAGCGGTTAGGAGCCAGCAGTCCAGGATTGTGAGAGGGATGTCTGACTGCCAGTTTAGGCCTGATGCCCAGGATTGGGCCTAAACCGGCAGTCAGACATCTCCTGAGGGGTTCTGGATTGGAGAGGGTGCAGGCTGGGCTGAGTGAACTCTCCCCCCCATGCACGAATTTTGTGCACTGGGCCTCTAGTCTATATAATAAATACCTAGTGGTTGTAATGCCATAACAACCAAAGACTGGTCACCAGGAGGCTGCCTGCACAGCAAGGCATGTGCCCGTGAGCGGGGACTTGACTCTGGATCCCATGGCACTGGCGGGACTTGGGTGTCCCGAGTCTTGTGCGATTTCACGCGGGTCTGAGTCTCACATGATTTCACACACTGGGTCATTAGTTAATTATAATGTGTTTAATTTTTACATATTTCCTTCTGTAGTTTCTTCCAAATTCCATTTCTCTGTTAATTTTATCTTTTACCTGATTAAGAAATTCCTCAAATGTAGTGATGTCTAATTCTCATTTAAAATTAGGAATGAAGCAGTAAAAATTGACTGAAAACTCAGGGGGCATAGGCAAAAGTGTCCACTGGATCCAAGTGGAGTGTTAGACAATGAATACTGCTTTTCACTGGCAGCCACACAAAATGACAATACCTATAGATGGGACTTTTCTCTTGTTTATTTTTATTTTTTTTAAATATTCTTACATAAATAATCTTCAGTCATCTAAGCTGCTTATTCCTGATGCAAATGGGGCAAGAGCTGTGGTTCCACCTTTCAGACTGATTTGCACTAAGTCCAAAATGTTTAACCCCACCCTTAGCCAGGGTTCTGAGCATTAAATATTTTCAATCCGTGACTCTAATTGTCAATCTGTCCATCCATCTGTGAATAGAAAGAAGTCTTTGATTCCTCATGCCAAACCATTAGTAATCATTCTCCTTAGAAAACACTAGGAAAGAATGAAGATTCCCACTTTTATTTTTTATACTTAAATATGTTTCTCACAACATTAAACATTTTCTTAAATGTTTGGCATCAATCATAAATCTGCTTTATATAAAAGCAATTTGGAATTAGAAAAACAACCTGGTTCTCTAGGAGGTAGAAAGAGAAGCCCTTGGGATTGAATTTTTATCTATACTGCACACCTGTAATTTCATTACTGCGTGGTTTGTGCCTTGGAATTCCTTGGACTGTGGTTAATGGCTGGCTGCATATAATCTTGCAGTTGGCTTATTTCAGAGGGAGTTAATAGACAGAACTATATTCTCATAGGCCTGGCAATAAGAGGACACATTAGACCTTAAAGCTTTTAGATAAAGAAAAAAATTATTCATGGTGAATAAGAAGGGTCTCCTCTTTGAGGCAAGATCTTTTACATTTGCTTCTCAATAAGGCTGACAATATAAATGGCTGCTTACCACTGTTAAGGGTCCGGACACCATTGGTGGGAGTTTTACTAAGAATAAGAGCACAAGGATATGGTGTGTTGAATTTTGATCCACATTCTCAAATTCCATGGAAAACATGAGGGTTTGCAAAGAAAAACCAAGGAAGGAAGAAGAGAATTTGTCTTATGTGTTTTAAACCTCACTCATCACAAATTTTGTTCTTTGAATGAAGTAAAATTAAAACAAAGAACAGGCAGTTTTCTTTGTGTGTATGTCTGCGTATTTGTGTGTGCATGCGTGTGTGTGTGAAAGCTAAGGGAACAATCTAAAAAATCCTTTTGTCCAAAGTAGAAAAATATTTTTGAATTTTACATTCTTCTTACTGGTATGTTTTTCTACTTTCTACTTATTCTCTCTAGCACTTTTCTTGTATTTCTTTGCTTTCCTTTCTGGTTCATAGATCTTTTCATCTTCTTTCTTTATAATTCCCCAGTTAAATTGGGATTTTGAAAATTTCTATGGTACCCATGTAATATCTACATATTGTATTATTTATTTTTTAAATCCTCACCTGAGGATATGCTCTTATTGATTTGAGAGAGTGAAAGGGAGAAAGAGAGAGAAAAGAACATGGATCTTTTGTGAGAGAGAAACATGGACCAGTTGCCTCCAGTACACACCCTACCTAGGGATCGAACTTGAAACCTAGGTATGTGCCCTGAACGAGAATCAAACTCACAACCTTTTGCTTTAAGGGACAACCACTCCAAACTTCTGAGCCACCCAAACAGGGCTAGGAGTGGTTTTTAAGAGTCCCATTTTCTAATTGTCAAAAAAATGTCACCCTCATCTGAATGTTATTTAATTATTTTTTTCCATGTCCCACTATGTTTTCTTCTTAAAATTACCTGACAGTGTTTTTTATAATTCTATATTGCATTTCTTCTATTTCATGGTTTTAGTTAACTCTTATAGTATGTTTTACAAGCATTACCAATAAGAATTTAGAATTGTCTTTTTTTCTAATTTTTTCATCACTTTTATCTTTTACAGTTACAGATGTTCCTGAATCAATTTTCTTTTAGATTTCTTGAAATATCTAAAGATATCTAAAGGACGTTTTGGTTAGTAATTTTTTGGATTGTCTGGGTTCTTTTTTAACATTTGTCCCAATTGCATGTTTAAAATATGGGGGTCAAACCCTTTCCTAAGTCCATTATATATTATCCCAATAGACTTACTCTATCTCCATATGTCAGTACTAATGCCCTGTCTCACATACCTTATCAAAGACAGTTATTTTCTTGTTTATGACCCTGTTACTCTATTTAATGTGAAAAGTAATTCTGAAAATTTTCTGTTTATCTGAACAATAGAAATACTCAAAGCAGAGGCAAATTTTTCAAAGTGACACTTTATTATTTAATGAATACAAACATAATACTTGCCCCAAATTCTACTCTATTTTGAGAATAATCATATATATATATATATACACATATATCCTATATAATAAAAGCTTAATATGCAAATTGTCCCCTCAACTGGGAGTTCGACCGGGAGTCTGACTGCTCGCTATGATGACAAGAGCGGGACTGCGGCGGGATGGTGGAGCAAGTGAGCAGGTGGCGTCAGGCCAAGGCGGGTGCAAATGGGGCCCAAACACCCCCATGATCACCCCGCAGACGGTGACCAGTGGAGGCGGTGGAAGGCAGGGTCGCACCAGGCTCTCAGGCACTCAGGGAGCCAGGTGCGGCCCGATAACCCTGTTGATCGCTCCACAGAGGGTGACCAGCAGTGGCTCTGACACTTCCATTACAGAGAAAAGGCAAATGGAAATATTAAAATATTTCTTCTAATTATTTTCCTTTCAATGTGCAGGAATCCGTGCACCATGTCACTAGTATATATATGAAAGCATGGTGTGTATATGAAACTCAAAGCAACCCTCATGCACTTTACACATAGTATTGTTAGATATGTTGATAACAATATGATTACATACCCATTTTGTACCAGGGTGTGTGTAGGGTGAGACAACCCATGAGTAACAGTTATAACAGTTATAATCCTTATTTAAGGATGTCACTGAGAGACAGTACTAATTAGTCTGTGATGTGAAACTTTAAGGTGCTTGCCTACCTAGCAGAACCATTTACAAGTATCATCTAAATCATTTCCAAGAGGTCTGAATGTTCCATGTGAGAGGCGCCAAGAGAACTGCTTTA
Source organism: Myotis lucifugus (assembly GCF_000147115.1). NCBI lineage: Eukaryota > Metazoa > Chordata > Mammalia > Chiroptera > Vespertilionidae > Myotis > Myotis lucifugus. The sequence continues at coordinate 5,777,428 of NW_005871082.1, read as the reverse complement.
CTTTCCACTCAGATGCATCTCCCCGTGATAAGCTAACATAGTTCTTGAATTTTACTTCACTCTGTTACTTGGGATTTTTTATTAATTTAGTTTTGTCAGGTTTGTTAACAGATAGAATGCAGAGTTTATAGTTTCTTTTTCCTGTATATCATGCAGGGGAAAGCATTTTGAATTATCAGTTTCATAGCTTCTTTTCAAGTCTATCAGTCTATGATGGAGACTGGATAGGATCAAACAATTCAGCCCACGGGCAGACTCAAATCTCAGAATGTAGCTCAGTCCTTCACCATTTCAAAGCAGTTCAAAGCATACACTTATTTTTTACATCAAGAAATACAAGACAAGGATAGTCATATTTTTGTCAATTTTTAGGCACCTTTTTTAAACATCTACTTTAAGAATTGCTTAAAGATGCTCACAATTTGGAGCTCCCATAATAAAGTATCGATTACAATTCTGATTTTATTCATTTGAATAGAGAAATTAAATTTTATAATTTATGTCTTAAACTTACAAATTCTGTGTAATCTGATTTAAGTTTTGAGTTTTCTTACAACAGGAAAATCAGTCTCAAGTATTTATGCAGAGTTATTTAATTTGCTAATAAATAACACATTTGGTTTTGAAGTTTTCCACCGGGAATCAGAAAATCATTTTTTTTTTCTGTTTCAGATAATTGCCTTGTACTGTGGGGGGAAAAAATGAACAGCTACTCTCATTAGCAACTTGTAAGAAAATTTTTAAAACACACACAAAATAAAACTTTCGGAACAAAAGTATTCACATATTTATGATTTATTACGTGTTTTTTTTGGTGTAAACACTCTCTTTTAATGAGGAAAGAGTCTTTATGAAGAAAAAAATAAATAATTGTGTAGTGGAGATATGTGAACACAGATGGATTGAAATGATGGCTGATTGGAGTGGCTATAAGCACATAGTGAACGGATGCAGGGAGTGTGTGTACATGTGTATCTGTTTCCGTACAAAAGCTCATGTCCTTGCTAGTGTGTATAGCAGCAGTTCCTGTTGAAAATTGCTGCAAGCTTTTCAAGGGTTTGGTTCTAAAGTGAAAGGGGCAATGACTTCCTTCTAATGCACGGCACCTTCCCCTTTGATTCTATAGCTCAGACTCTCTCCAGCCCACCCTCTCACTCACTTCCTCTCCTTCTCCACTGCAGGCTATCATGAGACACAGCTAGAGACTCCTTTCAAAGAGGAAAAAGGGATGTCTGAGTGGAGCGATTGGGCTGAACATGTGTTCCTTCTTCTCAGGAATGCCTCTGACTGATGGAGACAGAGAAAGATCTTGTTGTTTTCTTCCTCTGAATTTGTGATACACACGCACAGTCTTCATCTTCTGGTTTGTAAGCATTGAAGCCATAAAGGGCGAATGCTATGTCCCTTGGAGAGCATTTTAGACTGCAACAGAGAAAGTTTCCCATTTTATTGAATGGAATTTCTGCCTCAACAGAGCACACTCAGTTCGGGTGAGTAAAAGGTAGTAAGTGAATGGATTGTATATGAAAGAAAGAAGCAAGCCAGAAATGAGAAGGGAAACCATTTCTCTTTTGAATATAAATTTTATCTGAAACTATGTTCATTTTCCTGTATACATTTTCTTTAAAAAAAAAAACAACAACAGAAAAACAACTCAGGTAAAAATAAAAGTAATAGGAATTGTGCTTCCTTAAATATGTTACGTTTTCACTGATTGTAGGGGAAATCTTTCTGAAACTAGGGAATAAAAGTTAAAAGTCAGGGGAAACCAAACAAATACACGTATATATTTGGCAAAACAATATGTAGTCCTTTATCCCCAAGACTTCATCACACTATATCAGTAATAGGTATCACATTTAATAACCTCTAGAAAGCCAAGAATGCATATGTGCCATTAATGGTAACATCAAATTAAATAACTTAACAAAGGTTTTTTGTTTTGTTTTGTTTTGTTTTTAAATCTGATAATGAAACAAAATCAAGTTTACAAATTATGCTCTCTCTTCCAAATTTCAGGAAGTGAATCTGTGATAGTGATGAGTGAATATTGGCTGGGCTTTAAAAAAAATGGAATTCCTGACATAGCAGCTTATCCTTGCCAAGTATTAATACCTCCACCTCCCCACCGTACTTTTCCATCTCATTTCTAAAGATAACACAATCTGGATGTCTTTCTTTTCATACTTTGGAAAGATTAGACAAAGCATATCCTCCTGGGCTCTCAATTGGGTAATTCCTTTAGTCATGCCTGAGCTATGGCCTTTTAGCACTGTCTGATACCTGGAAATCACAGGTCCTTCATCAGATATTATCAGTTCTGATTTTGATATCAGAATAACAAAAAAATAATGGTTAAAGCTAGAAAATAAGAGTGTAGTATTAGAGCTGTCTATGTTGAAAGACTATTGCTAAAAGCTTAAGAAGGAGAAATAAAAATATCTAAACCAACCAACATAAAATTCTAATATATATCTAAAGCTGTACACCGCCAAGCCTCGCAAAAACATATTTCTAAATTCTCTTTTATTTTACTGGTAAATGAGGGAGGAAACTTCTAGAACATATTTGATCCTGCTAAATTTGATTATAATGGATCACAGGCAATATGAACTAAGCTGAAAAGGCTTATCTCAGGTAATGAATCAGATTTCTCTAAAAAAATAAATTTATAATAATTTTGAGAAACAAAAAATGTGACATAAGAAAAAAGATGATAAAGGAATGTGCAAGTCATCTTTATGAAATAATATCTGCACAGAGATCTTCCCAGAGGATCATAGTTATGTGCATATAGATACTGTGAACAATTATAAGACTTAGCAGTCAGACCAGAAATGTAGCTAAGACAGTAAGTTCCCAGATATCTTTCTAAATTTGATGTCTAGCACAGGACTGACACATAATAAATGCTCAAAAGTTTTTACCTAAGGGATTCCTAATTCAAGAAAATATGCCTAAATTCATTTAATCAATAAATGTATGCCCTTATTTTTAAAATGCTAAGTAATTAAAATTACCCTATGCATATCTTAAGTGCATTATCATAGGCAAGTTCAGGCTAAATTACTAGGCAATTACTACAAGTTACTTCCAGACACAACATCAATGAAAAGTGTTTACTACTTAGAACTTTCCAAAAATTGAACATAGTTCTTATATGTCATGCTGGAATTGAGTTTTCTATCACTTGAGATGTTCAAGCTGAAGAGAAACATCACCTTTAAGAATGAAATAGAATGTACAAGCTTTGGATGGGAACAATTGGTCAGTTGGCTTCTAAACTTATTTCACTAGATGAATTATATCATTTCTTAATTTCTCTTATATATCTTCCTATAACTAAAAAGCAGAGAGACAATTTATGTTGGGGCTGATTACATCACTTCCTTCTTTCTCTTTTTAACTTTCCAACCATATGGTTTAAAAATATCTATACTAATAAAGAGCTGATATGCTTATGGTCGATATGCGGAAACGGTAATGACCAGGTCATTAGCACATTAGCTAGGGCATTGCTCTGGAGACGGGACGGAAGTGGGGAGGGGCCCTGAAGATGTGGGACCATCCTGTGCTGAGGAGGGCAGGGGTGAGAGTGCATAGTGCCCCCCCTCATCAGTCCTTCACCACCCACAGCTCACACTCTGAATGCCCCGTGGCCCACCTGCCCGGGGAAGAAGCACAGTGCAGCAGGAGGGAGGCTCCATGCTCTTCTCTGGCGCCATGACGTGACGGAGCCACAGCGTTGTTCCAGAGACGGAGCGGAAGCAGAGGGATGCCCAGAGAAGGCGGGACCAACCCTAGGTGACTGAGGGCGGGGCTTGAAGCGGCCAGAGAAGGCCAGAGGGTTTGGGGCTTGGCCAAGCGCACTGGAGCTCTGCGTGGAGAGGTTTAGGTGTCAAGGTAGGGCAGTGCCACGTGATTTCAAACCGCGTGCTGGGCTTCTAATGTGT
>NW_005871082.1:5723808-5773134 GCF_000147115.1 Myotis lucifugus | reverse complement strand
AGGCAGCTGATCATGTTTCTCTCTCATCGATATTTCTAACTCTCTATCCCTCTCCCTCCTCTCTGTAAAAATCATAATATATATATATATATATATATATATATATATATATAAATTCTCTCTCATCATTGATGCTTTTATCTCTTTATCCCTCTCCCTTCCTCTCTGAAATCAATAAAAACATATAAAAATATTAGTTGTAATTAGAACAGCATTAAACCACTACCTGTTTTTTTAAACAAAGTTTAATTGTAACACAGTTGCTTATTTTTTGGGGGTAATGTCTGCAGTGTTTTTCTATAGTGGCAGAATTGCACAGTTGCAATTGAGATTAAGTGGCCTGTAAAGCCAAATATATTTGTTATCTCTTAAAAAAATGTTTGATGACCTCTGGTCTAAAAACCTATTTGAAATTTCAGTATGATTTCAACACAATATCCAAGCATCATTCCCAAAACATTGTGATTATTTCATAAAATAAAAATACGAGATTAGTGATTATAAAGACAAATATGGCTGACTAGTGTTATCTACACTAATAAAAGAGAAAGATGCAAATTGACTGTACCTTTGCAATGCCCACAAGCCAATCAGACATGAGTATGCAAATTAACCCAACAAAAAACGACAGGTTAATTTGCATACGCAGGTGCCGAGCGGTTGGGGGCGAGGCGGGACACAGGCGTTCTGCACCGCCCCAGCCACTCTGGGCCTCTGGGCAGTGTGGGAAGTCGGAAAGGAGTCTCCGGCCAGAGCGAAGGCAGTGCTGGCAGCCAGAGGAAGGCCCATTCTTGAACGAATCTTTGTGCATCAGGCCTCTAGTGTGTGTGTGTGTGTGTGTGTGTGTGTGTGTGTGTGTATATAATGCAAAGTGTCCCCTCAGGAGTTAGATCGGGAGACTGGGAGTTTGCTTGCTGGCTATGACATGCGCTGACCACCAGGGGATGGCATGGAATGAAGGAAGGCCCCAGCCGGCTGCTGGAAGGCCCCAATCAGCCCTGATCACTGGCCAGGCCTAGGGACCATGCTGTGCACTAGTTTGCTCATAAATAACAGAGCTTTGCATTAGCATTCCCGTGTTGAAATGGTTTTTAAAGTATACCAGCATATAAACTCTTATAATTGACTAACATGTTTATTCAAATATGAATATTTTCATTACATTAAACAAATATTTCCACAGTGGTTGCCTTTGGGTTCACAAAGCCAAATGGTTGCTCTGATGTGTCTGAGGACAATGCTGCTTCTGTTACAGTCAGAATGACTTTAAGAATGCATAACATGATGCACTTTTCTCTAAAAGCATTTATAATTTGGAATTTTCTAGTAAAAGAATAAATCTTAAGAATTAATCTGACATTCCATTTTAAAAATAATGATACAGTGAACCATTTTCATTTTAGATGTTTTTATTGTATGTCTTTTTTGTAAGAGAGATAGTATCAACTACATTTTAACCTGTGTTTCAAATGAAATAAAATCTTTACAATAGGGTCATTCAGCTGAATGAAAGTTTTCTAAATTATATGTGCCCTCTTTTCTACTTGGATGCATGGTTTAGATATTCATAAATATTTAATAAGTCAGGTTTTCCAATACAATATGACTGCAATCCACTTTAATGGCGATAACTGAATTGTTTTTGCCCCTGTAGGTGAATAAGACAGACAAGCTAATTGCCTTTTTAACTTACAGATTTTCAGCACAAGGTCTCATTATCATTTGCTTTCAGCAATGAATTTCTCTCAAGTTCTGATGGAGAGTATAGCTTCTTTTATTATAAAATCATGAACCCTTTATCTCCCCTATCTTTCTTTAAATTCCCACACAGAGTACTTGATAGAAGACTGATTTTGTTCATCACTGCTTCAAGTGCTTCTTAGAAAAAGTTGAGAGAACAAGGAACATTCCACATTAGCATAACAGAATACTTGAAAAATCAATGACTATGTCTAGGTAGAAATGATTGTACCCATAACCAATATTCCAGACATTTAGAAAGGTCATATAGAACTTATTTAATACTCAGTTCACAAGAAAAATTATAAATGGCAAGTTTCTATTTGTCATATATAGAGCTATTTTATCATTTTAGATACCTCACAATTGGTATAATAAAAATTATTCCTCTAGTAAAGTAGCCTGGTTGAAAATCTTAACTGTGAATCTGGAGTTAATGAAACACATATTCACACACACACACACACACACACACACACACACACACAGGCTCATATACAGTAGTTTTAATCTTTATTGTAGTGAGTTGTCTGGTTGATTCCAGGCCTAGGTAGATTTTGAGAGGGAAAATATCCAAGGCATAATGTGCATAAAGGAAAAACATTATGAGTATATGTGCAAGGGATGTCAAGTTACAGAAAGTTTATGTAGGAATTATTTGATTTATACTTTTGAATTGGATAATTTCTTTCTGAGTGCATTCCAGTTTTCAGTTGGGAAAAAACGATTTGATTTTTATACATTATAATGTGCATTTTCTTTATATTTCTGAAGAAGTTCTTAATAATTTGTATGTACTGTGTGTGTGTGTACATATATATACACACACACACATATTATATATATATCTTACATAAGTTTTATTTCAACTACATTTACTATATGATGGCATGAACATCAACTACATTTACTATATGATGGCATGAACATTACTCTTAGAATCTCTTTAGTTTCAAAATCTCTTTCTAGTTTCTTTAATAAGAGGAAAATAAAATGTTTAGCATATTGAGGTTATTAATGGGGCTTAAATTAGTAATTTGCACAAATAATCAATGTAAATCTGTTCTGTTACGGATTTAATTTTTTATTATAGTGGATTTTATAGTTACAGTGGCTTTATTTTTAGAAACAAACATTGAGTTTTATAGTCCTAAGAGTATGTATTTGAGGGAAACATAAATAGTGGAATGCAGATTATTGTTATAGGCCAGGCTTTATCTTCACAAATATATTCCAAAGTATAAAGTCAGATAGCCATAAGTTGGAATGGGAAAGTCAGTCTAGGTTAAATATAATGGTTCAGTGATGAACAAAATTGGATGGATAGGAGAGTCATTAGGAGGTGAACAAAAAAGAGCTTGAAGAAACAGAAACATTGTAAATAACTTATTTATTTAAATATATATATATATATATATATATATATAACTTTATTTATATATAATTTTGTTTTGTTTTGTTTTTAATATAATTGATTTAATTTTTATTTATTTGTTGTTTTTTATTGTTGTTTTTGTCTTTAGTAACCTGGCAGATGCCATTTATTCTCATTAGGGAGAATGTGAGAGGCCCAGATAATTGCTTTTATAGTTGTTCTCATTTCGTGTGTGTGTGCGTAAGAGAGAGAAATATATGTTAAAATTGTGAATTTTGACATGATTATCTTGAGATATCTATGTGCCAGAAAGGTATAGATATCAAATAGCTTAACAGATATGAATGTAAATCTCAGATGTAACATCTGGCCTGCGGATACTTTGGGACTTGTGCCATGCAAAGTAAAGTCATGAGAATTTGTGAGATTATCTAGAAGAAAGTGCAGGGAGGACTGGGTGAGCGGATTTAGATCTGAGCCCAGAGCACTCCCAAATACAACAGCTGGGTACAGAGAGAAGAGCTAACAAAAGAAAAAAGGGAGTGAAGCCAACTAATTCCAGGCATATTTGGTGTCATAATACCCAAAGGGAGACACTATTTCACGAACTCTTCAAGGGAGGATGGACAAGGGAGGATAGTCATTATTGCCAAATGTTTCTAAGAGGAAGAAAATATGAAGTCAGAAATTTTCCATTGAATTTAGCAAGAATAAAATTCATGGTGACCACATGTAGAGAAATGTCAGTCAAGTGGGTGTCAAATGCATGTTAAAGAGATATTAAGTAGAAGTAGAGCTAGTGAATATAGCCATTTCATTGCAGAAATATATGTGTAATTATATAAATATATTGGATATTAGACTATATATATATATATATATATATATATATATATATATATATATATCAGTAAATGTGTAGTAAATGTGTATATATGCATAGATCCATACATATGGATAATATAATGGATGCATGTACATATCTATATATATATATAAAAGCCACGACCAAACGACCAGTTGAACGGTTGCTATGATGCACACTGACCACCAGAGGGAAGACGCTCAATGCAGGAGCTGCCTCCTGGTGGTCAGTGCGCTCCCACGGGGGAACAACATTCAGCGAGCTTACCAAGTGGCAAAGGTAGCAGGTGCAGAGGGGCCAGGATGAGCTGAACGGCACAGGCTCCTCCCCGGCCACCTGCCTCTTTGTGCTCTACTACATCCCCTGAGGGGTCCCGGATTGCGAGAGGGCACAGGCCAGGCTGAGGGACCACACTGGTGCATGAATCCATGCACCAGGCCTCTAGTATATATATATAAATACATAGATAGATAGATAGATAGATAGATAGATAGATAGATATATGTATGTGGTGATTCACTTACATGTAAATGCATGCATATATGTTTATGTATATAAGTGTGTGGTTATGTACATATGTTACACACATATTCATCATATATAAACCCAAGATACCTGAAAATACATAAATGAAGAAGGAAAAATAAGCACCTAGAATTGAAGAGTGATAACCAAATAAAATGAAAGCCCAAATACAATATCAGTGGCACTGGGTTTTCATAAGAACAGAGACATGTCCTACATTTTAAAAGGAAAGTAGATGTCTGCAAATACAGGTGGATTATCAACTTTGTAGTAGAAAGTGGTGATAGTTTATCTCTGTTAATTTCCTTTTTTTCTCATTGAATTCTGAGGTGACACTGAAGTGTAGTTGAGGATAGAGTGTACAGGTATGAGGACAGAAAAGAGAAATCAAATATTTATTTTATTTTATTAATTTTTGTCTGTTTGTTTGTTAATCATCACCCAAGGATATTTTTTCCATTGATTCTTAGGGAGAGTGGAAGAGAGAGGGAAAGACAGAGAGAAATATCAATGTGAGAGAAACACATTGATTGGTTGCCTCCTTCATGTGTCAGAGGAGGCCCTGGGCTGGAGAGGAGCCTGCAGTGGAGGTACAGGCCCTTGACCAGAATCAAACCCAGGACCCTTAGGTCTGCAGGCCTACACTCTATCCACTGAGCCAAACTGACTAGGGCAGAACTCAAATATTTTAGTTAATACACTTGTTATGGAAGCAGGGACAGCTGTATTAGTTTTTCTGCTGTGTGACACATTACACAAATGCCTACTTAAAACAACATACATTTACTTTTCCCCCTGTTGGATCTTAAGTTTATGATTTCCTGAGATTATGATCTAGTTTAGAAAAGTTACCACATATTTACTTTTCAAGATTTTCATTGTTTTTCTTTTTTTATTAATTGAATTTATTGGGGGGGGCATTCCTTCACAAAACCATACAAGTTTTCAACTACAACTCGGCAAAACATCATCTGTTCACTGCATCATGTGCCCATCATCCCAAGCAAAGTCTTTCCATCCTGATTCCCCTCTCCCACCCTCCCACCTTTTGCCAACACACACACACACACACACACACACACACACACACACACACATTCTTTATTCCAGTCTGACACCTATCAGTCTGTTCTATGTATCCTGCCTTTGTTCCTCAGTTTATTTTGTTTATTAGATTCCACATATAAGTGAGATAATGTAATTCAAAAGAATATGTGCACCCCCATGTTCATTGCATTATGTATAATAGCTAAGAACTGAAAATAATACACATTTACTATTCCATAGTTCCAAAAAAACAAGTAATCCAATTTAAAAATGGGTTAAGAACCTGAATAGACACTTTCCCAAAGAGAACATACAGATGGCTAATAGACATATGAAAATATGCTCAAATTCACTAATCATTAGAGGAATGCAAATTAAAACCACAATGAGATATCAATTCCCTCTTGACAGAATGGCTACCATCAATACATCAAAAATAACAACAACTGCTGGAGAGGATGTGGAGAAAAGGGAGCCCTTGTGGACTGTTGGTTGGAATGCAGATTGGTGTGTCCACTGTGAAGAGTAGTATGGAGTTACCTAAAAAAATTAGCCGTAACCGGTTTGGCTCAGTGGATAGAGCATCGGTTTGTGGACTGAAAGGTCCCAGGTTTGATTCCGGTCAAGGGCATGTGCCTTGGTTGTGGGCACATCCCCAGTAGGGGGTGTGCAGGAGGCAGCTGATCGATGTTTCTCTCTCATCAATGTTTCTAACTCTCTATCCCTCTCCCATCCTCTCTGTGAAAAATCAATAAAATATATTTTAAAAAATTAAAAAATTTTCTGGAATATATGCAAAGAAACTTGAAACACTAATGTGAAAGAAAATATGCACCCCTATGTTCATTGCAGCGTGATTTACTGTAGCCAAGATTTGGAAGCAGCCTAAGTGTCCATCAACAGATGCATGAATAAAAAGGGTGTAGTGCATTTACACTATGGATTACTATTCAGCCATAAAAAAGAAGGAAATCTTACCCTTTGCAGCAGCATGGGTGGACCTTGAGAGCATACTTTATGTGAAGTCAACTAGACCAAGAAAGACAAATACCATATGATTTCACACATATGTGGAATCTAATGAACGAAAATGAACTAACAAGCAAAATAGAGACAAACTCCAGAATAGACAGCATGCTGACAACTATCAGGGGAGTGGCTGGATGGGGTGTGTAGAGGGATTGAGCAAAAAATAAATAAAAAGAAAAAACTTATGGATGAGTACAGAAATGTGGTAATTGCAAGGGAGATGATGTGTGGGGGTGATGGAGAAGGGTAAAGGGGATAAATGGTGATGGACAAAGACTTGACTTGGAGTAGTGAGCACACAATACAGTTTGATGTGTTGTAGAGTTGTGCACCTGAAACCTGTATAATTGTGTTAATCTGTGTCACCCCAATAAATGCAATATAAAGAGAAAATAATAGATGGATAACAATTCATAAAGTGAATACAAAGCATTAATAATCTCTTCTTATTTAAAATCTCCTTCTCTGATACCTACGCTGCATGATGCGTTTTCACATTGAGAATATTTCTCTCCAATCTCAAAATTATAACTTACCATTAACATGTCAGATAATTAGCAGGGATATGCTGATTTAATATACTTTCATTTGATTTATGATAAACTGATTTTGCTGTTGATTACACTCATAACTTACCTGTTTAATGTTTATGGGCCAGATGTCAGTGCCTCTCTTTCTTAAATGAACTTAATTATTGCCACAAAGGACACTAAATCTGACTGCTTTATAGACAGATCAATATGACTGACAGTGAAATAAGCATTGCTCATTACTCTAAATTGTTGTGCAACATACAGGCCATCAAATTAATGTGAACCAACCATGTTTATCAGCCAGTACTAGTAAGTCAGGCTCTGATGTTGCTCTCCCCATTGCTGCTTCTTGTGAGATGACTTTTCTTAGGATTGAAAGACAACAAAGCACATAGGTATTCAGGACCATGGTATTCAGGACCATGAACAGAAATCCACCAGAGCTGTTTATTGTAGGCAGAGAGATATGAGGTTTTTCGTGTGTGTGTGTGTGAGAGAGAGAGAGAGAGAGAGAGAGAGAGAGAGAGAGCAGGTATTCTTTAGGAACATGAAAAACATTATTTTATTTACAAGGGTGAATGAGAATTGCATTAACCAGCCAGGGTATTCTCTGGGTCAATTTCATGTCACTTTCAATTCATAAGTTCAGAGATTCAAACCAAAACACAAAGATTTTAGTGTTTTTCATTCCTATTCCTATTGTTCAAAAGTGCTTAAATCAGACATAAAAAGTTTCATAAGACTCTCTGGACATCACATGGTTCTTTCAAAGACACTATTTTGGATGATTTAAGATAGTCTGTTAGGAAATAATGCAGAAAAATACTGGTAATAATGCATTTTCTACAGTGAAAATATTGTATATGAAAGGAAAAGTGCTTTGTGAATAGGATGCTTGAGTTTTTTATCATTTAAGAAGCATCTGAAAAGAGTTCAGCATTTTCAAAGGTACTGATATAAGGATACTATATTTTAATCCTAACATCACACATCCTACTGAGCCAGGTTCACTCAATCTTAATGATGACTACTTAACTTACTAAAATTTTTATATCAGTACAGAAGAAATTCCACTTTGTAGCTTTATAATAAACATTCAAAAAAACAACATGTTCCTAAACATGATGTAATTATTCCCATATTTAAAGAAAATGTCAGCAACTGAGACTCATTTCATTTTTTGGCTTTGATATCCTGGAGAGTCTTGACATTATCTGCAAGAATATAGTAGAAAGGGAAAGAGTCCACGGAGAAGATTTATTTCTTAAAAGGCTTTGTCTGGAGATGGCACACCTCATTTTGTCCAATATTCTACTGACCTTAACTTCTCAGACTATATAACATAACTACAAAGGAGATAAGGCAATACTCCTGATCCTTGACCTACATGGTGATTTATGATGTTTTGTTATCTGGTAATATTTTATTATCTATTATTATTTAATCATATTACAAGTATTTTTTGAGATACTGAAAATATATCTGCATCTAGAGATTACACAAAAGTGTATGTATCCTACCTAATAAAGAAGGAATATGCTAATTTTCCCTCACGTCATCACAAAGATGGTGGCACCCATAGCCAATAAGGAGGGAATATGCTAATTGACTACCACGCCCTCAAATATGGCAACGCCAATAGCCACAAGATGGAGGTGGCCAGTCCCCTCAGCCCTGCTGGGGCAGCAGGCATGTGGCAAGGCCAGGTCTGCCCCCAGGCGGGCCCGGCCTTGCCACACACCTGCCTCCAGAGTCCCCCAGTCTCCTCAGCTCCCCAACTACCAAGCCACCCAGGGCTGGCCCGAGGAGCAGGCAAGCCTCGGATGGCAGCTGGCCAGTCACCCATGGCTGGCCCGAGGCACAGGCAAGCCTCAGATGGTGGCTGCATAGCCACCCAGGGCTGCCCGAGGCTCAGGTAACCAGGGCCGGCTGAGGCTTGTGCTGTCAGCAGTGGCAGCAGCAGAGGTGTGACCCAGTGATCCCACTTCTAGGAATATATCCCAAGAAACCAGAAACACCAATCAGAAAGGATATATGCATCCCTATGTTCATAGCAGCACAATTTACAATAGCTAAGATTTGGAATCAGCCTAAGTGCCCATCAACAGATGAATGGATTAAAAAACTTTGGCACATCCACACAATGGAATACTATGCTGCTGTAAAAAGGAAGGAACTCCTATCATTTGCAACAGTATGGATGGAGCTGGAGAGCATTATGCTAAGTGAAATAAGTCAGTCAGAGAAAGATAAATATCACATGCTCTCACTCATTTGTGGATTATAATGAACAATGTAAACCGATGAACAAAAACAGATGTAGAGACAGAGAAGCATCGATCAGATGCTCAAACTCAGAGGGAAAGCAGGGGAGGTTGGGGGTGAGGGGGAAAGATCAACCAAAGGACTTGTATGCATGCATATAAGCATAAGTGATGGATGTGGACAACAGGGGGTGAGGGCAGGATTGGGGGGATGAGGGGACATTGGTGGGATAAGGACACATTTGTAATATCTTATTCAATAAAGGAGAAAAAAATGGAGGAGCCCAGTCCCCTCAGCCCCTCTGGGGCAGCAGGCATGTGGCAAGGCTGGGCCTGCCCCTAGGCGTGCCAGGCCTTGTCACACACCTGCTTCCAGAGTCCCCCAGTCCCCGGGGCTAAGGGGACTGGGCTCCTCCATTTTTTCCCCCCTGATTGCCAAGTCACCTCCCACCCTTGAGGGCTCCCGGACTGTGAGAGGGGGAAGGCTGAGCTGAGGGACCCCGCCTCCAGTGCATGAATTTTCATGCACTGGGCCTGTAGCATATATATATATATATATATATATATATATATATATATATATATATATATTAAACTGAGAATATAAGATTTTTACATGTTAGTTTATGTGCATCAGTTTCCTATAGCTGTTGTGAATAATTACCATGATTCAGGGGATTAAAACAACACAAATTTATTATTTTAAGTTCTAAGGATATGACTTTTGAAATGCTTCCTATGGGATTAAAATCAAAGACTGTACTTCTTCTAAAGACTCTAGGGGAGCATCTGTTCCTTGGCTTTTGCTCACATTCCTTGGCTCATGGCTGCATCACTCTGACCTCTACTTTCATTTCAGAATCTCTCTCTCTCTCTCTCTCTCTCTCTCTCTCAGACCCTTCTGACTCTCTCTTAAAGGATCTTTGTAGTTATATTATCTCTACCCAGTTAGTCCCAGAAAATTTCCCATTTCAAAATCTTTAATTTAACCACTATTATAAAGGCCTTTTTGCCAGGTTAAGGTAACATATCCATAGATTGTGGAGGTCAGAATGTGGACATCTTTATGGGAACATTATTCTGTCTACATACTATGTAAGTTATACCTCAATATGAATACATAAATAAACACATTATGTTTTTGTAAAAAGAAAAATAACAAAACCATAGAATCAGTGCTTAAGATAATTTCAAGAATCAAACTGTATCCCTTGGCATGAAATTATAAGATCTAAGTTTCCTCACTCTCTGTAGTGCAAGTAAAAGAAAGGAGAAAATTTCTTTAATAAATTACCACATTTAATATTTTTCTTTAAATAAAACTCTACCCCTACCATAGAACCCAGTCATTCTTGATATCATGTAAACATATTGCCTTCCCTCCCCCCTCTTTGTTCCTAATAACAAAGCTATTCCTAAAAATTATGACTCATGGAAAAAAAGAAAATAAACTGATACATCCTAAGAACTTCAGGGTCTCAAGTTCACTAATTCTATCAGATATGAACTCATTGAGTCATTGAATTCTTATCTCATCCTGGAAAATTCTAAAAGATGAGAAGTTATTGTAATTCTTTTGTCTATTTTTAGTTGTGCCAGAACTTCTTCAAAGAGATTTGATGAAAATTTCCCTAGTTGGATTTGGCAAAGTAGGATAAATTTAGAATCGTTGAATGATTAGTTAAAATAGAATAAATAGTCTACAGCCATTTTTTTCTTAGTCTCTGGGACAGGAGGGATATAGAAGAAAAGACTTGGTCAGCCAATCAGTCTCATTCTCAAGTCTTTCCCTCTAATTATACTCTTAAAATGTTTTATGAGGAAAAAACCTATTTTCCTTTATGTTATCAGTTAAAATATATTTTCATGAGCTCCAAAGGACAACTTCCAGGTTGAATGCTTATAAACTTTGGAACTGCAGTTTTGTTTTGTCTGCACTGGGAATGTCAGCACCTTATTTTATCCCTAGTGTTAGGAAAATTATATAATGCATCTATTTTGTTTACCTTTCATTAGATCAAGGCAGATATACTCTAACTGTCACCAACACAAAACTTGCTATTCTAACAAGTTTAGTGCTGTGTGTTTGTGTATTAGTGATACAGAGACCTGGCAAGTCAAGTTTTATGTTATGTTTTCAAATTTTTACAGCTTTGAAGCTAGAACTGTATGAATTTTCCATAAATTTTGAAGAAAGAAAGCAGTAACCATAATATTTGAGAGTACTAGTACATAAAACAAAAAGTAAACAGACACATATTCAGATTTTTCCTTCTTTTTGATTTTTTTTTAAATATATAAAACTTTGGACTGCACTGTGTGGCAATTCTAATATTCTTGACACTGAATCTAATCTTTTTCTTTGATAACATACATTATTCAAGCTCTTTTACTCTGCAGCTTGAATAACAGAACCATTACCAAGGGAATTGTCCTTTCAATCTTTCTGTTTTCATTGCAATTGAGTGAGCGTGTGTTTTGTGTGGGGGGTGATGCACACAGGTGGAACTGTGTTAATAACATCAAGTCATGGTCATCTTAGGGGACGGTTTTTCACTTTTCGATGGATCTTTTTTTCTCCTGTGTAGAGTAGGAAGGCAATCAGCTTATAATGAGTATATTGTTTTATATGACAGTATAAATCTAGGTTATGTTGCAGAAATAGACAACCTTAAAGTATCAGTGGTCATTTAGAGTAAAATGTTCAAGGTGTGTTTTCCTTCCTCTTGTCCATTGCAGGCTGGCTCCTGCTCTTCTCCATGTGAGCATCACTCTTCAGTACAGGCTGACGGGGGAGCCCCATCCACAATGTTAGTAGTTACTGAGAGAGAGAGAGAGAGAGAGAGAGAGAGAGAGAGAGAGAGAGAGAGAGAGAGAGGAAGAGAGAGAAATGGCAAATTATAACATTTCTTTAATGCTACATGAAAAGTTCTTAAAGAAACATGACTTCCCACTTTTGCTTAATTTTATTAGTCAATCAAGTCATAGTTGTGTCTACCTTAAGGGTGTTGAAAGTCCAATGTTACCACATGCCTAGAGGAGATAATTCAGAACAGGACTGAATAATTTTATGTCTGCTAGTAATTTTTGAAATCTCACATTACTAATCAACACAATTCAAAGTGTTTCACTTTTTATATATTTATGGTCTCTCTCTATATGAGGCCTCCTCACCTTCCCAAGCTTTCCAAGACTGGTTAGACACCAAACGTCTTTATTATCCATTTCCTATTCTCATTATAGATATTACTCAGGCACAGTAACTGATTCTTGCAATTTGGCTGTTCATTTGGTTGGTTTTATCTGAAGAATAGATGTCACTTCATAAGGCATTAGATCATTTTTTCCTGCCTCTGATATGGACATTTTATTGTTGATTCCTTTATGGAGTTCTTCTATTTCCTAATGTCTCTATTAACCCTGGCCCATCTGAAAGAACTGTGTCAAAGAGAGAGATAAATATTGGAGAGACTGCCAGGTTCAAAGGTATTGAAGTTCTTCAGATGCACCTTTCATTTTCCCTGCTGTCAAATCAACGCCTTCTGCTTTCAATTCTATCAAGATACCTAGTGATATCAGGAAACACATTCATTTTACGTAATGTCCACATTGACCATGCTCTGAAAAATTTGAGGGTAAATTTATATGTTTCCTCTCAATTTTACTATCAATATCCTGTGAAACATGAGCAGAAATAACTCAAAGGTTAATACTTCATGCCAGGTGCAGGAAGAATATACTTAGTGAGCAATTTTTTAGGACCTGAATAAAGAAGTTTCTCTAGTCTATATTGTAGAATTTCAACATTTCTGACTTGATCGATGTCATTTCTTTTTTAAATATGTTTTTATTGATTTCAGAGAGAGGAAGGGAGAGGGAGAGACAGATACATATCAATGTTGGGAGAGAATCATCAATCGCTGCCTCCTGCATGCCCCCTACTGGGGATCGAGCCTGCAACCTGGTCATGTGCCCTGACTGGGAATGGAACCTTGATTTCCTGGTTCATGGGTCGATGCTCAGTCACTGAGGCACACCTGCCAGGCCCCATGACATTTGTTAACATGCCTGAATGTTTGCCCTTCCTTTGAGGAACTAAAGTCAGCCTTGAAATAATGACTTGATAACTAACTCGAACTTTCTTAGAGTCACTTGCCATGGCAGTGGATTCTCCCTAACACTTCCAAGCTGGATTGAATTCTTGATCTCACTTCTTGTTTACTATGTCCAGCTCCCTTGTTTTCACCCCCAGAGTCTGATTGACAATGATCTCAACCTAGTGGAACAATCTCATACCCTAATACCTCCATTGTTTAACAATTCTGCCTAAAGTGTGGACTTTATTTGAATGTCTGAATGTGGATCATTGTCATGTTCCTTTCTAAACTCAGCTCTTTCAATTCTTCCTTTCCCTCCTCCCCTGCAGGCTCTCAGGCTCCTCTCTAATCCCTGAGCATGGCAGGCCACATTCACCTGAAATCCATGGCATTTGCTGCACATTCTCTCTGAAATCATCTTTCCCAGATATCCTCCTGGTCAACTTTACTTCCTTTGTTTTTCCATAAATCATATTTTCTGTGCCACTGGCCTTACCACTCTGAAACTGCACATTACTACTGTTACAGAGAACAAGGTAAGAATAGGTATTAAACACAGTCCATTCAGGCTGCTGTAACAAAAATACCATAGATGGGGTGGCTTAAACAACAGAAACTTATCTGGGAAGTCAAATACAAGTTGCCAGCAGATAAGGTGTCCAGATGAGAGCCTCTTTTCTGGTTTAGAAATAGCTTGTCTTCTGGCTGTGTTCCCCAACCTGGCAAAAGAGACAAGAGAACTCTTTGGAGAATCTTGTGTAAAAGCACTAATTCCATTCACAGACGTTCAACCTTCATGACCTAATCACTCACCAAAGGGCCACCTACTAATATAATCATATTTGGGGTTGGGACTTCAACATATGAATTTTGGGAAGACCCACCAGTCCACAATACACATAGAAAAGGGAAGTTAATCAAATACTAAATTTAAACATCTAAATTCCATGATTCATTGTTTCTCTGAACTTGATTAGGATAATGACTCACTGTGTGTCGGTCAGGAAAGTACCGGTTGTTTATAACAGGAAATTTTAATTAAGGAAAGAAAAGAAAGTGTAGGTATTGTTCCATGCAAATGAACATTCCAGAGGAATCCCTTGCTGGAGGGGAGCCTTAGTCTAGGGCTCAAATTGTATGAACTGGACCTCGCTGCTTTCTTTGCTCTTTGACTTGGCCTCCACAGGGCTGGCGACCTGCTCAAGCATGCTCCCCCACTTATTGCCCTTACAAAACCCAGGACTGTATGATAATAACTTGAAATTATCATATTGATTTCTTTATATTATCAACTTAACATCTTTTTTAAAAATATGTTTTTATTGATTTCAGAGAAGAAGGAAGATGAAGAGAAAAATAGAAAAATCAATGATGGGAGAGATTCATTGATCAGCTGCCTCCAGCATGCCCCACACTGGGGATCGAGCCCCACAACCCAGACATATGTCCTGACCTCAATCTAACCATGACCTCCTGATTCATAGTTTGATGCTCAACCACTGAACCACACCAGCTGGGCCCAATTTAATCTCTTACAAACTACATTAGAACTCATGCATTTATCACCAGCTGTGCAAATGTGTGTGTTTTTTCTTCCTAATTTTTTCTGATAAAGGCTGTTTGATAACACATGTTCATGAACTACTTTGTTTTCAAGTTGATGTATTTCGGGTTTAGTTTTAACATCCTCTTAATGTAACAAATAGCGAGTTTCTCATCATTGTCTTGAATTTGCATGTGTTTAATTAGACTGTTTATATTTTTTTCAATTACTACATTGTTTTTAGCAGCTACAAACAAATGTACTCTGATTTTTTGAAAAAAGAAAAAAAGATTATAATATGTGTCTCATCTCTGAGTAAGTGGAGAAAGGCAAATAATATTTCAGGTGTCTTAAATTTCTATTTCCTTCAGTAATTTTTATATATTTTTTAAATCCAGGAGAGAATTCATAGGTATTTACAGCATATAATTGTAAAACATATATCATGAATATTACCCGGTTGATGCTTAAACTTAGCTTTCTATTTATTGACAGAGGTAATAAGAGATATTCATTAAATACAATTCCTAGTAATGATCATCTATTTAACTTTTTGCCTTCAACTAAAACATTTGAGCCAATTATCTTTATGTAAGGTGTAGAAAGAATAAAAATTAATTCTAGTTTATTGATTCAAGGATACAAACCAATTATTTTTATTGAATTTATAAGTCAAAATTCAATCTATTAGATTAATATAGTGTTTTATATACTTTTTATGTCATTATTAGCTTTTTGGATTGGCAGTATCTGCACTCTAAGGATTATACAGGCATAGTTTGGGGTAGAATAAATCACATATCTGAATGTGATTTATTTGGGATGTTTGATATTTCTGCTTTTTGTGTATCAGCCTTGATAACTTTCCAACCATGTTACTCAAAATGTGGTCTGAGGTTGGCTAGATGACCCTAATCCTAAAAAAATTAAAAACACTTTTTTCAGATCTCATGAGTAAATGATAAAAAGAATAAGGATACTCATTTTATATCTATTTAAAAGTCTTTTAATAGTAGTCTTCTGAATTATGGAATTAAAACTTGTAAGCTACCCAAGTCTAATGAAATCTCTATTATACTGTTCATTTATGTAATTTAGCTACCTCAGAATGGTTATTTATATACAGATAGTTAGAATCCTCACACTTTTTGTGAAGGACCCTTTGGTATCAATAAATAACTTTTATTGTTTTGGATAGGTTCCAATGGTCAATTAC
The DNA here is from genome assembly GCF_000147115.1 of Myotis lucifugus. Lineage (NCBI taxonomy): Eukaryota > Metazoa > Chordata > Mammalia > Chiroptera > Vespertilionidae > Myotis > Myotis lucifugus. The sequence goes on along the minus strand of NW_005871082.1, from coordinate 5,756,900 downwards.
GCATATTCACTTTATGTTTATAAAGTATGCCCTTTAAGAAGTTATGATTAGCACACACACCTGCTCTCTCCCACCCTCACCATCACCATAGGAGCATTAAGAACAAATGAGATAGGCAGACCTAGGTCTTTCACTAAAACCAAGTACCTGTAAGGCAAAAACGGTTGACAGGCATATTACCAGAGAAGTGAAAATTGATTTTAAGTTTGCTTAATAAGTTAATGCCTTAATTTATTACCTATTTTAATGCAATTATCAATCCATTTATTGTTTTTGATGTGTAAATTTTAAGAATTACTATTAGCTCCAATTTGAAACCTATTGGCAAAGGAATATTGGCATTAGAGGAATCACATTAGGGTTTATATATAGGTAAGCTAATTTAAATTTATCCCTTGTTAATATATCAGCACAATGAACCCTTAAATATTCTTTTTTCAAAATTATATTTTGTTGATCTTTTGGGTTTGGTGTTATTGTTAGTGTGTGGGTGGGCATGTGGTCTGGAGCCAGGAATCTTAGATAAAATTTTGCTTCTGGAGCCTGTTTAAAGTCCAAACTAGCTATTGAAGAAAAGTGATAAGTGGACTTTAACTTGGGGATGTTTTACTGAATTCCATAGAGAATTATTGAGTATATTCCATGTTAAAAATACCTAACACTATCACTTTATATAGGATAATATCATTGAAGATCTATATTAGAAAACCTGCCTTCAACCACTGGAACACAGGCCTTAAAAGCCTAGAAAGATTTGCTCCTCACTGCCTCCCTTCTGAAACACTACTATCGCTCACTCAAGATGGTTCTTTGGTTCCTGTTAGTAACAAATTCAGTTCAGTTTGATTCAGACCTGCTTGATCAATAGGTTATGCAGGGGGCCTTTACAGGGAGTTGAGAGTGAAGGTAGACCAATCAGTTTAACTTTGGTGTATATATGAAAAAATTCTGCTTGTGACCTGGATTCCATCTCTGAAGTGGATTAGCCTTTTTTCTGCTACTTTTGCACTATCTTCTAATGGGTGCTATTGTTTTGGGTATTGAGTTGATAGATGGAGATAATTTCACTCTTTATAGCTGTTAAGTGCTTGTAATATAAGATGCTTTCTAATGGATCTTAATTCCCATAGAAAATAATGGAAAAGTTCAAAGCTAAGATGAGAATTGTAAAAAGAGACTGAGAACACTTTTGCCATTTCTTGCATTCTGTTCTATTTTAGAGAGCAATGTGGAAACCCGTATCCCCCAGGAAAACTGCAGTTCAGAAACTTTTTTTTTTACCTTTTATGCTTCTAAGCAAAGTGTTTCTTTTGAAGATTACTTAAAAAAAACAGATTCTATTTCTCACTATTTTGAAACTTTTAAAATACATTCACATACAGGAGGAGGTAATTTCTCACTTTATGTTTTACCAGGGATCTGGCAGAAAACAATGTGATGATCATAATCCTTAGGTATTTGTGGGTTTTTTATTTTTATATATTGTTGAAAGTATTGAAGTTGTCAACTTCTTTTCCCATTGACCCCTTATTTTTAAAGCAATTTGAGATATTTTGTTCAATGATATTATCCTATATAAAGTGATAGTGTTAGGTATTTTTAACATGGAATACACTCAATAATTCTCTATGGAATTCAGTAAAACATCCCCAAGTTAAAGTCCACTTATCACTTTTCTTCAATAGCTAGTTTGGACTTTAAACAGGCTCAGTGTCAATGAAGACAGTATTTTTCAAAATTAATGTTTTATTTTCTTTCTTTCAACTTTTTTTATGTTGTTTAATGTTGAATCCATGTGCTCTCAGATATTGTAAAGCAAGTACATTTGTAATTCAATTATTAGAAAGGAATATGATTGATATTTAAGGTCAAAACTTCTGGCACCAAACCAATGTGCATTTGAATTATCATTCTACCTTCCTCTTGCCTGAAAACTTTGGATATTTCCCTGAACTCTCTAAGTTTTCTCTTCTAGAAAATGAGAAGGGTAAGGTTTCATTCATAGGGCTGTTGAATGGATTCAAATTAAAGATAGATTGCTATAGTCCACTTACTCTAGTGGTAGGCACAGGCAAGTGAGCAATCAATGTCACCTATTACTATCATTATCTCTTTTCTACACTTATACAAACATTTCTAAATCTATAAAACCCATTGGCTTTTCCAAGACAAATATTAAACCACAGATGAGGATAAACGAGCCTTTTCCACATTGCTAGATAAGAAAGATAAGTATGAAGAGCCAGGATCAGGATATATGTCCCTGTTGACTCTCCTGACACATATGAGAGAATGTGATCAAGAGAGCAAAGCATTATTGGGAAGAGCGTGACTGGGGTCACGTTTTACAGTGAGGGGAGGGGGAAGTCCCAGGGCTTGGGTCAGAGCCTTCACTCATGAGCAGAGATTGTGTTTACTCACCTCTTGAGGAAGACTGATGTCAGCTGGTGGAAAAATGCCAAAGGTGGGAGTTGGCCTAAATATTTTCCCAATTGGTTTGTAGTTGCAAATCTCCTAATTATAAATTGTTCTTCTCTAGAGAGCAAAAAAAAAGCTGATATGCTGCTACTCTGTCTTCAATGAGAGATATAAACCTGAAAGTTCTGGAACTTCACCAGGTTGGGAGGGACAAAAGCCAAACCTCAGTAAAGTCTGAGTTTTCAGGAAATGGAATAAAATGTGTCTGGCTTTTCTGTATTAAGGCTCAGACAATGTCCTGCTCTAGGTGATGTGGAACAGAAGTGAGGAGGGCCTGCAGGTGGAAACACCTTTGATGATGGTTTTGTGAAAGTTCAATGTTTTTAGGATGCTCTCTGAAAGAAAGTTTGTGAGAGCAAATAATGAATTATCCTTGTTTATGTGTTGTGGTGTGAGAATAAAATCCAAGCTATGTTTTTTCATAGAGCTGGCTAAATTTCATTTACTTCTTTCAGACTCTTAATCCTCTTCCAGAAAAACCAGAGAATGAGTGGGTACTTTGGAATTTCCTTGAATGGTTTTTAAAATGAGACTTAATTTGGAAAAAAAATTAAATTTCTAACTACAGTTCCAGAGAAATTATATGCGTTTTGGATCTTTGAACACTGTTTAATCTCTTTACATATAATATACTAGAGGCCCAGTGCACAGATCCGTGCACTGATGGGGTCCCTCAGCCTCGCCTGTGCCCTCTCACAATCCGGGACCTCTCACAGGACGTCAGACTGCCAGTTTCAGCCTGATCCCAGTGGCCTGTGGGGATCAGGCCAAAACTGGCAGTCTGGCATCCTCCAAGGGATGTAGTAGTGCACGAAGTGGCAGGTGGCTGGGGAGGAGCCTGAGCCCAGGCCGAGTGCCACACCACTCTCACTCATCCCGGCCATGCTGCGCTTGCCACCAATGCCACTTGGTAGTGCTGCTGCAGAGGTGGGAGAGGCTCACACCTTTGACCGTGGTGTCTGGAGCCCATTAGTCAGCTGAGCAGCACTCCCGCTGTGGAAGCGTATTGACCACCGAGGGGTAGCTCCTGCATTGAGCATCTGCCCCCTGTTGGTCAGTGCGTGTCATAGAGATTGGTTAAATGTTCATTTAGTCATTCAGTCACTTACTTTTTTATATATACTAGAGGCCTGAGGCATGAAATTCGTGCACGAAGGGGGGTGTCCCTCAGCCCAGCCTGCACTCTCTCCAATCCGGGACCCCTTGGGTGATGTCCAACTGCAGATCCCCTGCGGGATCAGGCCTAAACCAGCAGTCGGACATCCCTCTCACAATACAGGACTGCTGGCTCCCAACTACTCGCCTGCCTGCCTGCCTGATTGTCCCTAACCACTTCTGCCTGCCAGACTGATCACCCTCTAACCATTCCCCTGCCAGCCTGATCGACACCTAACTGCTCCCCTGCCAGCCTGATCACCACCAACTGCCCTCCCTTGCTGGCCTGGTCACTCATAACTGCCTTACCTGCTGGTCTGATCACCCACAAATGCCCTCCCCTGCCAGCCATCTTGTGTTGGCCATCTTGTGACCACATGGGGGCGCCTATCTTTGACCACATAGGGGTGGCCATATATTGTGCAAGGGCATGACAGTCAATTTGCATATTACTTCTTTATTATATGGGATAGATTCCAATCCTACTACAATACATTGCCATCTACTCTATTACAAAAGTAGCATGAAGGATCAGTTTATTGAATTCAAGAAACTCAGTAATAATGCAAATGGAAACATTAACAATTATACAATGTACATAATATGCTTTAATAAAAGAGTCAGAAGACTAGGCATAGTTCATTACTTTATGCTTAAATTTATTTTAATTTAGAGACTCTGTGCTTATGTTGCCTTGATCAAAATGTACATGCACACACCCACACACTCAAGAGAGAAAAAAAAGGGCAAAAGAAAGAGATGGAGAAAGAAAGAAAGAAAAATGCGAGGCAGAAAAAGAAAGAAAAGAAAATATAAAAATAAAATTTGAACTAGACTCATGCAAAACTTTACATTCTTTTGAAAATATAGAATACATAATCTGTTGACATTTTTAGACAAAAATAATACAAATATTCATGATCATTATTACTTCTCAATCACATGTTATGGAAACTCTCCATTATAATTTTGTCCTATTGACTAGAAAATAAAAATTGTCAGTTCATTACAGGGAAACATAATACTAAAGATTTGTCTTTTGCGGGGGCAGGGGTTAGAGAGCTAACTATGGAGGTCAGGATTTGGAGAATAGGTCAATGACTAGACAAGTATGGGAATAAGGAGGCTAAAGAACAAAATTTTTCTTGGAGGTTAGTGTTGCAGTAAAGGTTTCTTAGTAGAAAGCAACTTTATTGTGTTTAATTCTTAGTTCTACTAGAAAAAAAAGATTAAAATGTCAGCCAATTTTTCTGTAAACATTGTACGTGATCATGGACTAGATCAGAAGATTATCTTTGAGGATGTATAGCAGGTACTCAACCCAAGTGCAAAAGGAAAATCCCAGAATTGTGTTGAATCCTGAACTAATGTTTTTACCAGTAGTAAACCATAGTAGATTACATTAATTGCCAAGGGTTTTATTACATAATTAGAAATAAATGGCATGATAGAATAAACCCAATCATTACAGCTACATAAGATACATATAGTGAGATTCTTCCAATTTAAGAAGAAAATGTACTTTTTTCCTATGACTACAGAATCCTGGAAAGCGATCTTTCTGAAGTATTTGCAGACAAGTGCAGTAACCACTATGAAATTTGACTAAAAGAAGATACCTTTGGGGTACTTAGGTTAAGTTTTAATTCATGTGGATTAATGATCTACACAGAAAACCAACATGTGTAAAATATTAAATAGCTAAAATATAGAAGTTTTTACATGTATTAAAGTTAGATGAAAAATAGAAAAGCCATGGGAAAGTTAAAGAGTAACCACATAAGTGATTATAGCCATGAGAAGAAGAATCAGAAATAAATTAACATGTGGATATACAAATATAAAGAAAAAGTCTTCAATTTTGTCACTGATATTATCCTTTAAGAACTAAGAAATAAGCAAATATTAAGCCTCTGGGCTTGTTGTTTTCAAATTAGTATATTTTATTTAATTCATACACTCCTAACACAAAATACTATCATTCCCATTTTGCCTTGGTGAAAACAGCAGCACAGCATGCTCCATTGACCCATCCATGGTTATGCATTCACATAGAACCATAAAATAAATGAATGTGGCTAACATATGATTAACATTCTGGAAAGCATATGGACTTTCTCTTCTGTTAGAGAAAGAATCAAATGGGACAAATTTGCTAATAAAAATGTTAATATGGGAATGAAGGTAAGAAGTATCATTGTATTTCCAATCCACTGATAAGAAAACTGAGGCCTTAAAAATTTATATGACCCATCCAAGACCTCACTAGATGTTAACAGAACAAACATAACAGGAAATTATTTTTTTCTAAATCTGTTCCTTTTTAAGCAGTAATAAAAATAAAATAATATAAAAATATCAAAAATACTTACATTGCATAAGTTAAATAAATAGCAACTATTGCATTTATTATATTCCAGTTGTACATCCATTGTGGGAGCTCCAGTCAGGTGGGATATGTAAAGGAATTTTATAATACACTAGAGGCCCGATGCACAAAATGCATGCAAGAGTAGGCCTTTGCAGCCGTGGTGGCTGCCTGGATCCCTCCCTTGCCAGCTTGGTCTGGAAGGATGTCTGGAATGACGTCCAGAATGATGACTGGTATAATTAGCATATTATGCTTTTATTATTATAGATGTTTCCATCCACAGTTCCTGGTTTGTAGCACCCAGAACCCTTGGGCATTCCTAAGTGTTAAGAGTGATAAAGGTGTCTCTTGTTATGTTATGTTATGTTATGTTATGTTATGTTATGTTATGTTATGTTATGTTATTGAGGTAAATGTTGGAATTCAGTCAAAGGTAGGGAATGGTTGCCAGAATGTCAGTCTGTGATTCCAGGTCTGGAACTTTTACTCTCACAACTGACTTTAGTGGAGAGGGCTGTAGGTTGAGTTCAATTGCCAAGGGGAAATTACTTAGTCAATCATGCTATGTAATGAAGCTTTCATAAACACACAGGAGAACAGCTACTTTATGCTCTTTTTGGAGAGCTTTCACATTGGGGAACATGCTACCACATGCTACCATCTTGGGTTCCAAGCTCCATGAAAACAGAAGCTTCTCACTCTATGTTTCATTTGGATTTTGATTCATATCCTTTAATATTCTTTGTAATAATCTGGTAATGTAATGAGTACTAGTAAATGGATCTTCTTGAATTCTGTGAGCCATCTAAAAAATTAATGGAACCCAAGGAAAGAAACCTTCCAATCTATAATCTGTTGGCCAAAAGCACAGGTAAGAACCTGGGCTTGAGATTGGCATCCAAAGTATGTGTGTGTGTGTAGAGGTGGGGAAGGGAGGCAACCTTGTAGGAATAAAGCCTTGACCTGTGGAATTTAATTCTATCTTCTGGTAGATTGTGTCAGAATTGAGTTGAATTCTTAGACACCTTGAATTATTTGTTGGTGTGGGGATGTTGATTACCCCCTAAAACTGAAATGGGTTTGGGAACTCCATTCAAGAACATTTAGTAAAGACTGTAATTTCTTAAATAAAACAAAAGCAATATAAAACATTTGATGGATATGATAGATATCTAGATTATCACAGGCTACATGATCTCTTAAAGATTAGAAAATTTAAATATTAAGTAATATGAATTTTGGAATTGATCAGAGAAACAGGAAATGATATAATTATGATTTAGCTATGTGACATTGAGAATCCCACTCCTGTGCCAGAAGACACTTCTTCAGTTAATCTTTTCTAAAGCAGAAGGAATTGAGTCCTGCATTTGTCTGATGTTCTAATATCGCAAGGGTCTACCTGCTTGTGGGCAGAGCTCAAGAGATTTATCTCAGTGCTGTGGCCGATGCAGTGCTGTGAGCACACTCCAGCGAACAGGCTTCCTTGGCACACCAGGAAGTGGCAACTCCCGCCTGACAAATCTTCAAGAGCCACCTACTCTTAGCTCCGACCCTCACGCCCATTGGATAACATAGCAAGCGTGTCCCTATTGCATTGGCTGCTTACCCCTTTATATACCGCTGTACTTCCTCAATAAACTTGGATCTGTGTCTCTGAACCTGGTCTCCGGAGTCGTGCATGCAGACGCCCTAGCACGTTGGGCTCCATCGTCCTCACCCCCGGGGGACCCCCTGTCTCACCTGCTCTCTTGACAAGGGCATAGGCCCCAGTGTCATATAAACTGAATTTAGTTTATACTTTCTTCATGAGCTTTGGGGACAGTCAATTTACTTAGTCTGTTTTCCCATTTGTAAAATTATAAAATGACTGTGCTAGAATTATTCATGATCATAATATACACCACATAGTAGGTGCTCAAAAATGGCCATTATTATTCCTACATGGGCAACAGGATTACAATGTGCAATGTACTTACTCTGAAATTTAAAAATGCCAGAATATCCCATAGACCTTGATTTTGTGGTAAACATAAAATTCAATCTTCAGTCTAGAACTTTTTTCCATTTCCTAATGTTACTACATTTAGCACACCTGAAAACTCATTTCAACAAGTTGAAACACACCATATTGTCTGTTAAGAGAAGAAACGTAGAAATGTGTAATAAAATTAATGAAATTTTATTACATGAAATTTTACCTGGATAGACTTCTCTGAACTGTTTTAAACAACTTGGATTTTCTTTGGAACAAACTGTCCAAGTAGAGACTGTTACAATTTATCAAGCAGTCTTTATATATTTGAAACCCATGTGAAAGACCACGGTTGGAATGCAAGCATATAAAGAGATGGCCTTGAGCCTTTTCATCTTGCTCTGCTCTTTCTCCTCTCTGATAGGACTTGTTAATTATTCCTTTCCAAGCCTGTTCAGGTCTAAAGGGCTAAAACCTAAAAGAAAGTGAAGCTCTGAAGTATAAACTTAAGCTTTTGCAGCGAAACAAAACAAAATGATCCAACCTCTTTGGAAATTTAGACATCTGTGAGTCTGGCTCTTTCTAGACATTTTTATTTTGTTGAGGGAGGTGATGATAGGCAAAATCTCAGTTTACACCAAATTGGCCTAAGTGTCCAGGTGAATGACAATTTTTTTTCATGTTATGCAGTTCCTCACACTTGACAATTTGTATTGCTCAGGTGGTGATGACACGGACCAAGGGGCTAGCAGCAAGAAGATAGTGACTGCAACTCTGTGTTTATGATCCATGTGGGAAAAGCTATTTAAATAAATTGTAATATTAAATTTGAAACCAGTAAAATATCCTTGTTTTTAAATCTTTAAACTATATTTAATTACTAATATGTTCAAATTTTCAAATAATGTTGCTTTTGTTTTCTCCCCTATCTAGATATTATCTTGGGGCCACAGTATTCTGAAATATATACATATATGTATCCTTGCAATGTATCCTGATGTATCATATATCTGTAAATACTGTTTGTCTATGCAAATGCGCACACACACATATTCATGGCGTCAACAAGTTATCATTACCATGCCATTTAGGCCAATATCTGAAATGGAAATATGGCATCATTTCCTCATTATGAATTTCTTCAGAGGTTACTATTAGGCCTTCCAGTAAATGTGTATGCCAGACCAAAATAGAGACATGCACAGCCAGTTCATGACTTATTTCCAGTAAGCAGAAATCTTACCTTTTAATTTCTCCAAATTATGGAGGGCACATTGGGGATACTGGACCAAAAATTTAGAGGAGTTGTCCACAAGCAGCTACCCACACATGCTTTGAATTTCCCAGATAAATAATTTGAAGTTTATCAGCGCACTTTCAGAGTTAATTTACAACCTCTGCCATATTCATGTTTCCGTAACATTGCACACATTTCTAAAGAAGGGCATATTTCTCTTTCTGTCCTGTACTGAGGCTACTGTAAGTCAAATAATGAACCTAAAATTCAGAAGGTTGAGTAACTTGTACAATTTGTGTCATTATTCTAGGACTGTGTGGATTTAACATTATACAGTGAAAACATATGCTTTAAACTAACATTTAAGTTCTTTCTCTACAACTAATTATTCCCTTCCTAAGATATTAGATACATTTGGTTATGCCCCACAATATCACCAGATGCCTCACCTGAGAAAGAAGGCTCACATATTACATTGTAGGAGGTTAACAATTATTTTAATATTATCTGTGATGGTAATAAACAAACAAATTTCTAAAATGCTCTCTAAAAGTTAAAAATCATGATTTCAATATTACTGCAATAATGTTTTATTTATTGATTCATGGTTCAAGTTAAACCATGTCTTGTTTTTTCTTCTTATACTCACCAAAACCTAAAATGTTTAAGACATAGAAAACGCATCTATTTCTGTAATTAGTGTTTGCTTTAGGCTATATATGTATGATCCCCAAATAGTTACTGGCCAAACTAGTTTAACCCAGTGGTCAGTAAACTGCGGCTCGCAAGCCACATGTGGCTCTTTGACCCCCTTGAGTGTGGCTCTTCCACAAAATACCACATGCGGGCACGCACATACAGTGCGATTGAAACTTCATGGCCCATGCGCAGAAGTCGGTATTTTGTGGAAGAGCCACACTCAAGGGGCCAAAGAGCCGCATGTGGCTCACAAGCCACAGTTTGCCGACCACTGGTCTAACCTAACACAACACTTGGCTTTAGAGAGAGAAAACTAACCAAATTATTAGTGTAAGAATCCACTTTTCAGTAGTATCTGTGCTTCCTGGGAGACTAAAGAATGCCAGAAAGAAGGCTGTACTGGTTATTAGAAGGAGCTAGGTTTCAACGCTTACTTTATTTAGTAACGAATTAACCAATTTATTCAAGTAATGACTTAAACTGTGTTCTCATTCATAAGATGGGGACAAATGTTGAGAATGTTAAATGTAATAAAACTAGAGGTTCGGTGCACGAAATTCATACATGTGCAGGGTCCCTAGGTCTGGCTGGCTATCAGGGCAGATCGGGGCCTTCCTTCCCCTGACTGCTGGCTGCCGGCTGGGAACTTCCTTCGTTCTGTGCCACCCCCTGGTGGTTAGTGCATGTCATAGCAAGCAATCGAACTCTCGGTCTCCTGGTCAAACTCCCGAGGGGACAATTTGCATATTAGGCTTTTATATATATAGATACCTGTAGAGGACCTACAGACAATAGAGTGCTCAGAGACTTAATAATTGGTACCAATCATTCTTATTGAAAAACCTCTCTCACTACCTGAAAAGTATAGATGCTAACAAAATAAAAATTTACTTCAGCATTTATGTTTTAAACCTGCTGAGTACCAAGTAAAAAATCCTACCCTGCCCTTAAGAAACCTGAGGCTTGCCTGAGCAAAGAGCAGAATACTTAATGTCTTTTGGTCCCACTGCCCCATCTCCCCTGCTTTAGAATTCTCCCATTTTAATTCTTTTGCAAATAGGGCCCAAATTGATGGTCTGTTGACAACACCATAGCTGTGTAGTTTCCTCTGCTATGATAACCTATAACCAGAGAAATTATATCATCCTGAAAACTTCATTTTATTTAATTGGCAGTTGCAGCACTTCCGTCATTTGCCATCAACCTTTTTAGAGTTTGATAGTCATCAGGGGTACTGAGGTTATCTAATAAAAAAAAGAAACATTAGTTGATCTTTTCAAAAATGAATAGTTGTCACTGAAAACTTCATTTGACATTTATTCTTTTAATATTGCTGACATATTTTTATTATCAATAGCAATTTTTTAAAAATTGCATCTCATGAGCTATAAACTCTCACGGATGGTGTATAATCATCTTAATAAAGTATAAGTTTGGACCACACTATTTTTTGCTATCCAATTTTGAAGAGAAAAAATAACTTACAAGTTACAGAGTATAGATATAATTCTACCAAGAAAGATTCTATAACCTCATCTTTTATTGTGTTTTCTCTGCAAAAATAGTAAAGGGTTTATTTATATTCCAATGGTCTTCTCCTTTTTTAATTTTTAAAAAATAATATTCTGAACTTAATTACTGAATCACTGTGGTGTGCAGAGGATTCTGGGGGCTTGCTGCCCAAATGGCACCATTGACACTTTCCCTTTTTGAAAAGGTCAATGACATTTCACTTCTCAATGTGCTACTAGAGAGTTATCTGGAGACTAAAACCACAATATTCAGGCCAGTGCTCGGGATTTAAAGCCAGGAGTCTCAGTGAAGAAAGCAAAAACCATTCTAAATACCCAGGCATCTGTGCCAGTTCATCGGCTTATAAGAAAATCCAGAAATGTTTGTAGAGAGCCCTCAGCTGAAAGGACATGCAGATCTTGTTTTGCTATTGCAATCAAGCCAAGCCCACAGAAAAGTGCTAGCACAGTCATATTTCTCATCCTGGAAGATAAAGTGTTGTGATAACTTTTCCCCACATATATGAATTTATGGGAATTGAACATTTTTTCTTTAATAACCAAACAAAGGATTTGGACAGTAAATTTAAAAAGAAAAGGAAAAATGTTAATGCAAGTCCAAATAGGTTTAGATTTTAGATAAGTGACCCATTTTGATAAGCCGTTAACATCCAAATATTTTTATAGATGTAGATACATGTGTATATACATGTGTAGATACATGTGTATATATACATATTAAATATTAAATATAATATTAAATAGTATACTATTTGATGTGTGTGTGTGTGTGTGTGTGTGTGTGTGTGTGTATAAAACAGAGAGACAAATACAAAACAAGGATACAAACATACAGGGTGTCCCCTCAAAATGTATACACACTTTAACAGCTTATAGCTCAATTTTGAAAATGAAACATATTTTAATAAACTGTCTTTATAATTATTCAAAGTATGTTTATACAATTTTGGGACACCCTATATGTATATGAGTGTGTGGATTATATATAGACACACATATCAGTTGGTCAATGTATCTATGAAAGTGTCAGAAACTAAAGTTATAAAGAACTTATTACTGAATAAATTCCTCAGCATGTGGAATTTTTCAATTATGAAGTCACTAACAGTCAGAAGGCCAGGTTTTCCTGCCATCGACTTTCAAAAATACTGGTTTTACGGCATGCATTATAAAGGATTAGCATATTAGAAGTCTAAGCTTTATATTGCATGGTTTTCACTACATAACATTCTTTTTCAGCTCTAGAATTCCAGGATTATTTTTGGAAATGGTGTTTTTGGAACCACCAATAAATAGCAGTGTAGGTTTTGTCCATATGTGTGTTTGGGTGTGTCTTATAAATTTTTTTTTCTGACTCTACTATTAGACTAAAGAGCATTATGTCCTTTCATCCTTCTTAATATAGTTGAAATAAACTAAATTAAAATTTAAATACAACGTTCACAATGACTTCCTTCAGAAAATGAGAGAGATTGAATTTAAAATCACGTCTAATAGTTGCACATTGAGAACTTTTTTGAGAATCTTTCTCCCACCATACCACTTACAGAGACAATGCACTCTATGGTGCTTGAAAGACATTGTTGACTCCGGTCAAATTCATGTACTCTAATCTCTGCAATTGTATCCCTTACTGTTACAGACATCTAAGCTTTACACTAATTACAGGGTCTACTTCCTTGGGGAAAGGGGGCAGGGTTTCTCACTCAATCCTAAGTAAACATTGCTTGATTACTTTAGCCTTCTCTGATCCTTTCCTTTTCTGAATTTCCATAGTATTTACTGTCCAAGTCATGCTTGTTTTTATGACAGTCTATTCCATATTGTTTCGTATGTGAAATGCTTAAATCTGAGTTACTCCTTCCTGCCGATTTCTCAGTGCAGAGTAGACCTTATATACATTTGTTGAAGGAATGGGACTTTCATGGTCAAGCCAAAATACTCCAACTCTCCTGATTCACCCAGCCTGTCCATTGCGCTTATCTGTCTTTATATAGCATGCTGTGAATCAGTCACTCAATACTTTTTGTTTAACTGCTCACATTTGCCAGACATGGTTGAAATATTGGGAACAGAGAAGGAAACATAATAGACCTGGCCTTGCAGAACTTAAATTATTTCCCGTCTGGAAACAAAGATAATAAAAAAGCAAGCTCCATAAGCTAATTAATTTTAGACAGCGATGTTGCTATGAAGATAATAAAATAGGTTAGGGGATAGAGCTAGACTGCAAAGGACTGCAGATTACTTTGGTTCAGTGTTATAAAATCCTTTGTCAGAAGCTCATATGTGAGAGGAAACAGGAATGATGATCAAGAGGCAACCATGTGTAAAGCTATGAAAAGATAGCTTTGCAGGCAAAGCAAACAAGTGAGTTTTCCCTGAGGCATAAAGCTTGGCATGTTTGATGCACAGGAGAGGGCAATTGTGGCTGGACCACAGGGCTCCTCTGAAGAGGGAGATGAGGTCAGAGACATAATGAATGACTCTTTCAGAAACTTGGTCCAAGGTAAGGATCTGGAATCTTACACTGATTGCAATGGAAAGTCAATGAAGTGTGTTCAGCAAGTAAGTTATGGTGACTTTTATTTTTTGAAATCCACTATATTGATTACTAGAGTAATCTGATATCTGCCAAAAGATGTGTAAAAGTCCTAATGGGCTGTAACTGTGAATGAGAACTTATTTGCAAATAGGATCTTTACACAATAAATCAAGTTAGGATGAAGTCACACTGACTTAGGTTAGGTCCTAATCTAATCCCTATTGCCCTTACAAAAAGAAAGACATTTGGAAATACAGATAGGAGACACACAGTGGAGAAGATCATTCGAAGAAAGAAGCAGACTTTGAATTTATATTAGTTCACACAAACACTCCATCCATGCTTTTGTTCCGGCCCTTCAGTCCAGTTTAAGAACCCAGCGAAAAAAGGATTCTCCCCTAAACTTTCAGAGGGTTAGGTCCTAATCTAATCCCTCAGGTTTAGAATTCTAGCCTCCAGAGCTGTGAGAGGATACACACTTCTTGTTTTAAACCACTCACTTTGTGGTACTTTGTTGGGAGCCCTAGAGAAGGAATGCCAAACGTTGAAGTATTGCCAAACAAGATAAATCAGCATTGTCAATATTCTTATAATCTAGTTATGACTACAGTTAAACAACTAGATACATAGGTAGATGATAGATAGATAGATAGATAGATAGATAGATAGATAGATGATTAAAAAATACAGAGATATGGAGATATAATACATATTAAAACATATTATAAGGCATGAAGGCATCCCTCCATATTATGTTATAAGTTACTCAGGGTCTTTGATGAAGCAGATTCCAGAGAGGGTTAAATGTATAAGGGTGTTATTATGAGAAATGCCTGTGAAAGAAAGTGAGAAGAGAGTCAGTACGCTGGGAGAGCCATGGACCATGATGTAGATATGAGACCCTGAGTGAAAGAGAGAAAAGGAAGAAAGGTGGGTTAGACTTTCTTAATCTGCTGCTCAGGCTAAAGAAAGTCCAGAAAGATCACTGGCAAGTCCTCAAATCAAGGTCTCTGGAGGGATTTCTTATCTTCTGAAATGTTCTGCTTTCATATATCTACCACATTTAGTCATTAGCTGGGGGTAGCCCATGAGAGGCATAATCTTGGTGCAAACACAGTGATACATTTCAGAGCATAGTGATGTGGACTGTCAATTACTTTCCTAAACTGAAATTTGAAAGCTGTATTCTCATGGTTCCCTTAGGTAGTATAATGACATATACTACCTAAGGGTGAATAAAAGCTTTTAGTATTAACTCTGCATACCCAGCAGCTATTCTGTACCCAGCACTTGTATGAAATATTTTTCCAAATTTTTGTTATTTTTAGTTTGTCCAGGTAGAAGAGGTAGAGATGGTGGATAAGAGCAAGGAAAAAGTCCAGTCTGTTTACTAATAAAACCTGTTTCCTATATATGGTAGGACTAATATTCATAGAAGAAGAAAATATTTTAATGGAAAAGAAGAGAGATCCCTGTATCATTTTTTTACTGTTGGAGCAGTATAGGCACAACTCCAATATTTTCTTTGTTGTCCTTTCTATTAATGGAAACTCCGATACTCCGAGTGTTGGGAATGGATTTCTCAGACCTGATATCAATCTTTCCATTTTTCCTTTCTCTTCAAATTTTGCTTTCCTCTGGCCAGGCATTTGCACTATTCCTTTTTTTAAAAAATAATCCTCACCCAAGGATATTTTTCCATTGATTTTTAGAGAGTGGAAGAGAGTGGGAAATCGATGTGAAGAAACACATCAATTAGTTGCCAGGGCCAGGGTGGAGCCTGCAACTGAGGTGCCCGCCCTTGACCTGGATGGAACTTGGGACCCTTCAGTCCTCAGGCCGACAGTCTATCTACTGAACCAAACTGGCTAGGGCCATTTGCATTATTCTAGCATCAGTATGCATGTTGTCTTCCATGACATCCTTCAGGTGATCTTATTTCAGGTCTATAAATAGTTCCTGGTAACTTGATATGTTTAGGACACTGGGCTTACTTGTAGTGATTTCATAGAAGAAATACATGGCCCCTGATTTTAAGAAGTTTATAGATAAGTGTGCGATACTGAAGCAGAGTAATTTCAGTGCAATGTGATAAGCACCACGTAAAAGTAGTTCCATATGTTTTCAAACACAAAGATGAGCAATCAAATTAGCCCGGGGGTGGGGACTGGTTATCATAAAAAGTTTCTTAGTACATCAGAGTTTGCATGTCATATCATTGCCTCAATTCTGGTCTTGCTTGCTGTGTTTTCTCAGTTTACCTTTCCCTCCCTCTCCCAAGAGTGGTTTAAGTGTTTGAATTATTAGTTATTATTTAGTGCTATAAACTATTCAAATAAAAAGTAACACTTGTTGCTTCATATGATCTTCAAAATAGCCTAACACATTTAAAGGTTAACAAATATCATGTACATATTCAAGCAATGAACAGCAGTAACTTAAGTTATAAAAATACTTAATTGTAGAGAAAGCACACAATTAAAATGTGTTATGCTCCAAAGGTTACTCTTTAAATAAATTGTTTGAAATGCATAACACAATTTTCCCACAAAATAAGAATCTATATGTTATCAGGCTAGATCACAAAAGCCTAATTAGCTTATAGTGTAGCTGGTATATTATATATTTATCATGAAAATCATTAAAATCATATTATTCGCCAAAATATTGGAAAGATTAAATATCCAATAATGGTGGCTTAATAAAATAAATCGTTTTAGCTAATTAGCTGTATAATGAAATGCTATAAAGCCATTGATAATTACCCTGAAGAATATTTTCAAATCTTGAGTTTTCTGATATAAAATATTCAGTAATACAAAAGTGTAAAAAGCAGCCGAAACTGGTTTGGCTCAGTGTATAGAGTGTCGGCCTGCGGACTGAAAGGTCCCAGGTTCGATTCTGGTCAAGGGCATGTACCTGGGTTGCGGGCACATCCCCAGTGGGAGATGTGCAGGAGGCAGCGGATCGATGTTTCTCTCTCATCGATGTTTCTAGCTCTCTATCTCTCTCCCTTCCTCTTTGTAAAAAAATCAACAAAATATATTTTTTTAAAAAAGTGTAAAAAGCAAAACAAAAAAGTTGCTCATCATCCCACCTGTAAGAGTCATCCTATGTTAACAGTTTAGTATGCACTTCAGCCTTTTCAGAGAAAAAGTCCTATAAATAAAAGCATGATATGCAAATTGACCAAACTGCCGAACATGGAACATCCAGACAACCATCCAGGATCATGCTATGACACCCACTGGCACCAGGCCAGCCAAGGCTGGTGTGATGTGATTGGCCTGGGGCCTGGCCATCGCCCCATAATCACCCCACAGAGGGAGGCCCAGACCACTGACCAGCGGGCTGCGGCAGGTGAGCGGGACCTCCCTCTGCAAGGGAAACCTGGGGCCCAGGTGCCAGAGGGAATCCGGTGCCAGCAGCCGGGAGAAGGAAGGCCTACCCTTGCACAAATTTCATGCATCAGGCCTCTAGTATTAATATAAATGGAAAAACATTTTAATGCTGTATTATTAATAAAAATAGATTTATTTATTTTTAAAACTCTCTATATGAATATAAAATATTTTAATAGTAGTTGGATAATAAATAATTTTTAATTTATTTTTTTTACTTTCCTAAATTTATTTCATGTATTTATTTGTGCTTTCCCCAAAATTTAAACTTCCAAATTCTTTTTTTAAAATATATTTTTATTGATTTCAGAGAGGAAGTGAGAGGGAGAGAGAGAGAAAGAAACATCACTGATGAGAGAGAATCATTGATTGGTTGCCTCCTGCAAGCCCCCCACTGGGGATTGAGCCCATAACCAAGACATGTGCCCTGACTGGGAATTGAACCATGACCTCCTGGTTCATAGGTCCATGCTCAATCACAGAGCCACGCCAGCTGGGCGAACTTCCAAATTCTTATATGTCTCTACAAAGAAAAGTTACCTGAACAATCTTTACAAGAAGCTATTCTAATATTTCCTCCATGCTGTACTGTGAGACTCGTTCTTTCTGTTTTCCTGCTATTTTTTTCTCATAGCACTTACCAGCACGTCACATAGTATATATCTATTTATTATGACTCCTGCTTCTTTTAGAAGATTTATTCTATGAAGGCAGAGACTGTATCTAGTTTGGTCACTGCCTTACTTCCTACTACCTAGACAAGTGCTTGGAATGTAGAAGGTACACAATAAATATGGTTGAGATTATTTTTTGAAGTAAATAAATCATGATATAATCAGAAAATAGCATATTTTCAACTCTGTATATGTAACAAGAATGCTCCTTTAACTCTATTCAAACAGATAAAGTATAAACAATTGGGAAAATATAGCCTTATAGATATTAAAAGTTGATGGTGTAGCCCAGCCAGGTGGCTCAGTTGGTTGAGCATCATCCCTTCATCAAAAAGTTTAAGGGATCAATTCCCTGTCAGGTCACATACCTAGGTTGTGGGTTCAACCTCAGATTGGGGCACATATGAAAAGCAACAAATTGCTGTTTCTCCCTCTCCCCTCCCCCACTCTCTCATATCAATAAAAATATCCTATGATGTAGAAAGTGTTTTAATTAGGGAAAGAGGTCAAATGAAGAGCTTTTTCAGATTCTGATGTGGCTTTTGGAATTATTTCAGTATTTTCTGGATAGTGGATACTAAATCCATTTACTGACCTTCTAAAATGCCCCTGGTAGACCATCAGTGTCTGATAAGCACAATTCATATGCATGATGGTTATGATTATTATATATTTTTGGCTCAGAAATAGTAAAGGGTGGAAGTAATTGATGAACAGGAAAGAAAAAAAGGTGCTCAGAGGCCTTTGAGAAGTTCTGGGCAAAACTTGGATGATCTCCTGTAATTAAATGAATTGTTCAGAAGAAGTTGAGTTATGTGGCGATAACAAACAATACTAGTACTAATGCATCATTGGCTCAAGCCAAGAAAGGTTGATTATCCACTCATACTCTGAGTCTCACAATTTGGAAGAGGCTCAGGCCCACATTCTCTTTGTTCATTTTGTAGGATCCAGGCTAAGGAGTCATTCCTCACCTCCCATAAATTGAAAAAAATTTAAAAAAAAGCACTGACTCTTTAAAGCTCTTTTCCTAGATGACACACATTTGTTCTATTTATATTCTATTTGCCAATGTCAGACACATGGTCAAGAATAAATTTCATTCGATGGGAAATCCCAGTCTAACTTTATGCCCAGAAGGAGAACAAGAATTAAATATTTATGGACACATATAATGACTATAAGGCAAGAAAGAGTGAATGGGACCTATACGTGAGAAAGTACATGGTTTAGGGGAAAAGAAAATAGCACATTTATGGTCAACACAGTGCCCTAGTCAAGGTTGGGGCCAATGCAAACTGAATATGCTTCCTCAAATTAGCCAATGTGGGAGGATCCTTGTTTGCAACATGGTATGAGCTAGGGGCCTGGAAAAGAATAGTAAATACCTCTGTCTTTGTGATATTTAATTCTATATCTGTGTATTTATGTGTTTTAGACACATCTTGTTCACACCTGTATACAACATTATAATGAATGAATAAATATAATTAGAGTTTTAATAACAGTAATAATAATAATAATATCAGTGTCTCTAGTCATGGATTAGAAGCATAATGAGACCTATGTTTCCTACTGATTTTCAGCACTTCACATCTTTAAAAACCAAAGAAACCACAGGGCATTAAAAACGTACAATGCTCTACACTTAATGATAAGTACCTCAAGCTTAAAAGGGTTATTTGGATTAATTTGCTTTTGAAATTCAGTTATTACTGTATTCAAGTGATTTGCCTATTGTTAGCTAACTCTAGCACCCATTAGTTAGAAACCGACATACAACGGGCGCTTCTCTGATTTCTATGATTCTTAGTTGCCAACATTAGCCCTTTCTTTCCATTTTTTCTGTTTATTATAATTTGCTAATACATTAGTTTGGTCCCTCTGGATATAAATACAATGCAGCTTTTAACTCTGTTTATGGGATACAGGAACATGCATCCTGCCAAAAGATTTCACATTGAGCTACAAATTACTATCATGAGTCATTATTTCCATTTCATTCTTCTCCTTCGTGCATGGAATTAGTGTGAAGATCCCATTAGCAACAGTGCCATTACAGGCAGATTATTTTTTTAAGGAAGAAATCAAACCAAACTATTTTCATAAACCCTAGGCATATATGAAAAAAAATCTATAGAGGTTAATGTTTTGATGAAAAATAAATAATATCTAGGTACACATGAGCATTTTAATGTGGGTATTTTTTAAACTTTTCTAGCTGAAGAAATGTTTTAGATATATAACTATAAAATTGAATCAGAAGTATAAAGTGAATTTATAGAGTACAAGAATAATTTTTAAGGAGGGATCTACTTGACTCTTTGGTGAATTTGTTAATTCTTCTTTCTATTATAAGCTAAGAAAATTATCTTTAGTTTTATGACTTATACTAGAGGCCCATGCATGAAATTTGTTCCTGGGGGGGCGGTGGGGGGGAGCAGTCCCTCAACCTGGCCTGCACCCTCTCCAATCCGGGTCCCCTCGGGGGATGTCCAACTGCTCTCTCAATCCAAGATCGCTGGCTCCTAACCACTCACCTGCCTGCCTGCCTGATCATCCTTAACCCCTCTGTCTACCTGCCTGATCACCTCTAACCACCTCTGCCTGCCTGATCACCCCAACTGCTCCATTACTGGCCTGATTGCTCCTAACCGCCTCTGCCTCACCCCACCCCCAGGACCCAGGATTCTCTCCTCCGGCCAGTCACAGGCACCCAGAACCCTGGCTTCCCTCCCTCTGGCCAACCACAGGCACCCAGGCAGGCTGCAGCCACAGGGGACTGTGGGAGGGTGGCTTTGCCTGGGCCACAGCCACAGGTGCCTGGGACCACAGGGTGGGTGGCTTGTCCCTCTCCCAGGTCACAGCCACAGCCGCTGGCACCTGGGACCTCGAGGCGGGCGGCTTGTCCCTCTCCCAGGCCGCAGCCTGGCTGGTCCCCATTCCTCTCTCGCAAGCTCATTTGTGCCTGACTGGTCCCCATTCCTCTCTCCCCAGTGTTGAGTGTCTGAGCCGTTATGGTGATGGTGTGAGGGTGTGAGGATGTGAGGACCATTTGCATATTAGCTCTTTATTATATAAAATTACTTTTAAATATAATTTCATTTAATTCTGGCCTTCAGAAAAAGGAAAAAAAATCTCAAACAATATAGATTCTCGATGATTCCCTCCCCACCCCACCCCCATTTATTTGAAATGTTTGACACAATGCACTGAGTTTTGTTGAATCCAAGTCTAAGAGGTGACAGTACAGATTCTAGTCCTAGAAGAATTTCCCTTAATCAGTGAACTCATTTAGCTAGAGAGAGTTATGTGGATAGTCTGCAGGTTGTTAGTGAGCAGCTAACACATGCCCTTTCCTAGGCAAAACACAGACTTAAACCCTTTCGTGGTAGAAGCTGCCAGTGTGTGTGGCTAAGAGACAACACATTGTAAGAAGAGATTAGTGCTGCTCAGTAATAAGGGAAGGTGATACAGTGGCAATTTAAAGGAAGAGCGTCATGCTGCACAATAATTAAATATGAACTGAACGTGGAGAGAGACTGAGCCATAGGTATTTATTGTTTGGGAACAGGTCAAGCAGGAAGGAGTACCATCTCCTACAAAACCCTGAAACAGAAGCATATGGTGTGGGCTCTATTTACAAAGAAGAAGCTCCTTGTGGTTCAGGCAGAGAGGGGAGGCTAATAAAGATGAAATAGATTCCTCCATTGAGCTTCTTTCCTCCAGCTTCCTGGAAACCTATTTTGAAAATTGAGCAGAAAACAAACGCAAAAGTAATGCCTCATTTTATACTGTGAGTTCTATTTCCAGAAGTGGACACCATGCTACCTCTTGTCAAAAAGCA
Organism: Myotis lucifugus; assembly: GCF_000147115.1. Classification (NCBI taxonomy): domain Eukaryota; kingdom Metazoa; phylum Chordata; class Mammalia; order Chiroptera; family Vespertilionidae; genus Myotis; species Myotis lucifugus. The sequence continues at coordinate 5,734,986 of NW_005871082.1, read as the reverse complement.
AGGCTCCCAGTGAAACACATAGAAATTTATACTTATAGAAATTTAAACACATAGGAAGTTTGACTTTTATGCTTCAATGGCTTTTCAATTTAGGTTTGTGTTTTGTTTTGTTTTTAATTTCCTTGGAGTTTATGGAATTTCATCAACAGAAAAGAGCTACTTAAAGTTAAATTGATTTGTTTAATGCATTGGAGAAATTTTATAACTTCCTAATTTTAGATGAACAGGAAATGAAAGTATAGCATTACATTTTGTGTGTATTTTCTATGGACTAGCTTTCCAAACTAAACCTTTTTGTATTTGTTTGTTGTTGTCTCCAAATTTCAATGGACTTGCCTAGGGCAATTTGTCTTCAAGGAAATTGCACCCCCCTTGGTTGTCATTGATGCAGATTGGACAGAATTTCTCTTTATGGCAATCTACCATGTGGAAGGAAAGGAAAGGAGAAGGAAGATGTTGAGGGAATGCATTCTGACCTATTGCTAAATAATGAATGGTCAATTTATTGGGAGACTGCAAATGCCAAGGCAATTCCAAAACAATTTTTTTTAATGGATGAGACAATTGACTCTACAGCTAATTGGATTTGGAATACAATTCATGTTCTTCTCAATAGATGGCTTACTCAAAGACAAGACTTTAAGTGTCTTCAATTAACTGGCTTTTTTGTGATACTTGATGGACCACAGATCACCTCAGAGTGGTACTCCATTGACCCTATCTACCACTTTTGATGGACTAAGTAGAAATGATCCAATTGCTGGTCATGGAAACAGAAAAAAAACACTTTTCTGTTTACAAATAAAGAGAAAGAAGGACAAGAAAGTGCATATACTATTAACTACATCTGTTCAAAATCATACCGCCTTTAAGGGAAGAATTATGAATTTAAAAATATCTGGCTGGACCTTATTTAGTTTTAAAATAATACTAGTTATGGTGACTTCTTAATATAAATGCTAATGGCAAATATACTATTTCATGTTTTTGCAACTAGTTAAACTACAAACATTGATTTTTTTAAAAAGCAACGTATGTAGTAGAGTTTTATATAATGGTGCGATTCCTTTTTCAACCACTTCTCCATTTTCCTAAATATTTTATGTATTTTGTTAGGTTACATTTATGCAGTGAGGCAAAAACAACACAAAATAAAATAAAACTAAACTAAAAATCAACAACCAAGAAAACATACACAGGAAAAAACACGCACACAAGAACATGCTGAGGAAGGCATTTGGTATCACATTTAAATGATGAGCCCTGCTCTAGTTTATCATTTGTTTATTTATATATACTATCTTCAAGTCTTTTCTGCTACTTCTTTCAAACTCAGTCACAGGACAATATATCTGGGAGGGAAACATGTTTTATTTATATTGAAGGTGACTTTATTTTCTATACCTTATATCTATTATAGCCCACAAACCATTTATGTTCTACTAGAGGCCCCGTGCACGAAATTCGTGCATGGGTAGGGTCCCTAGGCCTGGCCAGCGATCAGAGCCGATTGGAGCCTAGCAGCTGCCATCCAGGGCCTTCCTTCATTCTGCACCACCCCCTGGTGGTCAGTGCATGTCATTGCGAGGGGTCGAACTCCCGGTTGGTCAAATTCCTGAGGGGACAATTTGCATATTAGCCTTTTATTATATAGGACTAAAGTCCTGATGCATGAAAATTCATGCAAGAGTAGGCCTTCTTTCTCCTGGCTGTTGGCACTGGCTTCCCTCCAGCACCTGGGACCTGGCCTTCCCTTCTCCAGCTGCCATCAGGGACCCAGTACCTGGGTTGCTTCTCTCCTCCAGCCACTGGCAGGAACTCAGGACCCAGGCTGGCTTCCCTTGGGCTGCCCGCAGGCACCTGGGACCTGGTTGGCTTCCCTCTGGCCCCGGCTTTGTCAGGAAGAACATCCGGGATAATGACCAGAAAATGTCAGGTCTTATTAGCATATTACCCTTTTATTATTATAGATAGGTGCAGAATTGGGTTCTTATTCTATTGATTATACTAAATATGGGATTATCAGTGGTTATAAGTGACTTAAAAGGGTTCTCAAGGTTTACTTATGTTGAAATTAAAAAAAAACATATAAATCATATCCACAAAGACCTATAGCCTCAAATATGATTTTAATGTGGCCAGCTGGAATCTAGATATTTCCCCTTACACACAATTGCCCATTAATAAATCAAGAAATCTTTGTAAACATGTGCTACCTCGCTTTGCTCATGAGCTGTGTGTACATTTGTTGTGGTTTATGTGAGCATGTATGTGTAGGTTCTTACATTTGTAAAAATTAAAACATTAATAGTAATGAAAATAAATAGCAAAAGGGAAACAAAGGTCTGACAATGAAAGTCACATTAAGAATATCTCCATATCAATTCACAGATAATAATTTCTTTCAATATGTTTATTTTTTATTGATTTTATAGAGAAAGGAAGGAAGAGGGAAAGAGAATCACTGATTGGCTGCCTCCTGCATGCCCCCTACTGGGGAACAAGCCAGAAACCAGGAATGTGCCCTGACCTGGCATCAAACTTGCGACTTTTTGGTACATGGGTAGATGCTCAACCAACTGAGCCACCCTTGCCAGGGCACAGATAATACCTTTTTGCAAAACTTTTTACATTGGGAGATTTGACTGTCTTTAAATGTTGCCATTTTGGTCACCAGAGAATTAAAGCAGACAGACAGCTAAATGGCTTTTGCCCCGTTAGGTTAGAAAGTCACTTCCATTACTCAGAAATCCATTTCTTACTGCAGGCGGCCCACATCATTATAATCATAGTAATTATAATAATCATCATAGCACTTACACTTACAATTATACCATGCTGCCTTTCCTAGTGAATCCTCCAACTCTTCACAAAGGCAGTACACACCACAGATGGGAATCTCTGCCACTGAAATGCAGGCATCACTGGAGTGGAAAAAGAGGCATCTCACTTCTCTTTGGCTTCCATTTTTTCCTAACAGTTGTTATCCAGAAGAAAAAGATTCAGTTGAGGTTAAAAATAAAAATAATTTGTGAGAATTGAGTGAAAACTGAAAAAGTCTCAAGTACCCCAACATGGTTTTATTAAAAATATAATGTCCAAGAAAACTAATAATTTTATAGTTTTTAGTCCAAAGGAAATGCATTCTTTATAGGAACACTAGAGGCCTGATGCACAAAATTCGTGCAAGAGTAGGCCTTCTTTCCCTCAGCTGCCGGCACCAGCTTCCCTCTGGCACCCGGGACTTGGGCTTCCCTCGCAGCCCCGACTTCGTCCAGAAGGTCGTCGGGAAGGACATCCGGTGTAATTAGCATATTACCCTTTTATTATTATAGATGATCTACAGATAATATGCCTGACATACAGACACAAAGTATATCTATTAGCTGGCCTGGAGCGCCTGCCAGCTATTGCCTTCTTGATTGCAGGTATGTACACTTCCCATAACCTATTGGACTAGTCCCTAAGAATCAGCACTATGTATACTATTTAGAACCTGGAGGGCAAACCATTCTACTCTACTCTTATAGTCTTTTTTGCTCCAGTAATTTCTTAACCACCCCATCCTTTCAGGCTAATTTTGGCTACATTGTGGATATACATGGATTGCACATGGACAGCTTAGAGGCAGTAATTACTGGTTGGCCATCTCTCAGAACACTCTGGTTTTGTTTGATTTCAATTGCTTTTCCCTCTCTCTATTTCAGTGAGTCTACAAATACAATAAAAGTAGCTCTGTTGTATTATTTTAATACTTATGTGTGTGATCTTAGCTGGAATTAGTTGTTTAGAATAGTATAAGAATAAAAAATATAAACTCCAGACTTTTGACAAAAGTTCTCCATCCTTTCAAGTTCTTCTAAATAATAGCCACTTTCTAGACCTCAAGCTGATAATCATTCAGATTGTCTTGGTTTTCTTCTCTCTCATGTCTGCATTTCCAAACCTAAATGTTTCTTTAAATGCTGCCTCATCCACAAGAAATAATCTTATCCTCTTCTGAAACTCATAACATAAGATCTGGTTATTCAATTCTTGGAACACTTAGTCTGTATATGCTCTGTAAGGGCAAGGATTTTCAATTGGCACCATGAACATTCACAGTGCTTGTTAAATAGTAGGTGCTCAATAAAATTATTTGACTTTCATTAAGGTCTACTTGTACAAATACTATTGTGCACTTGGGTGAATGTCTTACCTTTATAACCCAGATGATTAGTAAATATTTATTAAATAACAATGATAATTGTTATCTGCCATAAAGTTCTATGAACTCATAGAAAAAAAGTCCTATGTCACTCATCACTGTATATTTTTATTTTAAAATAGGATATACAGGGTCTTGTATATTCTTTTTTAAAGTATATTTTTATTGATTTCAGAGAAGAAGGGAGAGGGAGAGAGAGAGAGAGAGAAACATCCATGATGAGAGAGAATCATTGATCAGCTGCCTCTTGCACGTCCCCTACTGGGGATCGAGCCCACAACCTGGGCATTTGCCCCTGACTGGAATCGAACCTGGGACCCTTCAGTCCACAGGCTGACACTCTATCCACTGAGCCAAACCAGCTAGGGCGGGCCTTGTATATTCTTTACATAATATTTATTCAGCAAATTGACTCAGTCTAAGAATTGTGTTCACCATGTGTTCCTTAAATTCTAGTCCCAAATGTTATATTCTTTATAGAATGCTTTTATTCTATACACTTTTTATTTAATTTGGAGTCTGATTTCTAGAAGCCCTTTGGAAACAAGTAGCAACTATTCCAAAAAGCCTATCCAAACAAAATAAATTTGAAATATATTAGAAGAGAAAAGAAAGAACGTTCCCTCCCAAACCCCCCTAAAAGCTGGTCTATACTGAAGGACTTAATGTTCCTAGCAGATAACTAAAAAATGTGCTGAATCCAAGGGAAAAATTATGTGTGGCCATATGAACTTTAAAAAATAATTGTCCTGCTAAAATTTATCTTCCCTATGATTGGGTTAATGGAAGCCTGTATTTTGGTATGCAAAGAATCCTTCTTTAAAATAAAAATTTATAAATCTCTTAGGCATGTTACCCTCTTATTTGACAAGAAAGTTGCCTTCACATATAATCTGTCATAGCCAAGTCTGCAAAAATGTACCACTGGTAAGTCTTAAGTGAAAACACTATTTTTTGGAGATGGAGAATATTGGTAATATTATTCCTGTTATGTGTTGTCCAAAGAATACATCATTCTCATTATAAAGGAAAAAAATTTCTGAAAAATAAAAAAAACACCACAATATATTTGTAGTTTTTCACTGTTAGAGAAAACAACGATTTAGAAACATAGAGTAAAATGAAGATGTTTGCCCATTCTCTTCCCCTAAGGATATGTTTCAGGAACAGAAAGTGTATCCCTAGGGGAAGGATTGAATGTCATTCAGGCTAGAAATGAGATGCTGCCCTTAAATCTTTCTTGATGGGCTTGTGTTAAATGGCAAGGCTGTGAAATGAAATACAAATTAGGCTTAAATAGGATAGATTGCATTAAAATGTACTCGACTGAACAGGAAAGTTCAACCAAAGTTCAGTGAGTTCATGCCGGTGTGAAGTGGGGAGAGGGGCTGGGCACAGCGTCATGTCGGTTGTGGGTGGGACCTCACAGAGATTTCTTTTGGCTTCCAAACGGGACGTAATATGCACAAACATGGGCATTCCAGCAGCGACTGACATCCTGCCGGATGAAGTTAATTTGATCCACCTGAGGATAATACCTAGCCACTGGCTTTGTGACCAGCATGCTCCCTGTTGGTTCACAATAACTACATGTTGACCGATTCTCTCACATAGCATCTATCTGCATCACGACTGCATACCTCTGATTTTAAAAGTTACCATTCATTTGCTTTTGATTAATAAATTAAATTGAATGGCATAGAAATAGATATTCTTATCTTTTCAAATGCTATCCACTTTATTATTTACATAATTCAAAAAGAACATTAAATTGTTTTGTGTATCCTACTAGAAAATTATTTCATCTTTTTATACATTTTTAAAAATCCATACATTTAAAACAGATGACTTTTTTTTGTTTCACTCCCGCTTTATCTGTTATAGCTGAAATTTGATAATGCAACCACTTTTCTCTTGGTAGATTATAATGTAAAACAATTGTCATTGACGAAAATGGCTAGTGTATATACTAGAAGCTGTTTAAATACATTACATTTCTTATTTAATTGTCCTAATAATGTCATGATATTATGATAGACTTGCTCTCAATTTCTTCATTCCCATTCTATGGATGAGAAAGCTGAGGAACCACAAGATTTAGTCATTTGCCAGAGAGGCCAGGCTTGTTAGGAAGGAAATCAGGATTAAACACAGACCATTTGGCTGCAGAAATGGGATTTTACCACTCTATTGTGAATCCCACCATTTCATGCTCAATAAAAGAAGAGAAAATACTAGGGCTACACAGAACACCTGGATGGTCCAAATTGAAAGATCACAAGGGGGAATACACATAAACTGGTTTTAAAAATTTATTGGTTAAAACTACTAATGGATACAGAATTTCCTTTCAAGGTGATAAATATGCTTGAAAATTGTGGCAATGAACAACTCTGTAATAATACTAAAAACCATTGAGTGAATATGTATACTTATTTAGGAATCTTCTCTTTTAAATACACAGAAAACAATTCTAATTTCTTTCTCCCTTTAAAATTTTTAAAATGGTACTTAAAAATACATTCATATATAATTATTTTTTCCTTTAATCTCCTTTACCTTTTTTGTTGTTGTTGCAAATTTGAACTGTGGAGAAGCAGAGAATTGACTTTGGAGTGGGTCACTTTCTGAAGACATTTATCTTTAAAATAAATTAGATTTTGGCAGGTTTGGTCAGTGCCTGGAAGTTGACCAGGGCATACAACCCCCTCAAACCAAAAAACTCTGTTCTCAGTTTGGAATATTACACTTGTAGTCTAATTTTCTAAAAGTTACATCCTCACATGTTAAACAAAATTTCTAACACCTAGGGATAAGTGTAGAGGATAGTTTAACCCTTCAATATATTAGAAACCTTAGAATACATTCATTTTGCTTTTGTTTTACTTATAAACATATTTGATGGTATCAATTGTAAGAAAGGATAAAACAAATGTACTGGTACAACATTCATTAATATTTACAGTGCATTGAATTTTTTCATATCTGTAATGAAAGTACCCTGTTGGCCTATGTTCTAAGCCACTTGAAAAAAAAAAGTGCATGTTAGATTTTAATCATAAACAGATTTAAGCTCCCTTATGGCTTACTTCTTTTAGCCTATAACAGCACAGTCATTTAAATAAAATGTTTACTTGTAAAATCGTGTGTGTGCTTTACTTGAAATAGCTGATTACAACCCTGTTTGGGGTTTTTATGATACTTCTTTTAAAAAGTAATGTTTTAGGTTAAAATTTAAGCATTTCACCTTTTAAACTGCCTCGTGTTTGATTTCATATGCTTGAATTAAACACACCGAATCTACTTGAATCTCTCCCTACTTAAGAGACCCGTTCTGAAAAAGCAGGCCTGGCCATTAACTTCCTCTCTGTGGCTTTCCAAGAATGAATTAAAATGTGCAAAATGACTTGAGATTCATGGTGAAAGGATGCTTTAGAGTGTTAATCCCCATGAATTCTGCCTCCAGGATCTTGCTTAAATGAACAGGAAACTTCTGGAATTGAACAAGCTTTGTGGGTGGTCAGTTCATGGTTAACAGGAAGACAGGGGAGATTTCAATTAAAGATGTGAGTTAACTCACATAAGTACCATTATTTGTAGGTGCATGTGTGTAAGTATAGGCCTGCACTGATAGGGCAGACAGGCCGAAAAAGACTGAAAAATTAAATTTCCTATGTGTTGGAGAAAATGCTCGGAGGATAAAATGTACATTTTCAGGGATTTGTTGTATATCTCTTAACATACTTCTGGAGTTTCACAAACCATTAAATTTGGCTATGATCAGAATTTTGGAGATTTGCAGATAAATTAAAGGGCAGCATTATGTTTTGATTTACTCTTGACATCTTAGGGTTGAAATTATTTTTCCATTTCTATTTCCATGTCCTGGTGTGGAGAAGGAATGTAGCGTACATTTATTTCCTGTGTATTACAATGGAAAATGATTCCTGCATACTATGGTCACACAGTACTACTATCTTTAATAGCAGAATGAGAAATCCTGTCTCTGATCATTATTGCAGAAATGTAATTTATGAATTGTTTTCAGATCTATTACTCATTACACTTTCACTTTAATATGCCCATGTTTGTGTATACTAACTAACGCATCTTTTTAATGTTTTCTTTAATCATCTTATACATACCCACAGATCTAAAATTTAATTTATGCTATTCAGGTTATATGAATTTTTAAAGAAGATAAGATGAATTGTTTCAATTTCCAAAAATCAATCATTTAAACATTTCTAAGCGTAATTTTCAAATATGGCGAATATGATCATTCAGGTAGACTAATTTTATATCATATATTAGCTACATTTTTGAAGGAAGGCAAGCTGGTGGGAGGTTGTAATAGATAAAAAATAAATACAGTGAAAATATAAAAAATTAAGAGTTTAAAATCCAAGTAAATTTGTGGTAAGACTAAAAGAGAATGTTACTTCATCATTTGCTTTTTAATATAACTGTCAATTATATGAGATTTGTCCTTTTTTCCTTTTTATTGAATTTATTGGGGTGACACTGCTTAACAAAATTATACAGGTTTCCGATGCACAATTCTACAATACACCTTCTGTATTCTGTATTGTGTGTTCACTACCCCAAGTCAAGTCTCTGTCTATCACCATATACCTTCCTCCCCCTATACCTTCCTCCACCTTACCCCTCCACAATCACCTCACTATTGTCTGTGTCCCTGAGTTTTTTCTCTTTTTTTTCTTTTTTGCTGAATTTCAGATTTGTGGGTTTTTTTTTAAGTGCTTTCAGGTTTTGTGCCTTCGTATTTTTTCAAAGTGTGCAGAACGATTGGGATTAGGCCCTTAATTCTCCAAATTGTCAATGTCAAGGAAAATGAGAATGGATTAAGCAGCAGAAGATGCCTGAAGGTTGCCTGATATACTCTGACTTGTCTTTAAGTGTACACCTCACTCCCTAGGCTTTGTTATTTTTTTTTGCACTTTTTATTAATAATGAGGCTGGGTTCTGCAGCTGCTTTAGGGGCAGAGCTATGTCCCAATCACCATGTTAGAGAATTGCCTGTCCTACAACAGACATCCCCACCAATGTAATTAATGAGGATTCCACTCAACCAAAACCCCCAGAGGAAGTCTGTTTATAAATGGAAAGTACAGTGTAATAGCTTCTGTCTCAGATTGTCACGTCCTCTTTAGACATGCTTAGCATACTATGTACTCTTTCTGCCCTTTAATTACAAAGAGCAATCATGTTTTTTAGCACCAACTTTGCACCAAGGATTTTCTGTGGAGTTCATGAAGCTAAGGACTAAGGGGCTTTGATTTGTAGGGTCCCCTTCCAAGGCCTGGGAGAGGTTCTATCAATGTGTTCATATTCATAAAATATCCTTGTGGTTGTCAAGACCTCAGTGTTTACCACTTAAGGTTTTCCTCAGTTTCACTTCCTCTCTCACCAGGTGCCATTGGAGTGATCAAAGGCAATTTTAGGATTTGCAATAAAGAATGTGAGTTGAGTACGCATTTAGTTGGATGTGTCAGAATGATGTTTATTTGGTTCACAACAACTTCCATGTATAGTTACTGCTGCTGATATCCGTGCTGACTCATGCTTGTCATGATACAGGGGGATGTGATCCATAATGCCAGGCTCTGCAAGTATATGCTTAATGGGATAGATGAAATGTGGAAATAGAAGTTCTCAAATGAAAAATTTATCAAGGATCCAATATGTAAAATTTTAGTGGAGAGTTTGGTTTTCATTGGTACGCAGTCAAAACAACCTTCCCCACTGCCAGGAACATATGAACATTTTTGTTCCCTATCAAATAAGTGTGCGATGCATTTTATTGTACCCTCTTAATGGAAGTGACATATTTGTAAACATTTTATTTACCTTCTTAAGTGGAAATATGTTTTGGGATATTTTAATAAAACAGGAAAGACACAATAGGCCCCTTATTTGGACATATGTAGACTAATAAAAGACAAAGATGATAATTGACCGTACCTTTGCTACTCCCTAAGCCATGCCCACCAGCCAATCAGAGTGACTATATGCAAATTAACCCAACCAAGATGGTGGCTGGCAGCAAACAGGAGGCTTGGTTGCCCCAGTGATGGAGGAAGCCAAGCTTCCTACCAGCCCTGAGCCGGCTGTGACCTCCGCTCATGGCAACAAAGTTTCAATTGTAGAAGACAAATAAATCTCAGATACCTGCTTCCAACCAGTCTCCACTGGGAGCTTGGGTGGCTGGAGGTTGTGGCCAGCCTGCAAACAGCCCTCAGCCCCTCACCCAGGCTGGTCATGCACCCCAGTGGGGACCTCCATACTGAAGGGGCTGTGGCCAGCCTGCCAACAGCCATCAGCCCCTCACCCAGGCTGGCCAGGCACCCCAGGAGGAACCCCTACCCTGAAGGGGCTGTGGCCAGCCTTCAAACAGCCATCATCCCCTCACCCAGGCTGTCCAGGCACCCCAGGGGGGACCTCCACCCTGAAGGGGCTGTGGCCAGCCTGCAAACAGCCATCAGCCCCTCACCCAGGTTGGCCAGGCACTCCTATATAATAAAAGGGTAATATGCAAATTGACCCTAACAGCAGAATGACTGGGAATGACTGGTCACTATAACACACACTGACCACCAGGGGGCAGAGGCTCAATGCACAAGCTGCCCCCTGGTGGTCAGTGTCTCCCACAGGGGGAGCTCTGCTCAGCCACAAGCCAGGCTGACGGCTGCCAGTACAGTGGTGGTGGTGGGAGCCTCTCCCGCCTCCTCAGCAGCACTAAGGATGTCTGACTGCAGCTTAGGCCTCTCCCCGCCGGCAAGTGGACATCCCTGAGGGCTCCCGGGCTGCCAGAAGGATGTCTGACTGCCAGCTTGGGCCCGATCCCCCAGGGAGCGGGCCTAAGCCAGCAGGTGGTCATTCCCCCAAGGGGTTCCAGACTGCAAGAGGTCACAGCCAGGCTGAGGGACCCCCCTGAGTGCACAAATTTT
>NW_005871082.1:5648315-5723276 GCF_000147115.1 Myotis lucifugus | reverse complement strand
TCGACTTTCTTGGCAAAAGATAATGCCTGAGCTGAGCCTTGATTCTGCATCTAGCCTTTCTTCAAAAATGTGAATGAAGATCATATGCTATGTATCACTTTTTAGAAAAGAAATTTAGATATCTAATTTTTTCTAACTCATCAAGTACAATACCCTCTTCAGGCAAAAGAAAATTGAGTCCCAGAGAAGTGAAGTAATTGACAAATGAAAAAAACACACAAAAAAACAGTTACCTGGAAAACACTTTTCCTGGAACCCAGGCTTTCTTAATCTTCCTTACTCCAGTACTCTGTTCCTCATTTTTCACAAGAGATGAAAGGAATTCACAGAACTTGCCAAACATCAAAGTGAATAAATAGGACTTTATCAGAGGCTTTAAAGAAAGTAAGTAAAAAAAAAAAAAGATCTGGTATGTATAGTTTCAATTCAGGACATATGACTAAATATATGGATATAAAAACTTCTAAATCAAAATATAGTAAGTATAAGTTAAAAAGAGCAATGTGTTGGGAAAAGAAATCGGTATTTCATAATAGGAAACCATGAATAAGAGTCCCTGGTATTTTTAAGCCAATTAATAGCATGTTGAACAGTGAGAGTAATGACATATGTCAAACATCATTTCACAGGTTTTAAATCTCTGCTGAAGAACAAATGTATAACCCACTTAGACCCAGATTCCTTGCTTTGATTTCATAAGAACACATAGACAAATATATTTTATAACAGGTACTAACAGTCATGGCTTGCAACATACACCAGGATGATATCATCCCAAACTCAGGGTAATGGATAATAGAAATTCCAGGTCTGTAAGCACAAGAGTATCTTAATCATGAAGAAAATTATTATGGCAGAAAGAATGTAGCAAGGACATAGGGAAGGCCCATTACTAAAATGCATTCCCAGAGTGTTTGCTAAATTCTTTGTAAACGCCTTTATTTCTTTCCCCTTCATTTTTTCCCTTCTCTTATAGACCCAGGCAGACACACCCTTTTGTAATGCCTGCCTGATTGCCCCTCACTGATACTTCATTGCATATCTTTTCCACTGTTATGTCATACAATTGAAAATCTTCCACGGCTGGTACATGTAAGGTTTCATTCCTTGGTTTATTATATTTAGGTAGGTTCCTAATCATATTGTAGGAGTGACTATGTGATGAACAAGGCAGTAGAGCATTGTGACCAGCATTGAGCTTACCGGGCAGACAGAACTAAGTTTGCATTTTCATTCCATCACATGACTATCTTATTACTTTGAACAAGTAAGTAAGAAAATAAAATCTCATTTTCTCCTTTAGAACTATGGGGGTAATCATAACATTATCTCATTGTGCTGTTGAGAAAATTAAACAAAATAATTAAAAGCCTGAGGTCTCGCCCTGGACAGTGTGGATCAATCGGTTGGGGAATCATCCCCTGTACCAAGAGGTCTCCTGTTCAATCCCTGATCAGTGCACATGAACAGATTTTAGGCTTGACCCTGGGTAGGGGGCATGCAGGAAGCAGTTGGTAGATGTTTATCTCCCCCTCCGTCTCTTTCTTTTTCCTTCACCCTCTCCTTTTCTCTCTCTCTAAAAGAAAAAAAAAAGAGTTCTCAGTAAATCTTACTTCTTATCATCATCATCATGGCCACAACCACTTACCACAAAATAATCTGGACAAATATATGTTTTCCCTAAGAAAAGCCAATACCCTGTAAATTACTTCTACTTTTTTCTCTAATTACTCATTTGATTTCACTTTATGCTAATTTTCAAATAAATTTCGATAGTAATTTTCTTTATTTTGAGGCTTTTAAAATATTTTCTTAATATAATTTCAAAAGAGAAAAGCAGGAAACGATGATAGATTAGTAATGGGAAAAGAGAGGTGAGAGTGGATGGATTGGATATTATTTTTATATATTAACCGCTGTGTTTGAACTTACTATTCTTAATTTTATTTTCTCCAGGGCATCTCTTTGTTCCCCTCAAGTACTGCCTACAGAGGGTTAGGAAGTTCAAACCTGCCAGGCTTAATCTGAGTAAAATAGATGACAGCGTCATCTGATGAGAATGAGGGAGGCAGGGGTGAATTCAGGGGCTTGAGTAAACCAAGTATGTTTTGGAATAGCTCCTCGGGGAAACTGCATAGGGATTCAACCATGAGTGAATAAAGGGGTTACAGAGAAGCGCTGAGTGGTGAGAGAAAGCATTTTCAAAGGATCCGTTTGACCTAGTTAGATGACTCTCTATCATAGCTCAGCAATTCTTGGTTGGAAGTAAAGTACAGAATATATTTGTTTAAAAGAGATGCTAGTAGATGGAGATTTGAGAGACCAGAGTAAAGTCAGTCTGATTTGTCCTGTTTGGAGGCTGAATCCCTGGGATGTGCACTGAACTGTTTATTGTTTTCATTGCATATAAAACGTGTGTTTGTTGCAATATAATAAAGATATTGTTTTATACCTTTTAATATTTTTGTCACAAACAATATTTAGTTGTTGGAAAGTGTTTAATGCATTTTGAGTTTTTCATAGGCATATCTCTTATATATGAACAAAGAGAGAGAAGGAAACAGAGAAATAGTGTGTGTATATATATATATATATATATATATATATATATATATATATATAGTAACAAAGAGGTAATATGCAAATTGACTGTCATGCCCTTGCACAAGATGGCCACCCTCATGTGGTCAAAAGAAAGCCAGTACAAGATGGCCTGCAGGGAGGGCAGTGGTGGGTGACCAGGCCAGCAGGAGAGGGCAGTTGGAGCGACTGAGCCAGCAGAGGAGGGCAGTTGAGGGTGACTGGGCCTTCAGGGGAGGGAGGACAGTTGGGGGGACCAGGCTGGCAGGGGAGGGGAGTTGGGGGCGACCGGGCCAGCAGGGTAGGGCAGTTGGGGGTGATCAGGCCGGCAGGGGAGCAGTTAGGCATCAATCAGGCTGGCAGGGGAGTGGTTAGGGGGTGATCAAGCTGACAGGGAGAAGCGGTTAGGGGCAATCAGGCAGGCAGGCAGGGAGCAGTTGGGAGCCAGCAGTCCCGGATTGTGAGAGGGATGTCCAAACCAGCAGTCAGACATCCCCGAGGGGTCCCAGATTGGAGAGGGTGCAGGCTGGGTTGAGGGACAGCCCTCCCTCAGTGCACGAATTTCATGCAATGGGCCTCTAATATATATATATATATATATAGCTTTTGATTGGTAGTGATTCCATAAAATTAATTAACATAAGGGCATACATATGTGTGCATGTTTCTTTAATTGAGAATTATTAAACTTTAAATCATTTTAATTATGAAATATCTTCAACATGTAAGAAAGTAGAGAAAATAATAAAAACACACACATCAATGTCCACATCACTGCAATTATAAGGATAAATGATTTCCACATTTGTTTTGAATCTCTCTAAATATTGAAAATAAATCACATTTTTTACATATACATTGTTTTCATATTCACTTTCCAGAGTATTACTGAGAATGAGCAAAGCTTGTCTCCTTTTTAATTCATTTCTTCTTTTACTATTATTCATACATCATTTTTATTTCATTTCCTTCTTTTTGTGCCTTCTTGAGAGGAAATCATAGTTCCTTGAAATATTTCCTTCACATTATTTTTTAAAAATATTTATGGTCACCCTAGCCAGGTTGGCTCAGTGGATAGAGTGTTAGCCTGTGGACTGAAGGGTCCCGGGTTTGATTCCGGTCAAGGGCATATACCTCCCGGCCAGGCTCTGTTCAGGGCATGTGGAGGAGGCAACCAATTGATGTGTTTCTGTCACATTGATGTTTCCGTCTGTCTTTCCCTCTCTCTTCCACACTCTAAAAATCAATGGAAAAGTATCCTTGGGTGAGGATTAAAATAAATAATTCTATGGTCAATAATATTTGCTTTATTTTTTTATGCAAACAAATAATAGTGTCTCTTCTCCAATGTAGCACTTAAAGGTTTAGGTAAGCAATCTTAATTTTTTCTATCATTCCACCTTTCGTGTACTCATACAGTACATCTTATCTGTAAAGACTTATAAAGTCTTTCTTTTCTCTCTTCCCTTCTCTTTTTTCTCTTTGATTTTACACAGCAAATATATCATTTTATAAAAATTACTCTGAAACATGCTCCTTTCTTTGAGCAAAATATAAAAATTACTGCCTACAATAAACATAGGAGTAATTTATTTTATTCTTGCCACAGAATATCACTAAATCTGAATGCACCACAGCTATTTTCCTATTAGAAGACATTCAGCTTGTTTACAATATATTTTCTATTAAAATTCTGCAATATATATTTCTGTTCACAAGTCATTATGCATTAATAACATTTTATGTACTATATATTCTTACAATAAAATTCTATGGCCAACATACATTTATATATTTAAAAGTAGACATTATTATTATATTTACTTGCAATATTATAGCAATTTATATAATAACCCACAATATATGCATCTGAACATCTGCACATACTCTCACCTGCATTGGATGCTATCACTTATTGCCATATAATTTGATGTCATATTTTTGTTTCATGAAATTAAATCTAAGGCTATAAACTTCCTTCTGAGTGTAACTTTGGACATCCTCCAGAGGTTTTGTAATGTATCACTTAAATTTTATTTTCATATCTATCTGAAAGGAATTTATTTTAGCCTCTTCTAGTTTTCTGTGTTCAGTAGTTCCTTGACCCACAGCCTTCATATATTAGAATTTATATTTCATATTACTGTTTAGAAAGCTTTACATAGAATTTATTAGTTATTTTATATACATTTAGGTTAGAATAGATTTGGATTTGCAGAGATAATGTGAAAATTATGCAGAGATTTCCCATTTCCCTCACATTCAGGCTCCTCTATTATTGACATCCTACCTTAGTATGGTATACTTGTCATAATTAATGAACCAATATTGACATGCTATTACTAACTAAACTCCTTGCCTTGTGCAGATTTCTTTAGTTTTTTTCCTAATGTCTTTTTTGTTTGTTTCAGGATCCCCTTCAGGATACCACAATACAATTAATCATTAGATATCCTTAAGTCCCTGTGACTGTGACAGTTTTGTGGTCTTTGCCTTTGATGACCTTGACAGATTTGAGGAATGCTGGCTAGGTCTTTTGTAGATTGTCCCACAATCGGAATTTGCCTGATGTTTTTTTCTCATCATTTGACTGAGGTTCTAGGTTTGGGGAAGAAAGGCCACAGAAGTCAAACGCCATTCTCATCACATCATACCAATGGTACGTCAATGGGACATACTAGTACTGTCAACATGACCTTCGTTGTCCATGTTTACTTTGCTCACCTGGCTAAGGCAGAGCGAGGTGTCTCCATTGTAAGTTACCCTTTCTTTCCTTTCCTAATCAAACTCACTGGAAGGAAGTCCCTGTGCAAAGCCTACACTTAAGGAATGGAATGTTATGGTCCTCCTTGAGGGAGGTTAATCAACATAAATCCTTTAAATTCTTCTACCTGTAAAATGTATCTTTTCTTCCATTTTATTTATTTATTCAACTATTTATTTACATCACTATGGACTCGTGGGTTTTTATAATCCAATATTCATGTGTTTGTCAAATGTTCCCAGCTTTTGTCTTTGGAAACTTTGTCAATTGGAGCTTGTGTCCCTTTGACATCCTCCCATCACTGTTTTTGTTTTGACCACATGATTATATTTTGGCACTCTAAGGTGGGCCATGGTCTTGTATATTTTTTGTCTCAGTCCTAGAATCGACCTTTTCCACAAGAATCATGGTTCCCTTTAAAAAAGGCATTAAAAAACAAATTCTGGGTGCTGGGAATGCTTGTTGTTACTGAGGTGTCATTGCCCCTAGGTCCTCTCCGATGAGGGAATTGGAAATACATGTGTCTATACTAATATATCTATATCTATCTATATCTATATCTATATCTATCATGTATATCCATATCTATGTCTATACATCTACATCTATACCTATATCATCTTTATAACTCTATCTCTACTTCTCTCTATCTCTAACTCTATCTCTATCTGTATCTCTATCATCTCTATCTATCTAAATCTATATATTTATAGCTAAATCTATATTCATCTGTATCTATATTACACTAAACATGAGTTCATAAGATGTCTCCAACTGTAATCCCTTACCACATGGATCATCCTAGCTTCTCCGATAACTTATCTGTAAACTCCTTCTCCAGCAGTGACAAATCTGGTTTACAGCATATGCCATCCATTTGCTTAACTGTTCACATTTAGTACACATGCATAGTGGTTTTGATACCATTTTAATTAGCTAGTTATTAATAACAGGAGATGAACAAAAGAAAGACCAGCCATTATAGGTATATTCCCTGCAAAACGCTGGGGGAGGAATCCAACAAAGGAAAGATAGGCCCATGCCCAGTAAAACTGGGATGACATAAAGAAGATTCTTGCCTGTCAATCACACCTAGAGACAAAAATGGTTGGTCAGAATGGGCATGGCCACTGCAAGGGCACAGACATTTGATAATATATAATCCTCTAAACAAAGGAATCCATTCTCTTGTTGTGCTCTACTCTTGTGCTGTTGGGACTCTTGTTGCTCAGAGCATGCTCTTTTGGTTCTTTTGCATTCACCCATATGGCCCATGGCCATGCAGACCCCACACACAATAGAGAAATGGACTACAACTAGCCTGATACTGTATTGGACCCAGCTCCAACATGAAAAGGAAGCTCTGAACCCTTGCTCTGATCTTAGCCCTACTGAAACCCCAGTTATACTTCTTCTATGACTGGATTAAGAAAAATGGGACTTTGGAAACTCAGGGGTATAATTCCATGGAAAAAAAGCTTTCCACCTTATCACAACCTCCCATATGTGTCTCAGAAAATTCCTTTTTTCAAAGAAATCATAAGAACCCCACCCTCAGCAGAAAAGGGGGCAGGACGATACACACTCCCTCTATTAATTTTCAGAATTGTTCTTCCTTATCCCTCTGGAAAACAACTTCATCAATTAGAGTTCTTAGGCTTAGTTCTGTAGTTCTTTCTTCCTTTAGTCTTATAGATTCCATTAATTTCCAAAGTTATTAAGGTTGCAAAGATTTTCCTACAGAGCCTTCAGTTAGGTTGTATATTACATGTATATTTCCCATATAATATTTTGCCACAGTATACATTTTACCCTGGGGTACCATGATCTACTAAATGATTTTTAAAATGTCCATACATTAAGGTTCACTCTTTATCCCTCATAATATTCCTTATTATTAAGCCATCTTTGTCTGAACATAATATAGCTATATCCACATTATTGGATTAGTGTTAAAATGGTCCTTTTCTGTTAATCTATCTGGCTTTAAATTTTTTAAAATTTATCTTTATTGTTAAAAGTGTTGCAGATGCCCCCCACTTTGCCCACTGACCCTCCTCCATCCTGCTCCCAAACCCTGCCCAAGCCTTCACAGCATTCTTGTCCATGGGTTATGCATATATGCACATAAGTTTTTTTGGTTAATTTATTTCCCCACCCCCGACTTTAAAGTAGATTTCTTAAAGACAACATGTAGTTGGGTGTGTTTTTTTTTAATCAACTCTATCATTCTCTATATTTTATTTCATGTACTTCATTTACATTTAAAATGATTTTGATATAGTATTGTTAATATCTATCATTTTTATAACTGTGTCCTCTTCATTCCAGTTATTCCGTGTGTTTTTTTCTTCTTCATTATTTTACTGCCTTCTCTGGTTTTCATTTTAATTGAGCATTTATATGATTACATTTTAGCTGCTCTCCTAGTGTATCAATTATACCTATTTTTAGTGATTTTTTGAGGTTTGTCTAGAATTTGCAATATGCGTTTTTAACTGATCTGTGCTCACTTTCTAATAACACTATATTGCCTTATGTTTAGTACAAATACTTTGTAATATAATTTTCTCCATTTCTTTCTCCTCTCCCTGTGACGGGCATTTATTTCACTTATGCATACGCTACTAACACCCAATGTGTTATCACTAGTATTGCTTTAACCAAATAATTATTTTTCAACTAAATTAAGAATTTAAAACATATATTTTATATTCATTTATTCCTCCTCTGATGTTCTACCTTTCTTTATGCAGGTCCATGTTTCTGACAATATCACTTTTTACTCCTGAAAAGCTGCCTTTATCCTTTCTTGCAGGCTTTGTTTGTCTGAAAAAGTTTTTATTTCTCCTTTACATTTGAAGAAATAGTTCACTGAATATAGAAATATAGGTTTTATGTTGTTGTTATTTTTGCTCAACTCTTTAAATATTTTATTCCATCATTTTCTTTATTTTATAGCTTCCAATGAGAAAGCTGCTGCAATTATTCTTGTTTCTCTAGTGACTCTTAATTTTTCATAATATTTTTTATCTTTGATTTTTTGCAATTTGAATATCACATACTAAGTTATCATTACTTTTGTTATTTATCCTACTTGAATGTCCTTGATCTATAGTTTAGTGCCTATCATTCATTTGGGAAAGCTTTGGTCATCATTACTTCTCAAATATTTCTTCAAATCTGTTCTTTTTTCTTGTCCTTTGGTGTTCCAGTTAGGTATATATTACTTTTTTCTTTTTTTAATTTACATCATAGTTCTCTGTGGGCTTCTGTTTATTTTTCACACTTTGTATTTACTAGTATGGCTTAAAGTTTCTATTGAACTATCTTCAAACTCATCAAGCATGTGTTGAATCTAAAGATGAATCTGTTGAAGGCTTTATTTGTTAGAATATTATAAATTTGTATTCTTTTTTAGATTTTCCATCTCTCTGGTTACATTTCCTATTTTCCACTTCTCTATATTTAGGTAAAATTTTGTCTCTTGGAGTTACAGATTTAGTGTTTCAGGTTTTTCTCTCAGTTCTGTCAGATAACAACAGAGTTGTGGGGAAGATGCCTTGCAAAATTTCAGGGCTTTAGTGGAAGAAGAGGCTGCTAATCCCCATAAGTTATTTTGTTTAAAAAATGGATTTAATAGCAGATTCAAAACACTAAACATCATAGATGAGCGATTTTTAGTTAGCGTGTATCTGAACCTTTCCATTTATGATTTTTTAATATTCCCAGACTGGTTTCTTTGATTTCTAATAGCAACCACTTTCAAAAAGGCAGAGGAAATTTGTTTTCTAGAGATTTCAGGGTTGCAGCAATATTAGCAGCTAAGAACTATGTGAACTATTCGCTGTCTCTGAACACTTCTTTGTTAGAGGGTAAGCTCTCAAGTGCTGTTTTGTTTTGTTTTGAACTCACATAACTTAGTTAAATGTTTTTCTCCTCCATCAATTACCAGGATGAGTCCACAGTGCTCTGTAAAATATAATTTTAGCTTTGGTGTTGCTTCTTTCTAAAAATCAGATGATTTATGCAAGTGATTAATGCATTGTAATTGCAGAATTGCCTTAGAACTTACCAGCTTTTTAGAAAAATGTGGCCTGAAGTGACTTCAGCAAACTAAGTAAAAATTCTTCAGTGAAAGTTCTAAGGTAATTTAATTTGAATGCCCAATAATTTGTATTTTACTACACAATGAGAAAAAAAAGATATAGGATAATTTTCTAAGTAGTTATAACTATCAGAATGCATTGTCCATTAGAGATAATGGGACAGCAGAGTTTGGGTAGCCTTGGATAATCACAAAATTATTTTAAAGAAATTTTATTCTTACAACTTTTATCTACAAAATATTTGGAGCTCAGCACATTATCCATTAGGTATCAGAAACCAGGAAGTAGGCATTCATCTTCCCAGAAATTTTACTTTATTTGAAGTCTTAGAGAGGAGACTGCATTTAAATTTTTTATGTATTTATTATTTTTTTATTTTTAATATATTTTTATTGAATTTTTACAGAGAGGAAGGGAGATGGATAGAGAGTTAGAAACATCAATGAGAGAGAAACATTGATCAGCTGCCTCCTACACACTCCCTACTGGAGATGTGCCTGCAACCAAGGTACATGCCATTGACTGGAATCAAACCTGGGACCTTTCAGTCCGCAGGCCAATGCTCTATCCACTGAGCCAAACCTGTTAGGACTGCTATTAAAAATTTAAACATATATGGATATTCCATAAAATAGAAGGGTAAGTTAAGATAAAATAAATCTTTAAAGGAAGATTCCAAGCACACTAAGGCTTTATGATCTTGTCTGTATCACACAAATGCTTCAATGCTAAAATTCTTACTCTATTTCTGTTAGGAATTCATCATTGAAAAAGTTTCAACAGCAGTACTTTAGGTGTAGAATTAAAACCATGATTAACTAAAAAAGAAAAAAATCATTTACCACAGCAAAAGAACGATAACATATTTAGGGATTAATATACAAAAGATGCATTGAATTTATGTATCAGTCAGCATTCCCTTGAAGAAGCAGAACTATTTTAAGTGATGGAGAAACAGGATTTATTTCAACAATTAGAGATTTTGCAGTGCTGGAGTGGGTGGAGATATCTATGCAAGGCAATTGTTTCTGTGCAGGGTTGAACTTGACATTGCTTTAGGTCTGAAAGGAAGTTGGACCTTGGTGAAGATGAACTGAGATCAACAGTAAAAGCTGTAACCAATAAACAATCTGAGGTCTTATCTCACTGTTTCCAATGTTGATGTCATGAACATCTTCCAGGAAAATGTAACACTTTCACCAAAGAGTGGCACAAGCTTCATGTCAGTATTCTTATTCCCAAGGAATGGGTTGATGAGAAGAGGAAGGGTACAATCTGGAGATAACTGTTAAAGTGAAAAGTCTCAAGAAAGACAAGCTTATAGTTAAGGTAGGAATGTGCTCACTACACCTGGGATTGGGTAGGAGTTTCATCAATGGAACAACTAAGCAGATTCCAAGCACTTACAGTATCCGAGTGGGTTCAGGAAATAACATTTCTTCGTCTAGGTCTAGGTTATTTGCACTGTAGACAATCTTTTCTGACTAGAGACACATTACACTTCTTTGTTTCAAGAAGAATTTAGTAAGTAGGTGGTTGCTGAAGGTACTCAAATATAGGTAATAAAATAAATGAAGAGCCAGAAGAAAGGAAGGAGAAAAACTAACAATTTCTGAAATCTAATGGGAGAACAACAAAGAGAAAGGAAACAGACAAACAAACAAAAAGATTTAAAACAAAAAAGAGGAAGAAGTAAGGGGAAAAGTTGCATCAAACTATTAGCAGAGATGCCTGGCTGGTGTGGCTCAGTGGTTGAGTGCCGACCTAAGAGGTCACAGTTAGATTCTCAGACAGGGAACATGCCTGGGTTGTGGGCTCAATCTCCAGTGTGGGGCCTGCAGAAGGCAAGCCGATCAGTGATTCTCATTGATGTTTCTATCTTTCTCTCCCTCTCCTTTCTCTCTCTGAAATTAATCATATATATATGGGCCACTCACATTGAATATATCCCATGTTCAAAGGCTGTTAAATTGCATTGTTTACCCATATCTTCAGAAAAATTCACTTCTTCTGTCGTGGTAAAGACCCTGCTTCCCTATTTATAATGGTCTGGCCCTCTAGCAACTTCTGCGTGAAATTATAGCTAATTTGCCTACAAATGTCAGGTGGTCATAATAATCTGGCCACTCAGTGTGTGTGTGTATGTATGTGTGTGTGTGTGTGTGTGTGTGTGTGTGTGTGTGTATAACTACTAGAGGCCCAATGCACAAAATTTGTGCATGAGTAGGGCCCCTCATACAACTTAACAAAAGGAAGATAAACAATCCAATCAAAAAATGGGCAAAGGACATAAATAGACACTTTTCAAAAGAGGGCATTCAGAAAGCCAAGAGACACATGAAAACATGCTCAAAGTCATTAATCATCCAAGAGATGCAAATCAAAACAGCAATGAGGTACCATCTCACACCTGTCAGGATGGCTATCGTCAACAAATCAACAAATGACAAGTGCTGGAGAGGATGCGGAGAAAAAGGAACCCTCCTTCACTGCTGGTGGGAATGCAGACTGGTGTAACCACTGTAGAAAACAGTATGATGTTTCCTCAAGAATTTAAAAATGGAACTGCCATTTGACCCAGTAATACCACTTCTAGGAATATATCCCAAGAAAACAGAAACACCAATCAGGAAGGATATATGCACCCCTATGTTCATAGCAGCACAATTCACCATAGCTAAGATTTGGAAACAGCCTAAATTCCCATCAGCAGATGAGTGGATTAGAAAACTATGGTACATCTACACAATGGAATACTACGCTGCTATAAAAAAGAAGGAATTCTTACCATTTGCAGCAGCATGGATGGAACTGGAGAGCATTATGCTAAATGAAATAAACCAGGCAGGAAAGAAAAATACCACAAGATCTTACTCATTTATGGATAATAAAGAACATTATAACCTGATGAACAAAAAGATAGATACAGAGGCAGAGAAGCATCGAACAGACTGTCAAATTACAGCGGGGAGGCTGGGGAGTGATGGGGTGGGGAGCGGTAAGAGATCAACTGAAGGACTTGTATGCATGCATATAAGCATAACCAATGGACACAAGACACTGGGGTAGTGGGGTAAGGTCATGTGCTAGGGGAGGCCGGGGGAAGGTCAATGGGGAAAAAAAGGAGACATATGTACTACTATCTGTAATACTTTAAACAATAAAATAAAATTTTAAAAAAGATAGAGATACTCATACTCCTGTTGAAACTACACAAATAATTTTTACTATGACTTCTTAGTGGACTTGGTTTGTTGACGGTATTTATTCTCCCATCTTGAATGTCAAGCACTTGTTGGGTTTCCTTTCCTTGATAGCATTGAAGGCAGGTCCCAATGCTTTTCTACAACTTTTGGGCCTTTGAATTGTATTAACTTATGATCTTACACTATGCACTACACCCTCACATTACATCTACTTAAAGTCTCCCCCTTTCTCCCATTTAAGCCTCACCCGGACTGAGAGGCCCATGGTGAGGGGACAGGTATCTGGGAATGTTTCTCAGGATCTAACATTTCCCTCTTCTTCCTGCAGCCATTCTCACCACTGTAAGCTATACCTGTTCATGCTCGTTCATACCAAAAATTATAATGAGGGCAAAAAGGTAAAATAAATAAATGAAAAGCCCCTTCAGCTGGTACTGTGATGCATTGATTGCACATAATGGTTCGAGGCAGATATGAAAATAATGGGTATTTTCATATGGCATCAGATATATCTTTTACATCCCTTAGATTCCATGTGGCATTAGCAAAATGAGAAACTGTGTATGTAAGCCTTAGGCCAGGGTGTAGCTGGAGAGAGCATTTCTGGTTGCCCCTCCTGGCAAATAGGTCCATTCTCTTCCAGTGGTCTCACTGAAGCCCTTCTCTCTTTATTTGTGAAGTGAGGAAAAAGCCACCCCACTCCCTGTCTTCTCAACACTCAACACTCTTCTAAATGAGCTTTCTTTACCCTGATGAACCTCTAACCTGTAAATACAGGTTGCGGGTGGGTGTTAGGTAAAGGGTGTCAGAGATAGTTTTGTTTTTTCCCAGTATGTGTAATACATGTGTCTAGATACTCTCTTTTAAATGCTGTGGTACTTTAAAGCAATCGGTATCAGCTTTGGACATGCGCCAAGATGCTAAAACAACAAAAATCCCATTTTATATCCTGTTACCTAAGTACTCATTTCGGGGAGTATTTGGGGAGAATGTGCCATAAGAATCGATGGCAGTATACAGAGGCAAATAATTTCCCCTCGTGGTTAATCACATGTAAATAAGAATGATAGCATACCTGACTTAAAAGATTGGCTTTAAAGAAAAAATTAACAAGTATGGTGATTAGTTATCCCAATAACCACAAATTAGACCCACAGTACACTTTTTTGTTTGTGCCTTAAAAACTAATCTCTAGTACTAGATTCTAAATGGCTCACAAAATATTTCCAGATTGTATTTGGAAATCTCCAATTTGTTATGAATATACTGAAAGAATCTTAATTATAATAGTGCTACTGGGCACCATTCGCTCCTTTCAGATACATTTATGCTGAAAAAAAATGGCAACTACAAGGCATCAGTTTGTTAAATAAACACAGGTGTTACTGAGTCCTGGCTGGCGGGCCATCTACAGAAGAATCATTCTTCGGAAGCAGTCAAGAAGAAAGGAGAAGAGAGGAAGATCAGCAGGGTCAATTGTAAACCTGATGAATGTTGTGCAAAAACAAAGGGAGCTTGTCATAGCTCTTGCTTTTAGTTAAGAAAGAAGTGGGTGGGATGACATGTTTGGTTTGAAGAGGTTCACGGTCACACACATACCTGCATATACTTTCTCCCTCCTCCTGCCCCAATGGTGTTGGGTGAATGCATTTCCTTGAGTTTAAGATGAGATCAGATGCTGTAGTTTAAAATGCTGGACTCACCCACGAGAAACAATAAATTGAGGTTTTTATTTTTTTCCTTTTGCAAGCCTAATTTTAAGTGTCAGTGAAGAAACATGTTTTTTTCCTGCTTTCTAGCTACAATATAAAAATCCAGTTTAAAAGTCATCACATTTAAGTTTGGACCTTGATTTATCCATGACCCGAATGTTTTGTTATATTTCTGTCTTGGCATTTATTTACTGGAGAGGGATGAGACATTTGTATGGACAATAGATTTTAATTACATGAAAATGTTGCTCTCATTTTTTTTCCCTCCACTGAGGTACTTGTGAGAGTGATTGGTGGCACCCCAAACAACAGGGCACTGGCTAAATCCTTAAAGGTGCCTTAGGCTCTTTGTTTTCTGAATTCGTTTGACAAAGCCTTTCTCTAAACCAGTGGTTCTCAACCTTGGCTGCATCTTAATGTGATTGCCACACCTTAGAGTTCTAGTTACTGGAGACTGCCCCAACAACACTCATGTTCATTGTACCCTGGAGCACAGGTGTTATGCTTGCTCTCCCTTACTTTCCTTTCCAGCCCCACCCCCTCAATCTGGGCATCTACTTACTCAACTTGGGCTTTTGTGTGATAGTCTCTACCAGTGACTTTCAACCTTTTCCATCTCATGGCACACATGAACTAATTACTAAGATTGTGGGCACAACAAAAATATACTCTATTTTTTGCCCATCTCACAAAAAAATAGGTATGATTTTGATTCATTCTCACCGAATGGCTGTTCTTGTGTTGGCTGTTGTCATTTTTTTAAAATTTGACGCTCTAAGATAAAAGAGGTCAGTGTCCCTGACTAAATTGTCAGGTATTGCATGTTGTAAAAATTCTTGATTTGACTCTGGGTGGTGGGGGACATGGTCCTATGTACAGATTTTGTAAATCAGTAATCCACACATGAAACATATATGTTCATGTTGACTAATGGCACCCCCATAAAATTTAGTTAAAACATAGAAATAAATAAAGTTATGTAATTGAAATTAAAAAAATAAAAATTCTTGAGGCACACCAGTTGAAAATCACTGGTCTATACAAGCATGCTATGGTCATGTGTGGATTCACAGTATGTGGCTGGAAGACAAATTGTAGACTGCCTGCTATAAACATTTTCTGACTCTTTCTGATCAACTGGGGAAGGGGAGGTGAGAGGCAAGAAATGTTTTGCACTGAATATAACATGCTTCTTAAAAGTCAACATGAGCAACATTTTTATTTTCACATCTAATTCTAGAAAATTGTGATCCTGAATTAGTACAATAAGGAAAATATATATATATATGATGAATTCAATCTGTAATACATTCCGAAATTGGGGTACCATCCATTGGTAGAAACATAAGACAAATCAATCACCGTGGAGGGAACAGTTGCAGATAAAGGTACAGATAGCCAAGTGCACTCACTTTGTTCTTCTTGATACAGGAAGTCAGCACAGATTAAACAGAGGACGACTTCTAAGCCAGTCCTCCCTGATTGCACTCCCGGCAGCCAGCCTTTCTCTGTGTTCATGTGCATATGACGAGAGTCTGGTGCCTGGTGTGTGTCTGTATTTATGGAAGAAACTGGCTGTGAACCAGGGAGTTTCTCCTGCTCAAATAGTCTCCTTTCAAACACAATCAAACTGTCAGCTGGTTGGCATTGGCTGGGCACATCTCTCATATGTTTTCTTTTCACTACACCAAGAGAAGCCTAGTCCATAAGCATGAGCCCCCAGACCTGAGACATTAAGCCTCCTTTGATCATCAGCTTATAAACCTGATCCCTGGTTTGAGTTAATGTTTCTGTGCTGATGTAAATGGCAAATGAACAATGAAAGGATAGCTCTATTCATTTTTACCATTAGTTGCATTAAGAATAGAGACTGAATCACTATTCATACCTTAAAACAGTGTTAATTATATCTAGGAGTACACTCAAGTCAGCTTTATTTTTCTTTCTGTTATATTCATTGAAAAATTGCAATTTGGTTAAGTATTTAAAGTATGTTTTTCTATGTAGATTATAATAAAATAAAAATCTACTAATGTTACATTCTGCTGAATACATTCAAGGAAATTTCAGGGTGCATGTGTATGTGTGTGTGTGTGTGTGTGTGTGTGTGTGTGTGTGTGTGTGTGTGATAGTGTATGTATGGGTGTGTCTACTAGTATGTTTGTATACATGTGCTAATGCCCCTAATGCCCCTAAGATGCTAAATATATCCTCTTCAAATTCCCTTCTACCTTCTTCCTTATCAGATGTAACATAAAGGTAGAGAACTAGTATTCTTTATTTTGCCATTTCAAAGAATTCCAATGCTAGGGGTTCTATCTTCTGACTGGAAATGTAAAAGTACTAAGAAATAAATTAAGAAAGAAATAGAGTAAAATAGAAAAAGAAAGAAAAACAGTAAAGTAAATAAAGATATAAACCTTGTTTTGGTGAGATACCTATTGATGGCTATTTTCTAAACCTAATTTCAAGCTAAAATGACTTCTAAATAGATAATTTGCAGGTAGAACACTTTTGTCAGAGAAGAGGAAGCTCAGTGGGGAGGTGGAGGGATGGGATCTCCTTCTGTGTACCTGGCTCAGTGGTAACCCTTTCACACACTTCTTGCTGTGAGCTGAAAATAACTGGTGCTACATGCCCCCTGTGAGCCTACAGGCTGATATTAGGAGTAGCAATTGCCAGGGTATTGTAGTGTGAATTGAACTTTCCAGTTCAGTTGGAAATAATTAAAAATCACTTGCTATTAGACATATTGTCTAGATGTATAAGTTTTTGTTTATTTGTCTTTGCTGTGACATCCATGAGTAGAACTATCTGTCTGATGACCATGTCTGGAAGTGCCACCATCTCATTCTGAAGACCATCCTGATATGTCCTGCACGTGGCACAGATATGACAGGTTTGGATAACTGTCTGAGTTACCTTGACTCAAGAGGTTTAAGAAACTTACCTAAACTGGCACAAATAGCAAGAAACAGATCTTCCAAAAAACAAAGATCTCCCAGGTTCCAGCTCAAGTTGTAGGTTTGCCTCCAAAATGATGATACACCCTACAAAATAAAAATTTCTACAAATAGAAATAATTTCTAGGAGGAAAGAGCATAAACATAATCCAAACTTCACTGAAATCTTTGCCTACTTAGTGGGCGATAATTATTCTCATTCCTATCATTTTGGTGGGACCCTCTGTCTTGTCCGAACCCAGGGACAATGTTGCTACACAGCAGCGCTGTTCCTAGGTTCTCATCTGAACTTTCATTTCCAATACAGGATCCAGGTAGGGAGGATGAGGCCACTGTTTCTGGAGGATGAGATCAACAGCTCTCTGAGGCTATCATGCAATGTACAACAATTCCAGAATCTTTCTCCTTCCCATCTACTATTGATCCATGCCTGCAAGTGGCATATACTAGTGGGCTCATATGTTATTTACTCTGAGAAAAAAAGTATCTCTAAGCACCTTAACATGGAGAAAGCTCTCATCTAGGAGAATTCTACATTTAATCCTAATCTTGAGAGATTAGTTTCATCGCCTATTCATAGAATAGGTGCTATGCCATCAATGTTGCAGAATACTGAGGACAGTTGAGCTGTCTGAATTTACCCAACACCATTGAACTTACCACTGGAGCAACTGGAGTTTAGGAAGCAGGATAGGCCAAATGTATCCTATATGTAGTAACATGGTCTTTTATCATGAGTGTTCCTTTTTCTGAAAAAAACAAAACAAAACAAACGAGCAAAAACACCTAAAAACTGATTTGTGTAAAACCTCACCTGCTTTATTAGCGGTGGCAATCTGCATGGGTGTTCATGCTTCCACAGTAATTTTCCTCAATTAACATCAACAGGAAACTTCCAAAATGTTCTCCATTTCTAATTGTACCTCCCAAAAAACAGTAGAGGCAGAGCTCCTCTGAGGGAGAGGATGTGTGTGTTCTCGCTTTTATCTAACTTGTTTTCTTTCTTTCATCTTTGTATGGCGTCTGTAGTGCTCGAGCCCAGTTCTCATGCTCTGCAGGTCATATATTTGAATGGTACTGGGAATGGGCAGGTCTGTTTCATCACAAGTGACTTAACCACATCCTCCAAGTTTGAAATTAGTGCAGCTGAAAATATAGTGAGAAAAGAATCACATCCAGATGACATGTTGCAAGTCCTCCCCAATCTGGTTCAATCTTGCGGTTGTTCCTTTTCTGTTTCCTCCCAAGCATGCTACGGTTCATGAACTTGAATGAAATCTGCCAGCAGTCTCCAGGCTGAAGGCACAGCAAATAATTTCCACAGGGTGTGGAGATTTTCTGATTAATTTTCACATTGCCATGTTAATCTCTTCTCCATTTAATTGTTTCTATGATTATATTAAAATGAATCAGCCAGGGATTACAATTTTGTATTAATTGTTATTCTTCTTATCTATTCTTTTAAGATAGTGATTTCTAAACACCCACATACCACCACCACCACTACCATCACCACTATCATCTTTTATATCATTTCACAGCTGTAACATTCATTTCAGAACATTGTATCAGTTAGCAATGGCTGATAGTGGTTCTGAAATCTTAAAATACCCAGCATACTATGGTGAGCACTGACATTACATACAGTGTAATTTGCTCAGTACCTTTTAGGATGAATAGAAGCATTTTTAGAGCTGCTTGTGGAATAACAGTTATCATTTATTTTGCATTTTCCTTCAATGAGTACCCATAGTCAAATGTGAGAAAATATACACTTTTTTAATGTTTTTTCTCTCCCTTTCCTAAGTCAGTTTATAGTATTTATATCTATGGTTTGAAAATTCTTCAACAATTCTAACTCAAGTCTTTAACTCACAAAACAAATAAACATTTGGGTCTGATTACATTTTGGGCTTCTACAAAAAGTTTTTGTTCATATGAATTTAGACCTTTAGAAACACACACACACACACACACACACACACACACACACACACACACCATAGATCTGTTTGTTACAGCCTGATGGATCATTATAGCCTGATGTGACCCATGAACTCTGAACAATAATAATAAATATAATATAATAATATAATTTATAATAATAACATTGATAGTAACTTATATTATACAAGTGTCCTGGTGCACGAATTCGTGCACATTGAAAGGAAATTAATTAGAAGAAATATTTTAATATCACTATACACCCTTTCTCTATGATAGAAATGTGAACCAAATTCATGATTGACAATGACAGATTGATTGGTGCCAGCAAGACCTTTATATGTACTGTGCATGCATGAGTCAATTTAGCTATATATATATATACTGGAGGCCTGGTGCACAAAAATTTGTGCACTCGGGGGGGGGGGGGCAGTCCCTCAGCCCGGCCTGTGCCCTCTCACAGTCTGGGACCCCTCGGGGGATGAACACCTGCTGGCTTAGGCTTGCTCCCCGGGGATTGGGCCTAAGATGCAATCAGACATCCCTCTGGCAGCCCGGCAGCCCTCGGGGGATGTCCACTTGCCAGCGGGGAGCAGACCTAAGCTGCAGTCGGACATCCTTAGTGCTGCTGAGGCAGGAGAGGCTCCCACCACCACCGCTGTACTGGCAGCCATCAGCCTGGCTTGTGGCTGAGCAGAGCTCCTCTATGTGAGAGCGCACTGACCACCAGAGGCAGCTTCTGCATTGAGCATCTGCCCCCTGGTGGTCAGTGTGTGTCATAGTGACCAGTCATTCCCAGTCTTTATGCTGTTAGGGTCAGTTTGCATATTACCCTTTTACTATATAGGATAGAGGCCTGGTGCACGGGTGGGGGCCGGCTGGTTTGCCCTGAAGGGTGTCCCAGAACAGGGTGGGGGTCCCGCTTGGGTGCCTGGCCAGCCTGGATGAGGGGCTGATGGCTGTTTGCAGCTGGTCACACCCCCTTCAGGGTGGGGGTCCCCACTGGGGTGCCTGGCCAGCCTTGATGAGGGGCTGATGGCTGTTTTCAGGCTGGCTGGCGACTGAAGCTCCCAACCTCTCCTTTTTTTCTTTTTTTTCTTTTTTTCTGGGATTTATTTACCTTCTATAATTGAAACTTTGTTGCCGTCACTGGAGCTGAGAGCTGGCTCCAGCTCTGAGGCCACGGCCTGCTGAAAGCAGGTATCTGGGGTTTGTTTAGCTTCTATAATTGAAACTTTGTTGCTTTCGGAACTCAGAGCCGGGCCACGGCAGGCAGGGAACCTTGGATTCCTCCATCACTGAAGCAAGCAAGCCTCCTGCTCGCTTCAGCTGCGTGGCTGCTGGCCACCATCTTTGTTGGCAGTTAATTTGCATATCGCCCTGATTAGCCAATGGGAAGCGTAGCGAAGGTACCGTCAATTACCCTTTTTGTCTTTTATTAGATAGGATAATAAATTTGCCTAATTAGACCTGCTTTCTGATTTAGCTAAACTTTTTCCAACCCAGTGAAGCACCCCAACTTCTCTTTCAGGTAATTGTCAGCAACACAGGAGTAAATAGCAACACGAAGCAGATTATTATTGTAGATCACACAGGGAGAACAAAGGGTAAAATATTTAACTGCAGTGGTGTTTGACTATATTCTGCGCAGTGAGAAAACCTGAAGTCATTTTCAAGGTCCACCATTTCTTACTTCTTCTGTCAGGTCAAGTTTCTAAACTTTCTAAATCTCCATTTTCCTGCTAATGAAAAGAAAATAGGATTCCACCCAGTCTCCTATCTACCTACGCCAGGACTTGTGTGAGGATCAAATGAGATGAGGCACATGAAAACACTTCACAAACATTTGGTTAAACTGTAAAATGTTTGCACCTGGCTATAAAGCAAGTCTTGTTCCTGGGTTGAAGAAACTCTAAGGAGGCTAGTCACTAGGGAGAGGAAGCTGGGTGTTACTATGTGATGTCATTACCTGGTGCCCACAGCCACCATTTCCAGGCTGGGCTGGGCTGTGGGCTGCATTTTGCTCCATGGGGTCTTGGCAATGTTGGCTGCGATTTGGTGGGGTGTCATTCTGGGTTGGTGGCGAGGCCTGTATCCCACTTGGGGGAAGCTGAGTGTTGGTTTGTTGGCACCAGGTCCATGGTGCCATTTATTTTTAAATGGCCAGTGTTCATCATGGCAGCTCCTGCGTTGAGTGTCTGCCCCCTGGTGGTCAGTGTGCATCATAGCTACTGGTCAGACTGACACCACCTTTTATTTCTATAGATTATTACTTTCTAGCTGGAACTATAAAGTAGAACTACTTAAAATGAGGTATGGAGATCACTGTTCATTTGTGGAATGTTTATTACATATCTCCTATGAAATGAATATAGAAATAAAGAGGATTTCTAAAGCTCACAGCAACGTTCCATTACATTGCCATGGCATTCAAGTGCATGAAAGTGGGCTTACAATTTGTATGTCTTTTACTTTACATTTAATTTTCCCAACAATTCACTTTATTATATTTCACAAAAATATCCAGGATGCATTAAAACATTTTTATGAAAAGGTTCTTCACCAGAGATAGTTGAAGAAGCATTATTCTAGGGGCTTCATATATTTCCCATTGTCACAAGTTTTCTATTCTTTCTTCTCACTGTGCACACTTTAAAGCTCTCCAGAACAGCTGTATTCAGTTTGCAAGTAACATTATTCAAAGTGAAATTTTACACAAGTTAAGACAAAAAACACCCTTTGGCTATTTTTTTTAACTTAGGAGTGTATTTAAAATTTGAAGGAACATGAGTACCCTTTTTGATCCTTAGTGAAGAAAATCACACCATACTCTCTGGGCTATTACATGTTGGGAGGCCAGACAGCTATTGATAGGAGAGCTATCTGTTCTGGACCACACTTTGGACATACTTGGTGCTCAATAAATACCTTCACAACTAAAATAATACAACTGCAAACATCTGCCTTTACAGAAAGCTTGCCACTCTCCTTAGAAATGAAAAGGCTTCTTAGAAAGTCCTTCTTCGGATTTAGACTAAGCAAAGTGCTGTGATTACACATTCTGGGGTCTGCAAGGAATGAGCAAGCCAGGGATCATTTGTCTCAGCAGAGAGAAAACAGCTGTGCTTCATGGTTTGTTCAGTTACTTTAAGAAATGCACCCCATTTTCCTGCCAAGACAATTTAGATAAACTGCTGCATAGACGAGGCTGATATTTTTTCTCAGCTGGAAAAGAAAAGAATGTATGCCTTTGGTAAATGTTGAGTGACTAGAATGTTACATACACACCATGGACTTAACATTGTGGAAATGTATTTGATAGTATTTCTGAGTGCACTCATCATTGTAAAACATGCCTAACAAATCTGAAATTAGCTTATTTTTTATTTTATCTTTTTAAATCTTTATTGTTGAGAATATTACAGATGTTCCCCTTTTCCCCTTTCCCCCATTTGCCCTCCTCCATCAGGTTCCCACCCTGTCCCAGGCCTTCACCACCCTATTGTCTGTGTCCATAGGTAATGCATATATGCATACATGTTCTTTGGTTAATCTCTTCCCACCTCCACTTCCAGTCTCCCTTTCCTCTGAGATTTGTCAGTCTGTCCCATGTTTCCATGCCTCTGGTTCTATTTAATTCATCAGTTTATTTTGTTCACTAGATTCCTTGTTCTTCTATTTTGATTTTTAGAATCAATTGTTGGTAGATATGTATTTATTGTCATTTTATTATTCATATTTATTATTTCTTCTTCCTCTTCTTTAAGAATACCCTTGAACATTTCATGTAATACTGGTTTGGTGGTGATGAACTCCTTTAGCTTTTTCTTGCCTGTGAAGTTCTTTATCTGACTCTCAGTTCTAAATGAGAGCTTTGCTGTGTAGAGTAATCTTGGTTGTAGGTCCTTGCTATTCATCACTTTGAATATGTCTTGCCACTCCCTTCTGGCCTGAAAAGTTTCTATTGAGAAATCAGCTGACAGTACAATGGGCAAGCCCTGGTAGTTAATGAACTGTTTTTCCCTTGCTTCTTTTAAGATTCTCTCTTTGTATTTAACCCTCATGACGTGTCTTGTTGTGGGCCTCTTTGGATACCTCTTGTTAGGGATTCTGTACTTCTTGAACTTGTAAGTCTATTTCTTTCACCAGGTAGTGGAAGTTTTCTGTCATGATTTCTTCAAATAGGATTTCAATATCTTGCTCTCTTCAGCAGTCTCCATGTCACTCAGCCACAATCCCCACTGGCTTTTGCAACCTGAAGTTATGGGACTTCTCTTAGCTCTGGAACCCTGGGCTGAGGTCTGGTGTGGGGCCGGAACCCCTTGCTCCTCACAGGCTTCCTCCATAGAGACTATCTCTCTCCCAATTAAAAACACACCACACTTAGGTGTAGGACCATCCTGTTCTCGCCTCCGTCCCTCCTACCAGTCTCAATGTGCTTTCTCCTTTACTTCTCTAGTTGTAAGACTTCCATTCAGTCAGATTTCAGGCAGTTCTGAATGATGGTTGTTCTGTATTTTAGTTATAATTTTTATTTTTTTGTGGGAGGAGGTGAGTACTATCAATTATCTACACCACCATCTTGGTTCTCCATGAGGTACTTCTTCAAATTTACCTTATTTTACATTAGACCAAGCATGTCAAACTCGCGGCCGGTGGGCCGCATGCCTTGAGTTTGACATGCTTGCATTAGACTTTGAATGTGTTTGCTTAGTTTTGCCCATGTTTTGTTAAGGAAAAAAGTGGCAACATAATTTTTTAAAAAATATATTTCTTTATTGATTTCAGAGAAGAAGGGAGAAGGAGAGAGAGATAGAAACAGCAATGATGAGGGAGAATCACTGATTGGCTGCCTCCTGCACACCCCCCACTGGGGATTAAGCCCGCAACCAAGGCATGTGCCCTTGGCTGGAATCGAACTTGGGACCCTTCAATCTGCAGGCTGACACTCTATCCACTGAGCCAAGCTGGCCAGGGCAACATCATTTTTTTTGTATCAATAATTCAAGTTTATACAATTATCTATATATCTTATGCCTTCTGTATCCTTACATCTTCTCACAAATGTTTGGTGCACATTTTCTGGAGTGATGGATATTGCTGTATTTATCATTATTTTGGCAATGATAATTGTTAAAAAATATGTTTTTTTAATTGATTTTAGAAAGAGAGAAAGGGAGAGTGAGAGAGAAACATCTATCTTCTGCCTCCTGCACATCCCCTACTGGGGATCGAGCCTGCAGCAAACCTGGCCTGTCTGGACCAGCAATCTCTTGGTGCATGGGAGAATGCTCAACCAACTGATCCACACAGGCCAGGGACAGGCAGTGATAATTTTTGAACTATGACCAGGAATTTGATGATAGAATGCTGCTCCAGATTCATAAAAAATATGTTACATTTCTTTTTAAAATTTTTCTTGTCTTGAGTGAAGTTGAGCTATTTTATTTTAATCCTAAGTATTGTGGCTGAATGAAGAAGAAACATTGCAGAAATTATGGGCAGTACACAATTATTTAATCTGTTGCACTAAATTCCTGAACTATCATAAATGCTTGAGTCCAAGGTATATGGGTTTTTTTGTTTGTTTGTTTATTTGTTTTTTTGTTGTTTGTTTTTCAATGCATCTGAAATAAGGGCTATGGACACACATACAAATTATATACCATCTATCTATATTAAAGTGTGTATTTAATCACAAAGAAGTTATTAATTCAATGACAGTTAACATACCTAAATCCTAGTATCAGTAAAATAGAATAGTAAAATATTGAATTTCAATTGCACATTTTCTATATGCATGCAGTTAATTTTATTTTGCCATTGCCTACACTTCTTAGTGTTAAGTATTTTTCATAGAATGTAATTATAAAATTTTCATTCTCTTAAATTATAAAGGCAAAGAAAAACTGAAATTATTTTTTCACAATGTTTAGACATTTCCTTCATTTATTCAACAAGTCTTTATTGAAAATCTAGCTAATGCCAGGTAATGTTCTAAGCAGTGAGGAAAAAGCAGTGACTGAATTGAACAAAAGTGCCAACTCTCTCAAAAAGGTGTTTTAATAGTAACACAGCTTAGGTTTTAGTATCTCTCTCTCTTTCTCTCTCTCTCTTTCTCTTGGTCTCTGATTGGTCACTTTAAACTGTCACCTCCTAAAGTCCTATGCTCATTATGATTATGAATTTTAATCATTATTCTCTGCAATACTTTGGAAGGCTAATAAAAAATTTCAGAATCTAAGTAGAAATACAATGTTTGACTACCAATGCAGATTGAATTCTATTCAGTCCTCATTACCACTTAAATTGCTTATATATAAAAGTATTTTATAATATTCATGAGCTTTAAACTTCATTTCTAGGGTAGGACAATATTTTTCTATATAACTTTATAAGATTTGCTGTTGTTAATGTGTTGCTATTTTATATATGGAGTTAAGAAGATGAAAAACCTGCCTAAATGATGCCACCCACATAATTGGTAAATTGGTACTGACCTTGCTTTTAAAAAAGTAAAAACAATACACATGCCCATTTATGAAATGTAAGTAATGCAGAAAGTAACAATCTTTTAAAGAATATTTCCTTTCTTCCATAATCAGCACTAACCACTTTTAGCAGGTTTTTTTTAACTATTCCTCCCTAGGACAAACTAACTACCTAACAGATAAATAAGTGCATTTACCGACATATAAATATTCAGGTCTCTAGCTATTCACTTTTAAGTTTACTTACCCAGAGCATAATATTATATGGATCATTTCAGGCTTTGCTCTGTGTAATTAATATTAAATTTTAACTTTGAATCATTATGTGGAAGCACTTAATCCCTTTTCTTTATTCTTTTCCATCCCCTGAATGTGACATTCCTTACATCTCTGTCCCCTATTGAGGACAGGTAGATGGTTTCTATGTAGAAATACTCCATATGAGGTAGATGGCTAGATAAACCATTTGCAGAAACTCAAAGGGAAATCCCCAATTCATTTGTGATTTCACGGTTTGTCAGTAGGTGCTTACCTGTTCCTCCAGGAGCCTTTGAACATGTCTATTCTGTTCTGAAAGTTGCCGTGGCCTCTCTGCACAGGAAGGATGTGTCTAAGGACCGTCGGACCTCCCCGACTTTGCCCGTGAGGGTTCAGGTTGGCTTGACAAGGAAAACACATGTTAATCTGGTGGAACTAATCCTTCCCGGGGCCTGACCCAGCACTAATCCATGAAGAATCAACTCACAGTTATCTGTGACAATGAATGATGCCCCGTGCAGGGAAAAGACCTTGAAAATATATACATACATCTATATGTCAGATCCTAATCACGCTCCTCATCCTATTAAAGAAAACTTTTGTTTCACTTATCTTTGCTTATTTTTGTTCCTCCAAGTGCTCACAAGAAGTTCAAAAAAACAACACAAAAATCAACTTGAAAGTTTTTTTTGTTTTTTGTTTTTTGTTGTTGTTTTTTTTTTTTTTTTTAAGCAGTACTAGAAGCATGGCAGGAAAGAAAGGGATAAAGCACCAAATAAATGATTCCCTCTTATCGATGGAAGTTGATAGTCATATAAAGCAACACCAGGGACAACGTCATTTGCCAATGATTTATCACCACTCATTACTGTTAAACATGGACATTCACGATATGAACATATAGGAAAGCAATAAGAATATATTAAAGAGTGCAGCTTCTCTCTAAGGACAAGCAGGCGGCTGCTGAGAGCTTTCGGTTTCTAAGAAAAGAAACAGCAGGCTATCAATATAAAGAACTGTCATGTCACTGTACATTCTGAGATAGAATATATCACTGGATGTGAAGGAAATTTCTGATAAGGGATTTGGTTGGAAAGGATTGCTTTTGGCTTCTCTGTGTTGATGACAGCTGCTTCTGGGTGTCCGGGGTAGCTTTCCTCTCACTGACCTCAGTCATCATCACTAGAGCGGGCAGGCCTGGGGAGCCCCACTGGCAACTCTTTCCTAATCGTAGGCTGCCAGACATTGCTCGGCACTTCCAGGGGGTCACGGTGCAGAGTTCAGGATTAACACTTAACTTCTGCTGCTCACTGCCACAGACTGAAGCATCCCTGTCCCACTGCAGGCGAGTTAGAAATGAAGAGGTCGGCAACAGGCAACCGTGTGAAATTCTCTTGTGATATTGCAGTGTATTAACAATTGCTGTAAGTGATCGAGCTTTCAAGATTATGAACAGAAAGCCTGGGTCATTCTTAATTTCTCTGTATTTGCTAATGCAGAAAGACAAAAGTTCAAATGTGAAAGCTTTACTAGAGAAGATAAAATGATAAAATACACAAGTTGTCTTAATGCTATTTGCTGGGCCTATTATCTACTGTTAACAGAATCCTATAGCAAGAAACATCAATGAGAGAGAAACATCGATCAGCTGCCTCCTGCACACTCCCCACTGGGGATGTGCCCGCAACCAAGGTACATGCCCTTGACCGGAATCGAACCCGGGACCCTTGAGTCCGCAGGCCCACCCTCTATCCACTGAGCCAACCCGGTTCTGGCCACAAGTTGTCTTAATGCTATTTTCTGGGCCTATTATCTACTGTTAACAGAATCCATGTATAGCATTATAATCAAATAAACAGGAAGGACAGTAGCTCAGCTTATTGCTCTTACACGATAAAAAAAATGTGAAAAGAATAGCACCCTACTATGATATTGGAGGTCTATACATGAATTAACCTAGGACTAGAATGAACTAACTGATTGGAAAGAATATACCAATTTCTAAGACAAAAGGTAGATTTATAACAGAATAACTGCTTGCAGTCTGTGGGTGACTTAGTGTTTGCTCTTTTATTTAGAATAAAAGGTAGGTTTTTAGTTTCTGATAAATATAACTTTGAATAATTAGACTTTTATTTGCTTATTTTGTATGAAATCATGTTTCCTACCATCCTTTTACCTTATGGTGTTTCGGTAGGTGAAATAATGATTACTCCCTTAACCTAGAATTTTCACTCTGTTTTTGAGTAAGACTGTTTGTGGAGTCAAGGTTGCAGCCAGTTGACAATAACATGGAAAGCTGGTTTCCTGTGGGTGCACTTTCTTTGGTTAATCTGATATTGTTCTGTGTGCATTTTCATTGTGCATGGGTGTATGTGTGTGTGTGTGTGTGTGTGTGTTTGAATGGGAAAATTGGAAGATACATTTTAACCTTATTTGGAGATCACTGCACAATCCTGATAGGCACTGCTCCTTTACATCAACAAAGAACAAGGAGAAAAAACAAATTCATCCTATTTCTCACAAAATGCATAGTGGAACTTAGTTGATCAAAAATGATTTTCATTAAGTACTTGCAATAAATATGTATGTATCTATCAAAGGGAACTTACAATGTGCCAGCAAGATATATAAGTTGTGCTCCTAAACTATTCTAGGGGGGAACAAAGAGGACTTTTTGAAAAAAAGTGACCCCACATTATACTTAAAATCAATCTCCAAACCGCTGCCTCCTCCAAGAGGTTGCCTCTATTGCAACCCCATGTCTTCTTCATGTTCTCAACTGTAGTTACCGTATTAAGTTGCTGGGGCTGCCATAGCAAAGTACCACAAACTAGATGACCTAAGACAGTGGAAATCTATCTCCCAGTCCTGCAGGCTAAGAGTCCAAAATGTAGGTATGGGCAGGGCCAGCCTCCCTCTGAGCCTCCAAGAGAGGTAGCTTCTTTACCTCTTACAGCTTTTGCTATGCAGGCAGCCCTTCCTTTGTGGCTACATAACTCTAGTCTCTGCCTCCAACTTCCTACGGCTGCCTCGTCTTTCCTCTATGTGTTTCTCTGCTTTTACACACCGTTCTTCCTGTGTGTGCACATTTCCCTATTTTTATAAGACTATTTGACATATTGGATTAAAATCAACCCTCATAATTTCATTTTAACTTTTTTTAATCTGCAAAGACCCTTATTTCCAAATAAGATCACAAACAAGTAGGGAAGATTAGTACGTCAACATATCTTTCTTTAGGAGATGGAGGACTCAGCTAACATTAACTAACACTTTTGACACAAGTTGACTACATTGTGATTTATTGTGTGGAGGTGGTAGCATATTCATGATCTTCCTGTAGCGAGTTTTCTCATATACGTTGCTTTCTATCCTAGCACAAAGTGTACTAGTTAAATACTGAACATACAGATTAATAAAGGAAGGACATTTTATTTTCTAAAATAATTTTCAATTGATTTCAAACTTATTACAGAAATGAAAACAAGAAAACTCCCTGTACTTTGTGTCACAGTCTCACATTAGCTACTAATTTGTCAGAAAAATAACAAAAGAATAGCAAAACTCCCAAGGTGATAACATGAAATAGCCTAATATATTATCCCGAAGACATCTCTGTAGGTGGCCAAGAAATATGCAATTCTACAAGAAAAGATGCTCTGCTGTGCAGCCCTCCTGTGAGCGTGGGGGTGATCAGCTTCTAAAGCTCAACTCAAGACCAATCCAGTTGCATCAGAAATTTTATGTAGAAAGATATTACCTGTCAGGCACAAAGCACAATGCTGGATAAAGCAAATTATACTCCAATGGAAAGCATTTGAGCCATT
Source organism: Myotis lucifugus (assembly GCF_000147115.1). Classification (NCBI taxonomy): domain Eukaryota; kingdom Metazoa; phylum Chordata; class Mammalia; order Chiroptera; family Vespertilionidae; genus Myotis; species Myotis lucifugus. Next base: position 5,693,419 of record NW_005871082.1, on the reverse strand, counting down.
TCAGGAATAATAAAAAACCAGAGGGTTTCTTGGTTTTCTGTTTAATAGAAAGAAAAAATATATATAAAAAATGGTCTGGGAGGAAAAAAAGGAAACTTTATGGCTTTGCATTTTAAATATACATGACTTCAAATTTATAGAATTGAAGACCTTTCATATTATCTTCATGTTGTCAGACTTGACTCTTCTTATTTGACTCCTATGGTATTACTATGAAAGTAAGAGTTCAAGGATGCGAATCCTTTAAGTGACAATGTAATCAAGTCACTGCATCAAAACCTGGTTGACAGGAAACTCCCCTTCTCCCCAGCCTTAGCAAGTCAGATTTCATAAGGCAGTCAGTCGCCTATTCATGCTAATCAGAGAACAAGAGGAAGATGCAGGAATCAAAATATCAGTTTATTAGCTTTTACATTATGATTGTAGTGAAAGAAATAATGAAAATATAAGTTAATGAAAGAGAAAAAACAAACTCTCACTGGAAATAGCTTTAAAAAGCCATACTTTTTCTTTTATAATGTAAGGAAATATACCTTCAGGTATGTTAAGTGTGATTCAAAAGTACCATAGTTTTTTCTGAAGGCTAATTTGACAATATGCACCAACAAATATTTCAAAAGTGCATGGTTTTTGGTTCTGCAATACAATTTCTAAGAATGCATTGTAAGCAAGTAATTAAACAAATGTTTAAAGATGTATGCATGAGGAATTTCATTACAGGATTGTTCATAGGAACAAAAACCCTATAAAATAATTAAAATATCCATTAATATGAATGTGAAAAAATTTTTATACAATGAAATAAATGTACTGTGCAAATGAAACTAAATCTGAACCTGATTGCTTCTCTAGATTTGAATTCTAATGTATTAGAATTACATGGTCAAAAGAACATATTGGATGATACCATAGAAATGCAATCAGGAAAATCCAGTCTTTTTTACAAATGAGTTGTAAAGAAATGAAAAAAATGAATGAGGAATTATGAGTCAATAGATTAAAAACTTATGAAATATATTATCCAACTTGGAACTTGTCTAGTTTATGAAGCAAATAAAGAACAAAAAGAAAACATTAATAAGAAAAACAAAGGGATTTAAACATTTTAATGATATTTGATTATAGTAGGGAATTTCAATTAACTTATTACATGAAATAATGGTATTGTTAAGTTTTTTAAAAAGAAATCCATACCTTCAGAGATATTTGTGGGTAATTTGATATAATATCTGGGATTTGTTTACAAATATTCAAGATTGGGGATGGAGGTGAGTGGATTGGTATGGATAAAACATGATTAGGTTAATGATTATTGAAATTTGAACATGGGGACTCATTATACTTTTTCTATTTTTAAAATGTTTTAAGAAATAAAACAATAACATATAAAAGGCATTTAGAGATAAGTAAAAAATCATGGCATTAGAGTAACTTTTTAATGAAATATATATCTGATAGGATCCTCACATAGATAATCGAAAAGGCTGGTGACATACTTTTTCTATAATTTATTACTTATTTTGCCAATTCTACATACAGAAGAAGTAAAATAAAAATAATTATTTTACCTTACACTATGTCTTTTCATTCACTATACCTGTCAAATAAGCTGTCATCCAAAGTAATGTTCTTCTTGTATCAAAAAGAACAAAAAATAAGTCATTTGGAAATGCTTAAGAAATAGTTCATAGAGTCTCCATCCAGCCAAATGTCTTTCTCGGGGTTGAAGTTATCTCCCAGGGAAGGTGATGATAAAAGCTGCCCAATCCTCCCCCTATGGTTCAGTTTTTTTTTTCAAAACTACACACTGACCACCACCTAGTTACTGACATATTCTCTCCTCAAAATATTTGTCAATTTACTGAGACAGAGTTTACTTGCCTTTTCATTTTAGAGCTAGTTTTGGTTTGGGAAATACCCAGCCCCCTAAGGGTTTTTGCATATGTTTAAGTGAACTCAGTTTATGTTGATTTAGCAAGTTCAACTCCTTGGGGGTCACACTACTTTCATTTGGGGACCCCATTCTTCAGACCCCTAGTTGTGCTGTTTTTCTGGGTGACTAAGAATGTATAGTCGAGATTTATTATCTACTGGAGGCCTGGTGCACAAAATTCATGCACTGGAGGGGGTGGGGGTCCCTCAGCCCAGCATGCACCCTCTCCAATCTGGGACATCCCTCTCACAATCTGGGACTGCTGACTCCTAACCACTTGCCTGCTTGCCTGCCTGATTGCCCCTAACCGCTTCTGCCTGCCAGCCTGATCACCCCCTAACCGCTCCCCTGCTGGCCTGATTGACACCTAACTGCTCCCCTGCCGGCCCAATCGCCCCCAACTGCCCTCTCCTGCAGGCCATCTTGTGAACTGCCCACCCCTGCAGGCCCGGTCCTCCCCCAACTGCCCTCTCCTGCAGGCCATCTTGTGACAACATGGGACGGCCATCTTGTGACGACGTAGGGGTGGCCATCCTGTGACGACATGGAGGTGGCATCTTGGGATGCAAGGGCGTGAGGGTCAATTTGCATATTACCTCTTTATTATATAGGATAGCATTTCACATTGACCACTGTCATATTTCTTATACTGACTTTCATCTGCCATTTCTACATATAAAGTTTTTTTCTTCTAATTTTTGAAAATTTTCTATTCAGTGCCAGGTTGAAATTAATATGTGTTATCTTATACACCTCTCCTCTATAAGTTCTAAGGCCATTTCCTTCTTTCCTTTCTCCTTCCCTCTTTTAATTCCTCCTTCCTTATCTCTTCTTTTATTCTCCTCTACCTCCTCTTCCTTCCCCTCCCCTTCCTCTTCCTCCTTCCTCTCTTCTTGCTTCCATCAGGATAAGCCCATCTTTAAAATTTTACTCCATTTCAATTGAGTTTTAAATTTTACTGCTTACATGTCATACATTGACTAGTGGGCTCCTTGATAATGCTACGCTAAATGATTTATACACCAGGAAGGAAACCTCTACAATCCCAAATATGAATAGCATTTTATTCATCCAAGTTCATCCAGTTTTCTCTAATGACAGAATTGTTTTATTAGTATACTAGTGGCCCAGTGCATGAAATCCTTGCACATTAAAAGGGAATTAATTAGAGGAAATATTTTAATATTGCTATTTGCCCTTTCTCTATAATAGAAGTGTCAGAGATGAAAGAAAGTTAGTAAAATGTACATAAAAATCTTCCTCCTGTCAGAGTCTGGGGCATGCCACGGGACCCAGAGTCAAGTCCCCGCCCACCTGCATGAACCTCAAAATCGTGCGAGACCCAGACCCTGCCGGCCTCACCCCCATTGGGCAAGAGCCAGACCCGGTCAGCCCCACCTGAGTCAAGCCCAGCCGGGCTGGGGGCACAGCCTCAGGTCCCCCATCAAACCCTGCCAGGTGGGGGGCGCAGCCATCTTGTGATGGTGTGATGGAGTGAGGATCAATTTGCATATTACCTCTTTATTATATAGGATTAGTATATTTCTACACCTTTAATAATCTACTGCCCATGTTTTTTGACAAAACTCGGTTCTATGTAATTGATGTAGTATGAGATCACAATTTGTGATCCCAGAGAGGCCATCCTTTTGGGAACATATGCATATTTGCTTTAAGGAGAATTCAAAACACAGGTGGGTGACTTTGCTGGAACTAGATAAAACCTGGTAGCTTAGCATTTGGAGTCAGGTCATGCACATAAGAGGCAGGAAACCGTGCTTTGGAATGGGCATGATTAAAGATAAAATTTCATAAGAATGACATGTTCACTATATTGGCAGCATTTTCTGATTCCCGTTAAGACTGAAAGATGTCAAAAATATTTTGCTAGTAATACTTTTAAGTTTCTATCTGAATATGACAGCATGAGCAGCTGAATTTCAATTCACCTATTTCCTCTTCAAAGCACAGAGGGTTACATCCATCTAAAACCCACTACATTCTCTCAAGAGAGAACTCCACTAGTTTATGAATCTTACAAGCAAACTGTTTTCCCAAAACCTAAAAGGCATTTCAGTAAAAGAGAGTTTACCCCATTTTTAACACATATGGTTGCTAGATTCCTGGTGTCTATGAAGTAGGTACTATTATTGTCTCCATTTTACACTTTAGACCCAAGAGGGCTAAGCACTCAATTCAATGTCACACAGCTGATGAATGCTCAAGGTGACACTGAACCTCAGGTGTGACCTCTTCAGAGCCCACTATGTCATATTGGTCTCTTGCAAATAAAATCCAGAATAAATGACTTTTGACATGTGGACATATTAGTTAAAAGATGTCACTACTGATCTTGTCAGTGGATAGAGCGTCGGCCTGCGGAGTGAGGGGTCCCAGGTTCGGTTCCAGTCAAGGGCGTGTGCTTGGGTTGTGGGCACGGCATCATCTCCATGTCATGAGTCTGGCTTTTACTCCCAGTCCCCTGTGCATGTTTTACATAAGCGAATTAAGTACATTGTCATAGGCACATGTAGCCTTGCTTTGAATTATTTTAATATAATGAAATCGTATGTTACAAAGCTTCTTCAACATTTTTTTCATTCAGTATTAGCTTTATGTTTAAAGTATTTTATATTGACTGTCTAGTCTTAGGAGTGGAGAGCCTACAATTGGGTAGCTGTTTAAGATGAATTTTGAATAACTTGGGGGAGACTGTGACCTGCTTCAAGTCCTAGGTAAGAAAAGGTAGCACGGAGTTGGAGAGGAGGCTTGTTTCCTTAGCTTTTCATGGAACCAGAATGTTTGCCAGGCTCGGGAAAGGACTTGGTGGAAGCACCTGGACTGGTATCTTTGGCCACTGACATTCTTGCACAGTGAGCGGGCCAAGTGAGATGCAGAATATAAAGACAAAGGATGCCAAGGGTGGATTTCAGTTGATGCACAAGTTTGTGGGGATGAATGAGGACCACGCTCAAAATTTTTCAAAATACTACAGAAAAATCCCAATTTCTAGGCTGTTTAAAAGTGGAGCCCTAGTAACAAATTGAGGTCTTTCAGAAAATGTAGAAGGGACATAATTTTGTAACCACAGACTAGTAAAGCCTGTTTCATACAGATTACTCAATCCTCCCTGGCTCCTGAAGGATTTGCATAGACATTGAGAGTGATTTATTATGCACTCATTCCACAAAGGCCAGCAAACATGTCTGCAAATGCTAGTTTGCACCTCTCATAGGATTGAAATTCCTGTGAGAACAAGGACATTTCTGTAGAACTTGGGGGTCAGGTGGCTTACGAAGTGAGGGCTCTGAGAAGACCAATTATGGATGTGGGAAGATCAAAACCGAAGAATTGGGCATCAATGCTAAATTGCTCTCTGCATAATTCTATAGTCATCTCTGTTGATATTCAAAATAATCAGAGAGAAATAACTTATTTTTATACCTCACATATGTTGCACTATGTTTTCTGAAAGGAAAATAATAATATTTCATAGACGCTTTCACGTTATGGGAGTCAGTCATCACAATCAGTGGGCCAGCCCTATGTTGTTATGTTTCTGATATCTCCTCAGCCACCTGTGCTGCTTTCTGAGTTTTCATCTCGCAACAATCTGAGCAATCGTTTTATATGCTTACTAAAGTCATACATGGCAAACGTCAGGCTTAAGGGATAGAAGAATAGAGGAAAATGCATATGGAAAAAATAACACCAGGTTGTTATTCTAGCAAGTGGTCACATTTGTTTCCAATATGGTTTTGAATTCAGTGTGCAGGACTGAAATTTGACTTCTCCAAAGTCAGTCTCAACCCATCTATGAATGGAAGAAGTGATTGAAGGCTGCAAAGGATATCTAGAACAAAGCAAGTACTCAGATATGTGTAATTTCCAAGACATTATTTAGGTTAATTTAGTTACATTTTTCTCAAGGGTAAAATAAACATACTAATAATTGCCATGCCTGGTATAGAAATTTTCAGTAAAAAAAAACCACCTTTTTTCTATTCCAGCTTTATAGGTAATGCTGCTGTTATTTTAGTCAAAGCATGGTTTTAGTTGAAGCAGGATGCTGTGTAAATCAATGCCAGAGAATGAAGGAACAGGGAAACATCTTTGACTCCACAAGGACAATAACTCAGTGATGAGAGGCTCCAGATAAGTTTCTCCCCAGAAAGATTTGCTAACTTGTCACTCTTGTATATGAATTTAATTTTTGTCATGATAGAACAACAGGTGACAATACCATATGAAAATTTCCCTCGACATAGGGAATTCCAAAGGGGGGAAAATCACTTTTGGTTTTGATTTTTTGTACACTTCAAATATCATATTCTGGAGATTGTTCAGTAGGAAAACAGTGCAACCTATAAATACATTGGGTGTATTTCATGATCCCCTCCCAGACCAGGATGCAAAGCCAAGCTGAGCTTGGAATGGGTTGAATGTCTTGGCATAAGACCTTTGGCATTTGGCAGTTGAGTTTCCAGATCAAAAGCTAAACTGGTATTTTTCCAGTACAGTTTACTGTAGTAGTTTGCTGAAAGTGTACATCAAGAAATAAACTGCCAACCTGAGTGTGCCTAATTGTGCAATTATGTGAATCATTGTGAACCTTATTTGCATTCCTGGAAGAAAGCAATTATTCATTGCCATACTAGTTTAAAATATTCTAAATTAAAATGCATTTAATACACCTAACCTACCGAACATCATAACTTATTCTAGCTTACTTTCAACATTCTAAGAACACAGTATCCAAAAAATGCTGGCAACACAGTACACTGCAGAATATGGGTTGTTTACTCTCATGATGACTGGCTGAGAGCTGTGGCTTGCTGACACGGGCCAGGATCACCAGAAAGAATCCATCGCATAATGCTAGCCCAGGAAAAGATCAAAATTCAAATTAGAAGTATGGTTTCTACTGAATGCATACAAGTTTTGCATCATCATAAAGTCAAACATTTTGAGATTGAACCATTTCAGCAATCATCTGTAGTTTGAAGAAAGAGCTAGAGTGAGAGAGAGAGGAGGTGAGGAAGATAGGAAAAGAATCATTGCTTTGGGGGCATGTAAAAAATAAAAAAGATTGGACAGAGAAGGCAGCACTACTTACCTCTGATATTTCCATCCTCATTTCCATTAAAGATATTGGTCCTCATAATTAGAAACATAAATCAAATACTTAAGTGAAAACTGATCCCAGCATTAGAGAGATGTTTGTAAGAGAGCAACAGATTTAGTGAGTTCCAGGTTCAAGGGCCATTTACACACTAAAATAATTGGTGGCTAAGATTACTGATATACTGTCAATATTTCAAGACATCATAAAATACCAAGATAAGCAAACATACAAAATTTTAATAAAGTAGCAAGAGATTAATTTTGAACCTTATAAATCAGTAATCTTGCTGTCAGTATATCAAGGATTTCTGAAAGACTCATTAAGTAGATGAGTAGATGTTTGCAGGATAGTTGGCAAATAAAATAGAGATGTGAGTAGGATAAGAAAGATTCACTCTTTAGTTCAAAGAACAGTTACAAAACATCCATTTAAAGGCATTTTTTTAGGTCCAGTGTAAGTGAAGGAGATATAAAGATGAAAATGACAAGATTGTTTCCTCAATGATTTCCTAACCTACTTGGAATGATGATATATAAACAGTTATTAGAAGCAGTAATTCAGAAAAGCATAACCATGGTGTGTGTGTGTGTGTGTGTGTGTATTTATATATATTTATATATATTTATATATATTTATATATATTTATATATATTTATATATATATATATATGGTTTATTGTAAGTAATCGGCCAATGCAATTATAAAGGCTGAGAAGTCCCATGACCTACTGTCTCCAAACTGGAAAACCAGGAAAGCTAGAGATATAATTTAGTCAAAGCCAGAAGTACTGAGAACCAGGGGAGCTGATGATACAGATTCTAGTCTGGGTCTAAAGTCTGGAGAACAGGAGCTAAGAGGGCAGGAGACTATAGATGTTCCAGATCAAGCAATCAGGCAAGAAAACCTGAACTCTTCCTCCTTCAGCCTTTTTGTTTTGTTCAGGCCCTCAACAGACTGCATGATGCCATCCACATGGCAGAGAGCAAACTTCTTTACTGAGTCAACCCATTCAAACCTGGAAACATCTTCACAAACACACCCAAAAATAATGTTTAGCAAAATATCTGGACACCATGTGATCTAGCCAAATTGACATATAAAATTAACTATCTAAGATAGATAGATATAGATAGATAGATAGATAGATAGATAGATGATAGATAGATAGGTAAAATATATATGACATAATACAAGTCACAATGCTTGCAGAAAAGATTGTAATACATATTACTTATGTGAAACCTTCTCTAATATCCTTAGAATCAATGTCTAACCTGGGTTAATGAATCATCACCCAGAATTTGTCTTGAAATTGAAGGACCAGGAGAATTTTTCATATAAAAAAGTTTTTTTAGGTAAAATAAGATATTGTAAAAATGCATTGGGGTTGAAAGTACATAATAATTTGTAAATGTTCAATGTGATTAAGTCACAGTACCTATAGAGTTTTTGAAATACAATATAAAAGGGAGAAAGTGTATATTGAGTGGACTTTCATTGTAGACTATGAGTAGTGATCAAATATATTTGAATAATGGAAAATGTTTCAGAGAAAGAGTGGTTTGGATGGGAAATAGTGAACATAGTGGACTGTGATAACTTTGGAGCTGATTATTATCTGAAGAGGATAATGCAAGTGGCAAGGGAAAGCAGGGGTCCCACTGAGATATTTTACAGAAAGAAGAACAGACATGCTAAATCATTAAACATGTTCAGACAAAGCCATATTTAAGCAAATCTCTTTTGGATGTGGTCCTTTCCCATGACTACTGACAGAAACTTCTAGAATTCTGATGGAAACAAAGGTTATGAACTCTAATAAAAGGTGTTTAATTAAGAATACCCAGCCATGGAGAGGTCAATGAGGGGAAAAGAGGACATATTCAATGCTTTCAACAATGAAAATTAAAAACAAACAAACAAAAATACCCAGCCATGCTAACAAACAAACAAAACAAAAAACACATAACCTCAAAATCTCAGTGGCTTAACACAATAAACATTTATTTCTGACTCACATCGCATATCCAACAATGATCAGGAACAAAATCTTCTTTGTACAGTGGCTCAAGGACTTGGGCTGAAAAAATCTCCAATATCATAGGCCTTCACCATTTAGAACACAAGGCCTCTCTAAGTTTCTGGGTCAGGAAAAAAAGGCAACATGGAGAACTCTAATTTCTTGGTTATGCTTTAGTGCAGAGGTCAAATGTCTCACTTCAACTTATGCCCAATGGTCAGATGTAGTCCCTGGCCCTGCCTAACAGGAAGAGGGTTGGGAAATGTCGAAGGCGCATGGATTTTCAGGGGACAAAACACATCTCTCATAAGAGACCAGAGTTAGAGAAATGAATTTATGAATAAGTATCAAAGCTGTGGAAGTAATGAGATAAGTTGTGATGACAGTGATGATCAAGAAAAGAAGTGAGTCAAGGGTACTTGAGGAAGAAAAGCCAATGAAGGAAACTGAAACAAAGATAAAAGTGGTGAGCTAAGAGGGACTACTGTCTTGGACATCTAAACATAAAAGTTCCTAACAGTGCAAGGGTTTCAGCAATGTCAAATGAAGCAAGTAAATCAAATTGTAAAAAGACTGATAAGCAGTCTTTGGATCACTCACCTGAAAATTAGGGGTAATATTTTAAAAGAAAAATTATAAAAGAATCCTGAAGATGACATTCATGTTTCACACCATGGAAGGAAATAAATGGGTGCAGATGCAGTATAGGCAGCTACTACTATTTTTATTTTCTCTTGATAAATGTACCAAATCCCAACAATTTGAGACCTTAGGTAACTATGTTCACTTTTAAATTCATTTGTTCTATAAGTGAAGGATTTTAAAGAACTTAATTCTACAGTTGTCTCCAGATCCAAAATTAATAATATTATTAACAATAGCAGCAGGAACAATTGCCAGACATTGTATTTAATACTTTCCATGAACTACCTAATATATATTTACATCCACATTTTAAATAAGAGACTAATGAGATTTAGATTAACTGAGTTATCTAAAGTCACACATTTATTATGTAAATTAATTTTGATTAGACCGTAAGTACTAAGTATGTCTACTTTAAAGCCATGTTTCCTTAACCATAGTTGATGGCAGATTAGATGCACGACATATATGCTTTCCATTTTTATCTTGAGCATATATTTGAACTATGATATCCTTACTCATAAATTCTCAAAATAAGGGTCATAATATTTAATAGATGATTTTATAAGCTTGCTGATCAATAATAATTTGCATAGAGATTCTAACACTTGACTCTGCCCTCTTCGAAATTTAAATTAATAACTTTGATGAACACAGGGAAGTATCAATGTCTTTGTGAAGAGAATGCTTTTGTGGAGGTTGAGGTTTGTTGAGGTAAACAGCTAGAGAACAAAGGTAAATGGGTTAATTAACATTTCTGTTGAAAAAGTCCCAGAGATTTAACTGACTGTGAGCTCAGTACAGCCCAAAGAATCATGCTAATTACACTGATGCAATCAATTAATTAATGGGTAGAACCTAGGAAAAGAGTACCAACAGTCCACTGAATGTAGTCTAAATTGAAAAGAAAAGCATCTGGACTTAATAACTAGGTGACACATTTTAATAGTAACACTGAAAACCTGTGGGTTGTTCCAAAGAGAATGACCAGGATCATCGTAGCACCGGAAGTCACATCAAATGGAACCAGACTGAAGACACGGAGGATACTTTGTTTGGAAAAAATGAAACTCAAGTAATTGTAAAGGTTTGAAGGACTAGCAAAAGAAGGTATTGAGAACATTATAAAATATCTTTCTTCATTGAACTTAAGTATGGCGCTTAGTAACTTTCAAGTTTAGTCTTCAGTTCTCTCCTCTAGAGTCAGATAGAATAAATCAGATACATAAGAGTCATCAATGGAAATGGGCTGCCATTAAAATAACCCAAGGGTTTAGAATGCCATATAAATAAGATGACTATTTTCTTTCTTTTCAAAAACTGGATCACTTTGGAGAGTCAAAAGGGTGTTATTAATAATTATCCTAAGTATATACTGAGACCATCTCAGGCAAACTGGAATTTTCTGTTTTACTGAATTTTCCCAGCCACTTTATATGGCATATATTATTATTATTATCAACCTCTCTTTTTACAGATGAGGAATATGAGGTTTAAGTGTGTACAAAATTACACTGTATGTCTGAGTCAATCAGAGTTCAAATCTTACTCCTAAGTCTAGGCATACCCCTCTAATGTTATTGCCCTTTTAGTAATACATTTTTATTCTGGGGAATTATTTTCATAAAGACTGGAAATCACCCTTTCTAGAAAAAGAAATCAAAGGAATGTTCAAATTCCACTGGGAATTTGTCTTAAAGAATCCTACATTTTATGAGTTATATCTAAAATGGGATTATGTCATTTTGAAGCATCAACTTGGCTGGTCTCTGCTCCCCAGATAAACGGATGAACCTGATTTAAGCAGTTGGAAGGCCTTACTTAGGACAGAGCTGAGACTTTCCAGAATTCCTGACATAGACTGAAGTTTCAGCTCATTCCATGAGTTCCAGCCTGCCCTTCTTAAAGTTCTACCTTACACATTTCAGCCTTCCTTAGCCAGTCCCCTCCATCACATAGCCAGTTCCTTACAATACTCTTAATATATATCTTCTAATGGTTCTGTTCTCTGATGGAACCCTACTGACACAGGGGCCATATACCCACACTAGTGCTAGCGGTGAAGTAGTCAAAACAGAAGGTAACTAGTAGCAAATTTTCCTCCAGGTAGGTAAGTGAAATGATCAAAGGCATGAGCATCTATGGTCAATATTCAGGCAGTTTCTATTCTTTAGATAAAATCCATGAGAATAAGGATTAGATGATTTCTAAAACCTGGAAAAATCTTTATGAAGATGAACTAAAAGTTCCATGAAGCAGGGCCCATGTATATTTTGTTTGCCATCGGCTATGTTGGATAATAGTATATGCTCAATAAACATGCTTTGAAGAGTAAAAAACAAATCACATGTAAACAAAAAAATCATTTATTGCACAATTGATCCCATTTGTAATCCACATTTCCAGGCAAAGAACCATTGCCTCATTTATAGTAGCCTGTCATGACCCACTTTTAACATCTTTATCAATCATCTCTAAATGATTCATTCAACTGCTTTCTTCTATGAGTTTTACACAAGCTACAAGGTCTGTCATCCTGAGTTTATATTCATTCTCTGGCTCTTGGATGCTGTCTCATCTTAGTCAATTTAATTAGTCTGCCTGAGCCTCAGTTTAGTCATTTATATAATAGAACATGGTAATATAGTATCTGATTTTCAGAGCTGTTGTGCGAAATAAATTGCTTAGCATAATATCTAACACAAAGTTATCGCTCAAAAATGTTAACTACTCTTATTATTATATAGCTACATCTTTACTCTAAATTTTGTCAATGTAATTTTTTCCTAAGTAAAATGGGTTTTAATTTCTAGCAAATGTGAGGCAGACAAATCCAGGAAGATAGAGAGATCTTTAAAACCTCATTTTCCACATATAGAATGTAAAAGAGCAGTTCCACATTTCATTGTCAGAGCCGAGCAGGTCGGCAGGTGTTGATTTGCTGATCGATTCTGAGTTGCCATTGAGTTGATTTTAGATCCAGGCTCTGACTGACAAAGCTTCCTGAGTAAGATGCTGCTGGTTTTCAAGAATTGTTTTGTGGCTAAAATAAATGTTCATAGATGGAGAAGGGAATAAAGAGATGCCACTGCCCTAAGGAATCAAAGTTGGACATTTTACAATAGGAAATAACATGGATTTCCTGACTCAAAGTAGCAGGTATGCTTCCACTTACCAATGCTCCTAAGTACCAGTAATATTTTCAGTTCTGCAATGGAAAATCCCATGAGTCAGCTCTTGGAGGATGGCTAGAGAAGTAAGAGATTACTTTCCACGGACAGTGTGACAAGTAGGGTTTTTCCTCCCTTTGGGATTTGAAAACAAATTCATCAGTCAACCAAGAATGACCTACTGTGGAAGAACCACAAGAAATTCACACTAAGTATGTGCCATAAGCCTGTTCCTTAAGTAGTTTACATCTTTTTGAGAGAAAAATACTGAAATACATCTATGTATATTGATCTTTATGGTCTTTAAATAAATGTTAGAGTGTATGGAAATCAAATAGATTCATGGGAATGTATAATTAGGGGAGTCTCTGGGGAAAATCAGGAGTTGAGTAGGCCTTGAAGGTAAACACAATCTGGATCGATCAAGAGGAGAAATTGAAGAAATCCAGTTTTCCTTACATACTGGGTGACTTGAAGACTGACAACAGCAAAAAGCCCGTGATTTTCTTCACCTCCTTATCACTCAATACTCAGCTATATTTGCTCATAATCCTATCATCAGCCTCCCAAATGGAGTTCTCTAACCTAGGTGAGCATCTATATAGACATATTTTATTTGAATATTTAAAATGTTTATTTTTTGCTAAATATAAGAATGAATATAGAAACTATGTTTCAAAATTGTTATCTTAACGGGAACAAGATACAGTTTCAATGGAGTATATCCTTCTTATTGGTTTTCCATTTGATTTGACCAATGCCTCTGATTGCTCTTCATTTAAGGATCAGATTTCAAGATGAGAGATTCCTTTACCACCACCAGCCAACTCCTAATCCTGGAGCAATTTGTCTGGTTTGTAACCTTTTACAAAATTATTAACAAACACAATTTGTTTTATCTTGAGTAACTATCAACAAGCCCTCTTCAGGTTTAAATAATTGGAAATGGAAGAAGTTTGATTTCATATACAGCCTACGTAATATTTCCATCCGTGCCTACAATACCCAATTCATTGACTCATTATAATAACTGGGCTACAAAAGATTATTCTCTCTTTCCTTCATTTTTTTTCTGAGAATTCTTCAGAAGTTCATAGAATCTATGAAGAATACTCTTCTGTAAGTCTATTTCTTCATTACATATTTTAAAAAATATGATTCAGCTGCTCTTATTAAGTTACATCAATTCAATTAATATTTTTACTTTATTGTTTTTAAAATAAATTGTGATGGAAATTAATTCTTGGTGACAGGTCCCTAAAAATCAGTTGATGACTTAAAATGATGAAAATTGCTCTGGAAACCTTAACCCCCCCATTTCTGGGACTAAAATGAACTCAGGACTCAGCTGACAGAATCGTAATTCCAACCACGCATGGTTCTGCAAGCTCCAGCACATTGGCTAAATCTCACTTGCCATATGTGTTGTTAAGGACAATGAACTAAGAATGCTTTTTACATATTTGCATGGGTAAAACATAAAAGGAGAATAATATTTCATGGAAATTAGGAAACACTCGTATTTTTGTGTCCATAAATAAAACTATATGGCAGAACACAGCAACAGCCATTCATATAGGTATTATCTGTGGCTATTTTTGTGCTATAACACTGAAGCTAAGTAATTGCCACAGGGAACATATGCTCAGAAAGCCTGAAATATTTACTATCTGGTCCTATACAGAAAAAGCTCACAGACCCCGTCGTAGAGTAAAGGGCATTAAATTTGAACTAAATTCACCTCTTATACCTGGTTCTTGATCTGTTGTATGCTAAACATGTAACTTTCGTGAGTCTTCATTTAATCTTAGTGTAACTCAGATTCATAAAATCTGAGATTAAATAGTAAATGTAAAATGTAGGGGCGGTACTAGTGAATTTGCATGGTAGCCTGTAAAACAATGCATAATAAAAGAAGATGCTATTTAATTTGACCTGTTGATTCATTTGTGCCAGACAATTAACAGTGATAATTTGGCCATGGCCTTTCAAAAGATAATGTATTTAAGTTTAGAATAGCAATGTGCATGCAAGGAAAGAAAAGCCGAAGATAAATCTTTCAGATCACCAAGTTTAACTCACTAACTCATCTGCAGAAGCAAACTTGCTTTCTTGATCTGGCCAAGGTATCTGCAGTCAACTGGTAGAGTGAAATGTGTGTAAAGGTTAGCCTCACCTTTTCACTCCGGACACGATGACAGATATATGTGTGCACATGGACAGTGTGTGCGGGCACGTTTTAATATATGCAGATGAATGTACAAGGGGAAGAGGGCCAAAGGGACCCACTTGTCCTCGGTGCCTCATCTGGCCTAGTAAAATAAAATTTCTCCAATGAATAAAACTGTCAGTTCCAAAGCAACCAAGTTGGAAATAAATCACAGGAAGATTCACTTTTCAGCAGAAGGCTGAGGGCAGGTCTGCATGCCTTTAAGTGGGTACTAAACTCTGTGTGAAGACAATTGGAGGAAGCTCCAGGAAGCCTGGCTGCTGGACCCTCAGACGGCCCTCTGGCGAGAGGCAGACAGACAGCCCAGGCATTCCCTGTACAATCACAATCTTTCCGGTGACATTCCACTTTACAGAATGATGCCACTTTTGTCAATGAGCCAAGTCCCTGGCTCAAGAGCACCAGCCTCCTCTGAACAAAGCAGAGCACCCGGGGCAGGCCTGTTTGGATAGCCTGCCTGGCTCCTGGGGTGGCTTTGGTCCAGAGAGGATGTGGACCACAATGCCTTTGACTTGGATACTTGGGGGTGGGGGGTCATAAAGGTGGGAAAAGACAGAGACAGGAGAAACAGTGTGTCTTGGGTTGGCTATAAATTCCAGGCAAAATTGCAGGATCAAAGACTCATCAGTGGGTCAGAAGTGACCTCTAGTGGGGTCTGCAGCTCTATTCTGCTCAGTTAAAATAACCTCTGCCATAATGTATCTCAGGTGCTGCTTGATGAAGGGAGAAAGGGGACTTGGGAGAAAGAAATAGATATAAATTTAGAAATAACACAAGAGACAGAAAAAGCAGGAAAAAAAACAAAGGCAAAGAGCACAAAAGAGAAAGTAAAAACCTAAAAGAACAAAAAGAGAAAGGAGAAGAAAATCCATACTCTCTGTCTGAGAATTTATTTACCTTGGTGAAAGAGGCATTGATTACGATCACTTAATAAATAAGTTCATATCACTCTGCAATTTAAAATACCCCAAATGTCTGTCCTGGGACTTAAAAGTAGAAACCAAAATCCTTTGCAAAGCTTGCAGGCCCTATGTGGTCCAGCCACTTGTGTCAACCAACCCTGTATAACCTGTGTCTTCCTTGGTTACTAGTGACACTGACTCTTTGTAGGTTCCTCTAACAGGTAAGCTTCTTCCTAATACTGAGTTTCTAGTTGCAGCGGTAACACTGGATGAGTAATTCTTTACAGACACATGCTGCAGTGTAAGGCTAAAGGTCAAGAAAGCTCTTATGCCACTTTGTGTCTTTTTCTAGACATAATGTAAAAAAAAATGGGAGGATACCTAGCTATATAAGGAACTGAGAGTTGCAATTCTTTATTTAGACAAGATTAGGTGAATGCAGAAGGCTAAAAATGATTGATGGAATGATTCTAAAATCAATGGTTTCTCAGGGGATTGGGTTCTACCTTGTACAGTCAGGAGGAATGACCCTAGGCAGATGAAAAGGCAGTATCATGTCATGAAAATTCTGTCATCTTAGTGAGCTAATATGGTTAGAATCGATGGATCTCCCATTTATCAAGTAGGTGAAATACTGACTTATTTTAAGGAATTTGAAACATCCAACAGCTGGATTTCTTATACACATTGAGACAACCCAAGCACAAGTAACTCACTTGTTCTTCAGCTGCAGAGAGAAAAGCCACTTGAATAATTATATATATATTTTAAATTATTGATTAAGGTATTATATATGTGTCCTTATCCCCCCATTGCCCCTCCATCCCCCACTCATGCCCTCACTCCCTGTTGTCTATGTCCATTGGTTAGGCCTATATGCACGCATACAAGTCCTTTGGTTGATCTCTCCCCCTTACCCCCACCCGCCCCTACCTTCCCTCTGAGGTTTGAGCATCTGATCAATGCTTCTCTGTCTCTGGATCTGTTTTTGTTCATCAGTTTATGTTGTTCATTATATTCCACAAATGAGTTTGATCATGTGATATTTATCTTTCTCCGACTGGCTTATTTCGCTTAGCATAATGCTCTCCAGTTCCATCCATGCTGTTGCAAATGGTAAGAATTCCTTCTTTTCTACCACAGCATAGTATTCCACTGTGTAGATGTACCACAGTTTTTTAATCCACTCATCTGCTGATGGGCACTTAGGCTGTTTCCAAATCTTAGCTATGGTAAATTGTACTACTATGAACATGGGGGTGCATATAGCCTTTCTGATTGGTGTTTCTGGTTTCTTGGGTTATATTCTTAGACGTGGGATCACTGGGTCAAATGGGAGTTCCATTTTTAGTTTTTTGAGGAAACTCCATACTGTTCTCCACAGTAGCTGCACCAGTCTGCATTCCCACCAGCAGTGCATGAACGTTCCTTTTTCTCCTCATCCTCACCAGCACTTGTCATTTGTTGATTTGTTGATGATAGCCATACTGATAGGTGTGAGATGGTACCTCATTGTTGTTTTGATTTGCATCTCTCAGATAATTAGTGACTTTGAGCATGTTTTCATGTGTCTCTTGGCCTTCCTTCTGTCTTCTTTTGAAAAGTATCTATATAATTATGATATAACTAATAATTATATTTTAAACAGAGAGCCTACATTAGCAAATGTACTAGTTTTCTAAGACTGCTCTAACACAGTACCACAAACTAGTGGCTATTATCTCATAGTTCTGGAGACCAGAAGTCCAAGATTAAGACATCTCTAGGATTTATTACTTGTGTCAACTTCTGGTGGTCTGCTGGAGTTTTTGGTGTTCCTTAGTTTATAGAAGCATTGCCCTGATCTCTTCCTACAGTTTCACATGACATTCTTCCTGTGTTCATGCCCATCCAAAATTTCCCCTACTCATGATGTTCGAAAACAAAATTCACTGAATAAATGTATATCTCTAAATGCCTTTATTAAGCAATTCATGGACTGGGCAGTATCCCATCTAGAAACTAGAAGGGCGCTTCAAAGGGTTGCACACAATGGAAGGTTTTTATAGGAAGACGGGTGGGGCAAGGGAGCAATTAACAAAGAAAAGGGGTTAGGAAATTTTTGGGGGGGCCAGAGCTTGTGAAGGATTTTACCATGCAAATTCTCTTTTCTTTCTATTTGGGATGGAAAGAACCCACATGACAAATTATCTCATTGGTATTGACCAGAAAATTCCAGACTGGTTAATTAAGATTGCATCAGAAAAAGGTTGAAACTGCAATTAGATGAGGTATTAAATCTGGGTTTGATATTGTGAGCATTAAGAATGAGTGACATTATTTGGGGGCTATAGTTTTCTCTTTAACAATGATACCACCAGTCATATTGTATTAGAGCCCATCCTAATGATTTTGTCTTAACTTAGCTAATTATATCTTGACCAACCTTCTTTTCAAATAAGTTTACATTCTTAGGTACAAGGAGTTATAATTTCAACATAAAATTTTTGGGGAGTCACAATTCTACACATGGAGCAAGGTCAGTTTCAATCACTCTAAGGGCCAGCTATCAGAGAAAGACAATCTTACCGCATAGTTGTATTTATATGAAGATCAGGGTGGAAGGTTCAGAGACTCACCTTAACATTGATTTTAATTCCAAGAAGAATTTTTCTGTTATACAATATTGTCTTTATATTATAGAAAATGATTTAGTCAAATTATTTCATTGAGCCCCTGCCCTTGGCCAGACACTGTTCTTAGGCACTATAAATCTAGCCAATGGCCAAAAATAACTTCTAATTTAGTCTGAGGAAGGATGTTGTTCAACTCATTGCCTACCAACTAATTTTATAAAAATAATCAATTTTTGAGGACCATGATAATATGAATAACTAGGTTTTCAAAATGTAAGTGGATGTTAGAAAGAGTTCAGAGAAAGAGTAATGGAGTAGCTGAATACTTGAGTAAAGAAAAAAATAGAATGTTCCTTTGGCTAATTTTTGAATCCATTGAGAAATACATTTTTAGTTATCATCAAAAGGATAGCCTATCAAGTATGAAATAGAGTGATCTTTAGGGTTTCAGCCCATTGCAGAGTAACTTTTGAAATGATGTTGCATTTGAAAATCATGCATTATATTTGTATTGTTCCCTGAGTCTGAAATATCCAGTGTGCACCACTGTGAAGTTGCTGCTGGCTGGGTTTTGTTATATTACTAAACCTGTTCTGCTCCTGTTCACTAAAAGTCTTTTCAACTCTTAATGTGCATTTATATATAAAAGCTCCTCTCTCCTTCTAGTGGAAAGAGCAGAGTGACATCCTGAAGGGAGACTGTTTGTTAAAGTTTAACCTGTATCAAAAAATATGTTTTATCTGCTCTACTGCATGCTGGAGAGCCCCAGAAGCTCTGAGCCGTTTGTCTCTGTGGGCTTCTCAGAGAATTGAAGTAATAAGCCATCACTGAGTCACAAAACAATAAAGAACACACCCCACAGGAATTTGAAGATGTTTTAAAAGCCTCAAGGTGCAAGCAAGTGTGTGGTCTACTTATATGAGATGACTAGAAGGCCTGTGGAATACTTTATAAGTAGAAAGAATGTCAGGGCGGAGTATATATAAGAAATAGCTCACATTGAGTTTATTGAATCATTTTAGGGTTATATATGTGAATAGAGTACTAACCCAGGGGGAAAATCTTAGTACTGCTTTTGCTGCTATGATCTATGGAGCCATTCATTTAATACTCAATATACTGCCTGGCTGGTGTGGCTCAGTGGTTGAGTTTCAACCTATGAACCAGGAGGTCATGATCAGGTCATATGCCTGGGTTGTGGGCTCGA
Source organism: Myotis lucifugus (assembly GCF_000147115.1). NCBI lineage: Eukaryota > Metazoa > Chordata > Mammalia > Chiroptera > Vespertilionidae > Myotis > Myotis lucifugus. The sequence continues at coordinate 5,673,571 of NW_005871082.1, read as the reverse complement.
TCTCCAGGGTGGAGTGTGCAAGAGATAGCCAATTGATTCTCTCTCGTCATTGATGTTTCTATCTCTCTCCTTTCCCCTTCCTTCTGAAATAAGTTAAAAAATATATTTAAAAAACACTCAAGATACCACTGTTCTTATCAATAAGTTGAAAGTCTGAACTAAATCAATTTTCCAAAAGTCCCTACGATGAACAAACATATATTATTTCTACCTCCTGTCCAGTAAGTATCAAAATTGGAAAAAATTATTGAATTAGAAATATTTATTTATTTATTAAATTATAAATTATATGTTTCTGTTTTATTTTAATAAAGAACCATATGGCTACTAGTCAGAACTGTTTGTTGAATACAAAATTATGAGACAAGGAGTATTACCATATGGAGTTCTAAAATTTGCAGGCAAAAGTAAAGGCTTTGTGGTAGCTTATATCACTATCAGGATGTTTGGAATACTGTGAAGTATTACAGGTCACCAGGGTTTCCAAGAGCTAGGTAGGGGTCCCTGGAAGGAGATTATCTTTATGATCCTACCCCAAGTGCCCAAAGATTCTGAAGTTTGTTCAATGCTCCTAGTAAAGGAAGTGAGAGAAAAAGTAAATGTGAACTATTACCTTGGGACATGGAGAACTTATATACACCCACCCTGGATACCTGAACTAATGGCATCATTTGGAGTTTCTTACTACTCGAACCCGCTCTACATTAGGGCAAGGGGAGGCCACCTACATGGTAAGTTGGAAAAATTATAGTCCAATTACTCCACGTTCAACAAATATTTTATCCCCCAACATGGTACAGCATGAGTCTCCTGGAATTTTCTTTCAATATAAAAATCTTACTTTCTTTGATATGTGAACTATTCATCAATCTAAACAGCCGGTTATAAGCATCTATTGAGGACCAGCTTCTGCATTGGTACCAGAAACAGGAGTTTTCAGCAAAATCCAGAACTTTTCGCTGCTTCTGGGGAGTTTACAATCTGAAGATATCTATAGATCAGCCAAGTGAAAAGGACTTGGAAAAAAAAAAGAAGAAGAAGAAGAACAAGGAGGATGGGGAGGAGAAAGAATTAGGGCTCCTGATGAGGGAGAGCTGTGATGGGGAGTGGACCAGGAATGAAGTGGAATGAAAGGGACCCATGGCATAAATAAGGAGAGAAAAGAGTAGAAGGTAGAGGCAACAGAGAACCAGGACAGGAAGTAAATTAGGTAGTTCCGGTAGGTCCTGCCTTTACCACTGCCCAATGCGCCATGATCATTGCCACCCCATGTCACTTCTGAAGGTGGTTAAATATTACCTACCGTCCTGCGCTGGGTCATGACTGGCCTCTGAGAAGCCGCACAGTGAGAAAGCCACAGATCCACTGGCTGCTTGAAGCTCACGCTGCTGAGTGGTTCAGTTTGGAAAACAAATCCAGGTGTTTAATGACATAAATATTTGTTAACGGTAATGTATTCATTGCACATTTCCAGAGTTGGGTCCCCTGGAAGTTTTAGTCACTTTACAGTTTCTACCACAGCATCTACATGTTTATGTTATAAATCTAGTGAAGGCAAGCGACAAATTGTCTCATTTTCTCCTCCACTGGATATATTTAGAAATAACTAAGATTGTAGAAAACGAAGAGGCAGTGTAGTGTAGTGAGGGGGAACGAGAGTTTTGGAGGAAAGTGAAAAAAAATCTCTGCTCAGTCCTGCCTCTGCAAGCAGGTGGTTTCCAAAAGTTTAAAAAACACACACAATTTAGCATTTATGGTCCTAAGTTTCTCTTCTGAAAAGCAAAAAAGCTGAGGTCTGATTTCTAAATATACATCCAGCTCTATCATTCTATGACTCTGGTTATCTCAACTTACACTACTGAGCCAGCAATATTCCCAAGCATTTATCAAGGACCTCTTTGCCCATGAAAGCATTCTAGGAATTATATCAAAGCCATCAGATAAAACATTTCCAAATCCCTGCTTCCTTGCATTCTTGGAGTTTAATCTGTGTTGGCAGTATCTATCAAAATATATATCCTGCAAGTTGAGATAGTTGTAGAGTGCACAATGATTCAATTCACCGGACTATGAATCATGACAACCCACATGATGTAAGTCCAAAGGTGTGTGAGTGAGGACAGTGGAAATGTTCCCTGAAATGATGCATTGGGACAAGATGGAAATTGAGAAAAATCATTCTTTCTATCCACTCGCTCTGAGAGAAATGGTATGAAGAGATGAATGTTCAAAAGCTGCTTTCATGAAGTCAGGTCTTGCTAGTAAGAGAAGAGCTCTTACCGGGACAGTGAAAGGCCCCTGGAGGTGACTACAGTCAAGTGAAATCAAGAAAGTATTCCCACCAGGAATGATGGGATGGGTAAGTTCAGCATGAAATAAAATTGAAAAATTGAGATAGTAATTATAACTCCCAACTTTAGGATTGAATTAGGAACTGGAATTGAGGAGAGAGTTATTGCTTTGAGATGATCCTTAATGTCAGATTTTTAAAGTGACTTGGATAAATTACAAGAGATGCCACTTACCAAAGAATTGTTTCAACATAAAGCCTGACATATAATATGAAAAGTGAATAAATAAAGTAAATCCTTAAAGTTGGACAATATAAAATAGCACAAAGGAGAAAGCAACATTTTTAAAGCAATTCTTTTTCTGAAATCATCAAGAACTACTCTATCTGAAGTCAGCAAACAGGAAATAGAAAACCTAAAAATTTAAGGGTGTGGTATGTAATCTATAGTAACCCTAAAGTGTAACTCTTCTACTTGCTTGTTACATAGATGTGGTGCTCTCTAAGTTTCCATTTATATAAATGCATTCACAGTATTTTACTCACTTTAAAGATAAAGAATATAAATGTATTTTATATGAATGTCTGAAACTACAATACATAAAATTTCCATTTGTTTAAAATACCTACACGTGCACAAAGAAATCAAAAGCATTCACTTAGAGGTCAGCAAGGATATTCTGGGTCATTGAAACCAACACTGGATAAAATATACTTCAATGATCTTAAATCATCCAGGGTAGTTAATTATCTAGTCTGCCCTTGGGAGTCTCCAGAGATCAGGTTCCTGCTGCATTTTGTTCCATTAAATATATCAAAGACATTGCATTCTTTTTTTGTTTGTTTACTGTATTTTTATTGATACCAGAGAAGAAGGGAGAGTGAGAGAGAGAGAGACACATCAATGATGAGAGAGAACTATTGATTTGTTGCCTCCTTCCAGCCTCCTTCCCTCACTGGGAATGGAGCCCACAACCCAGAACAACCAGGAATCTAACTGTGACCTCCGGGATTCTAGGTCAAAACTCAATCAATGAGCCATGCCAGCCAGGCAGGGTTTGCTTTCTTCTTGGCAGTAGAGGAGTTGAAACAGAAAAGAAGAACAAAAAACATTGTGTTTTTTTCCCTTATATTGTGAAATGTTGCTTTGTTCTAATAAATACCGATATTATCTGACCCATTACATCTTGTTTAGTTTCACACATTTCCAAAATCCCTGCTACCAAAATGTGTGCCACAAAAGTCTTTCCTCTCAAAACATTTTGAATCACCTTCCTTTCTGGTTTGCATATATAATGATAAAGAATCCTGCCTCTTCTCATTGTGAAGACTGTGACAGGATTTGCAATTTGGGTGAACCTGGTAGCAGGTCATAAACCCAAACTTTAAAACAATCCCAGAATTAGAAGAAAAAAATACTTTTCCTTATTTTCTTACATTAAAACATTAAATCTAACCACATGAAAGTGTTCTCATGGTTGATGGGGAAGTTGGAATCCAGAGGGCATGTCTGGTTCCATGAAAGATGGGAAGTTAAAGTAAATAATACATGTAGAACTTTAGTTCCTAAAAGCTTCCTCATGGCAATGTAGGGTAGCCTGTACTCTGGGTCAGAGTACTTTAATGGATCTTTCTGTTAGTGAGACAAGAAATTCATTGTTACTGAACAATGTACCTATTTGCAAAAAAAAAAAATGTCAAGAGGAGAAAAATAAATTGCTTTTTATATGATCCTCAAATCAAAGAATGTTAATGACAGAGAAGGTCTTTGAAATCACCAAGTCTAACACCTTCCCTTTACAAATATTGAAAGTAAATCCCAGAAAGGGAGCTGTCACTCTGAAAGGCCAAAGAACTAGTTGGGTCTATTAAAATCCAGAAATCACTTTTTCTTAAGACATTCCTACCAAATGCATGATCTAGGTCACAAATATCCTAAGAACGATAAAAGTGTTTATGAAACAGGCTGACAGGAATTAATTTACTTTTTAAACTGTTTTCTCCAAATTGCTAAGGACACCTAGATGTTCTAACTATATATTATTTATTTACTTCTCTATAGAAATCAGAAGCAAATTTTTTTAAATGTAGACTACAGTTATATTTATTTCAATAAGACTTTAGTTTCCCAAGAACCAATTAAGATAATTACAAACAATTAATTGGAATTTTTCTCTTATTCTTTTTGATCGTTTATTTTCTTGAACAATTTTCACCCAAACCCTTAGGTCTGACCAATCCTAGAAGACTTAAAAGAGACAGTGGCACAATAATGGCCCAAAGCTGGACATAAAGTCCAACCTGGGTGACAGTGGTATCCACTTAGGGATGGTGGCAGTCCAGCAGATGGTGTTGAATCCCATCCATGGTGAAGAAGGTGAGGTGGCCACATGGAAGGGCAACCTGATAATGGGTAGTAAGAACAGAGGCAGTGTGAGGAGATTGTCCATGTGTGTTCAGGGGGTAGCAGCCATGACCTGGGCCATGGTGTCAAACTCTGAGTGGTGTCAGGAGTATGTACTCACTGAGGGGTGTTCTAAGGGAATCTTGTGCTCACCTGTGTGAGAAAAGCATCCCCACAGAAAAGTGACCTAGCATGGGAAAAAGATAAAGAATTAATTGACCTTATGATGTTGGATTAAAGTTGAAGCCGATTACTCAGACTGCTCAAGACAATGCCTGCTGATCTTTCTTCTCAGACCATTTCCACAAAGCAGTGCTCTCTTAGGGTTCTATTACCTTTCTGGGCAGCTTTCTTGGGCAAAGGCACATGATGAAGGCTCTAGAATTTCTATTTAGAAAGATCTGCAGAAGGCAGGGGCACAGCAAGCTTACTCCTACTATGTCCTGAAAAATGCCAGAGACAGGTTATTTTATTATGGGAATAAAACACACTTTTCAATCTGTATTGCTATATCTATGATTCACCCTAGCTTTGATCAGAGGAGAGGATAAATTGCTCCAGAATTTAGGGTGTCAGGGTGGTATTGGAGCAACTTTCTGAATTGTTATGATGATCTGGATAAAGTTTTCTTATTTTAATTCATTGAAATTATTGGTATTATTGAGATATTAGCTCTCCATGCAATATTATCAAACATACTAGAGGCCCAGTGCATGAAATTTGTGCACTGAGGGGGGGGGGGTCCCTCAGCCCGGCCTATGCCCTCTCGCAGCCCAGGAGCCCTCAGGGGATATCCAATTGCTGGCCCGTGGGGAGCGGGCCTAAGCCGGCAGTCAGATATCCTTATCGCTGCTGAGGAGGCAGGAGAGGCTCCCACAACTGCTGCTGCGCTTGCTAGCCGTGAACCCGGCCTCTGGTTCAGTGGCACTCCCCCTGTGGGAGCGCACTGACCACTAGGGGGCAGCTCCTGCATTGAGTTTCTGCCCCCTGGTGGTCAGTGCGTGACTGGTCATTCTGCTGTTTGGTCAATTTGCATATTAGCCTTTTGTTATATAGGATGCTCTTTCTGCATATCTTTTGCGATGTCATTATCTAACAATTTTCTAACTTATATCCTGTAGGCAAAGTAGGCATGGTTCTAGTAGGTGGCATTTAGTCAATGTCATGAGAGTTGGCAGAAAATGAAGTAGCAGGAAAATGGTTAGTCTGGTTTTGGTTATTGGGCTTCTGTTCAGGATCCAGCATGTTATTTGTCATTTTTACCCATTTCACAATTTCACTTCTAGTGCAATGACTCTTGGAATCTCATAATTAGAATATTATACTTGACAAAATATTCTAGGTGATTTTACCATCATTTAAGGGGAATGGAATTTCTTCTCAGAATTGTTAAAATATCTTTCTCTTTCTCCACTTTTTATGTAGGAGTTTGATAGAAATGTTTTTATGAAATCTGAGATAACCTTGGAATGAGTCTACTCTCTTAGAATCTATGTTCTCCTTGGACATTTATTAGGACTCTAACATTTTATTTCGCTATAAATTTTTGTTGCTATTCTAGTCTTTACAACCAACTTTTCAAGATTTAATATCAATTCCTAATTTGACGTTAAACTTGGGAAGTTTTTTAGTGTATGTGATACAACATGAGCTTCAACTTATCTCATTAATCTCTATTACTTTTGTTGAATTCCTTTGAGAAGCAACAAAGACACGTTCACATAAATTGTAATAGTTATTTGTGGGAAGGAGAGGTGCTCTGAATTTTGCCTAAAGCAAAAGCAAACTCTTTAGAGCCGTAGGTGAAGAAGCATACCGAAAAATCCACATGTAGGAGGTAAACCTCAACATCTTGTTAAAGTCATTGGTTTGTATGTTTTCTAAATAAAATAGTTCATTTTACTTAGTATTATTTTATAAGTGCAATCAAAGAAAAGTTAAGTGATAAGGCTATGATTCATGAAAATGTTTCAGCGGATAATTTGGACTATCAAAACTGAAACTGGGGCTTCTGGAATAAATGAGATTTCTTGCCTGCTTTTGCCTGGGATTTCCTTTAGAAATAATTTTACATTTTCACAGACATCAGAATAAAGACCTGGTATTCATTATAGAAATCACCACAAAAACACACACACAACTTTACCTAAAATCAAAGCAAATTTTACACTGTATAGCAAATATATCATGTGAAATGAATCTATTAAACCAGTTAGAGGCAATAACCAAACACAAACCATATTCTAATGTGAAAGTGTGTTATAGTTTATGATACAAAGCTCTTACCTTATTCCTTCAAAAATCTGGCTTCAGTGTGAACACAATAAATGAGAGAAATTCTTTAAGAATTTCAAAGAAGGTTTTCTGGGCAGATTTTGATAAATACCTTTGGGGAAAGTTGAGGAGAGACTGAAGAGCACCTAAAACCTTTATGAGAAAATGTTCTAATTTGATTCCTTCTGAGTTATTATAATTTTATGATTAGAAACCAATGTGTGTCTTTCTAGACCTTCAGTTGTATCTGTCACTTCCTATGTTCTTAACTTCATATCCTATCTGTTTCAGTAGTATTCCTAATATTGATGCAGACCTTAATTCTGCATCAGATAATCCAGGACTTCTTCTGAGACCCTGAAGTAGGTACTATAATTATTATTCTTTACCAATGGGACCATGATCTTTGAGAGGCTAAACATTGTTCCTGAAGTCTTGAAGTTAATGGTGAATCTTATGCTCAAGTTCAGCTACACCTGCTGCTGAAACCTAGGCTACTACTGCTTTACAATTGTACCTGCTAGAGGTCCAGTCTTATCTTAATGCACTATATGTGTGAAATCTAAGAATTCTGAACTGTCCAAATAAGGCAACTAGGATCCCTTGATATACTTTGAACTGTATGTCACCTTTTCTAGATTAATGAAATCATCACTGTCCACATTCTTTCAATGGCTTACATTATACAGTATCCTCTCATTGCACATTTGGCTATTCTTAAAGCTTATAAGACGCTATCCAGTAAACCTTACAAACTAATTTCCTTTATTAATGGTTTGGTGAAGCTATTTGTAGGTTTTGGCCTGGTTGTCCAACTCTGCAGCTGATATTGGGGTCCAGGACAAAGATAGGGAAGAAATAGCCTTTTGAGTCCAGTGTGAAGGCATACACTGTAACTGGTGAGAATATTTAAGTGGTGGCTGCTGAATCTTACAGAAGATGTCCTGCTTTGGAGACCCATGGCCCCACTGTCTGAATGGAGAGACTTTACACCCACCTAGGAGGTGATTATCATTTCTACCCCTATTATTCACATGAAGAAATTCAGGCTTAGGTAAGTAGTGCAGCTTATGTAGGGTAATGTAGGTGGTCCATGGCAACACTGAGTTTCTGCACCAGTTGTTGCCAAATGCTAATTGCAAAGAGCTCCATATGTCACAAAGACATTAAAATAAGGAGTAACTTAGGGTCCAGAGAACATAGGAGAGGGTGTGAGGAACTAGTCCTGCTCTCCTAGGATACACCACGTAACCTCTGAAGAGAGAATGGATGATCAAAAATAAACTCTCACCCACAGCAGAGCAATCATAACCTTAAATTTACCATATGCATCACTCACATATTTCTTATATTTACCTTAACAAAGTTACTCATATTGCCCTATTCTTGTTAAATTGCTACTGAAAACTGTAAGGATAATAATGATATTATTAATTATTCATCTGGGAAAAGGCTAAGTTGAATCCAATTACATATGGAAAGAAATGATTTTCTAGAAAGTGCGGAACTGTTTTTCTTACAGCTTAAAATCCAAGCAGTGTTTGCCATTATCATTACATATATGAGTTTCTATTTGTTTATTTATAAAATAGCTATTCATGCGAAAGCTACATCCTGTGGAGTGACTGCAGGTGCTTAATTGCTTGCCCCTAAGCAAACCATTACTGCGCCATAACTCCATTATAGTGTGCTGAGAAAATGCTATGAGTAAAAATAGCTTTTAAGTAAAGTTTTACACCCTATTTTGCAACCAATTCACCTTCCATATGAAATAAATTTATTTTAGTTAACATTCCCTTTTGCTCAATAGACCAGGAGATATTGGAAAATCCAGTGACTGTACTTCCGCAGTCATACCTAGTTAAAAGTCAAAAGAAAGAAGAAATCTGCTTTGCATCTCCCACCTCTTCCATGTAGAAATGCAGAATGAGTTTATTAATACATAAATTGATTGTGAGCCTGAATTGTACATATGTAATTAATCATTAGGTGATGGTGGGGATGGTAATATGGTATTTCCTAAAATGTCAATATTCTTTTGGTGGCTTAACTCTTCATATTCCTTCTGCTCAAAATAGTAAACTGCTACCCTTTCCTTAAGTTTATGTGTGAAGTATTCATGTTTCAATATCTCTATCATTTTATCTTGACATAGATAACAGGAAATAATCATTTTCTGAGTCATCTGAAATCAATTTTACATGTATATTTTTTTCTTATCTTCTGAATGTTTTGATTGATGGTCATAAAAAAAGAGAGAGAAAAGTGAAAGAGAGACTAGGAGGAATGTAATATTAAATATGCTACGTTTATTCATACTGCCTAACGAAGCCACAGTCAGCCTCCTGACAAAGGAATCAAAAAATGTTTGTTTATCTTTTAGAGGCCAACGTGATCATTAACATTCTCAGGATAAAATGATTGTCCAACTGCATCAAATTCAAGTTTTTCACTTTCTGTGCTTCCTATCAAGCACCTTTTAACCAGTCATGGCTAAATAAATTTAGATAAAAATAAAGTTAACAGTATGATCGCTTTCCTAAATGGTCCAAGTTCCAAAAAATGAAATAAAATAATGGACAGCAAGAAATGAATGGGTTAATGTTTCTAAAGAGACACATATTTGGTTTGGGAATTGCTTCTTTACCTTCTCCCATCTCTCCTTTTCTTACTCCTCTGCCACTTCTGGCAAAATCCCTAGCAACCATTGCCTTCACTCAGGAATCCATCAACCATCAAATAGCCTCGAAAGCACCCCTGAGTCCCTGTTACTGGAGTCTTTGCCAACCTGTTCTAGGATCCACTAAACTGCCTCATTTCTTTAGCAAAAGAAACCCTGATAGTATAACTTAAACTTTAAAAAAAGATGGAAATAAATCAGAAGCTTAGATAATAACTAATAAAAAATAGCAGTGAGGCTTGTATAATCTTTCGGTAATTCAATATTCAGACCTTCTTATATAGAAATCTTAGTCCCCCAAAAAATAATGCAAAGGAAACATTATTAACAGTCATTGCATCATTTTTGTAAAAACAAAATGAAACAAATATAATGAAAGGAAAAATATATAATGATAATATTTGCTTGAGTTTGAGGCATCAACTTAGTTATTTGGATATTAAAAACTTTACAACATTGGAAAAAAAAGTTTATTTAGAGTCCTAGGTTCAAAGATCAATTTAAGTACCTATTTGATAGGCATTAGGCTAAATACATTCACTTTTATATTCTTATTTAATCCTTAAAAACATATAAAATAAATGTTTCTAAAAGTAAAACAGGCACTACATTTTATTGTACTCTATGACAAACATGTACCTATTTGTTTGTAAAAGAGACAGAAAAGTAATCTAGGTAAATGAGCTTTATTGTGTGATGCCAGGAATGTGTTGTTGTTGTCCTTTTACAAAATCCCTTTCTTGTAATCCTATGTTTACATTTTGAGAAAAAATAACACTAGAGAAATATAGACCTGGTAAAAATACTGTTATTTTAGGGTCTAAAATGGTAATTGGATAAATATTGGTAATGACAGCAGATATGGATTCCTAAACAATAAATAGTTGTCAAGCAAACCTTTTGTTTTAGAGAAAATAGTATAGCTTGATTAGAGAATTCTCTTGTACAATATTGATAAATATAAATGACCCATTCAATTTGTTTTCTACAATCTGATTGAGATCTTATTTTTGCATCATTTGAAATTAACCAGGTTAAAAAAAGAGAGGTAGAGAGAGAGAGAGAGAGAGAGAGAGAGAGAGAGAGAGAGAGACATGAAGACCTGAAAATATCAACTATCACCACGGCTTTTTGGGAGAGGCTGTTACTTGATTGCCTGAAAAAATAGTAAAGAAGACCGCTATCATATACATATCTCCAACTCAAGTTATTTATTAAATTTTCTTTCTGAATTCATGTTCTAGCCTAAACTGCCAGATTAAGTGGAATAATGGAAAACTTACCCTTGAAATTCAAGAGAATGTCCCTATTTGGCATGCGGTGGAAATTCAGCTTGTGAAGTCAAAATCTTGTTTCTCATTTGGACCTTCAACAAGGCCAAACATCACTTTATATGTCAAAACCTGGTCATGGCAATTGCCAAAGTGGAAATCAACCATGAAAGTGATTTGAGGAGAATGCCAGGTGTTAGAAAATAAGAAACACCTTCGAATCACAGAGGAATAAATAAAAAAGAAAGACTATTTTTTTATAGTTTGCTCACTTGAGATGAGTAGAAAAAGAAAATATGAACCGGTAAGTTGATAATAATACATTCCATTATCTCATTCTTGACAATTACCTTAAAAACAGAATCCTTCCTCTTAAAAAAATGGGAATAGTCTTTTTATCTGCAACATGTAGACTATGTACTATAAGAAAGTCCTAGAGTCAGAAAAGGTTAAAAATATATAGTTGAGGAGCCAGTATTGCTCAGAGGGAACTCTGTATTGTTAGGAGAGGGAGCGGTTTTAGAATTAATAGAAACAAAGTGAGAGTCCAGTAATGCAGCAGCCTGAGCCCAGGGCACTCAGACTTTCTGGAGAGACGGACAAGATAAGGAGGAAGAGACCGAAGAATGTTTACATCCTACAACCACAGGGCAGCTAAAAGCAGAGTTGAATTTTGACATAAGGGAACAAAAGTTTCAATAGACATTAAGCTGCACATTCCCTCCCCCTAGTTCCTCTGGTAAATGAGCTTGCTTCCAATGTGCTAATGTCTCTAAGAAGAGTAGAACTACTTTGAAACGAGGTAAATACTAATTGGAAGCAGAGCCACATGGGTTCCAGGGAGATTCTTTCTGAGAAAAATTCTAGGGAATGGCTAGAGGGGTTTGCCTTCTAAGGATGTGACATCTTGGATGAAAGCTCATCTGGGATTTGAAGAGAGTTTCTGGGCTCAGCCATTTCTCCCTCTGACCCTAAGTCCTTGAAATTAATAATTCCTGTAGTTAAGACCTACTGTATTGTCTCACTTTGTTTATGGATGTTACCACGTAGAAACAATGATGGGCTTTCCCCCTGACCCCCCAAAAGGTAGGCCTGACTGTTATAGCAAAACAAAACACACAAAAATAAAGGACAAATATGTTCCATACAATATTCAGAGAAACAATGAATGTATTTTAATATATGTATGTCCTAAAAATGAATATATTTTAATATATATAATAGAACATATTTATACTAAGAGGTATTTTTATTGTTTAGCTGAAACTCTAATGTAACTGGGTGTCTCTATGTTATCGGCCAACCCTAAAAATAAATACTGTAGAAAAGACCCTGGGCCTGGTAATGCAGGCACCTAGCTTGTCCTTGAAGAAGCTGGGATTTCAGGGGTTCTGGTGTTTACCCAACTGGAACTGGGAGCCACGTAAAGTTAACAGAGGTTATCTAATAGATAGCACTCAAATTTTCATGGACGTGAAAAATCCCAAAGGTTCCTCCTATGAAAGGTCTCTCTTTAATAGATTCAGACTTGGTGAGTCTGGGGCAGGCCTTGGTATCTATATTTTAATAAGCACTCCAAGGAAATCTGTTACAGAACATTTCAGACTACATTCTAAGAAAAGAAAATCCAGTCCAGCCTTCTGTTTTAAAAAATAAGAACTTTGCTCAAGGAAATAAAATGATGCCCTAAGCTGTCAATACTTCTTGTCTTACAAACCAACAAAGTGTAAATATTTATTTAATAATTTATTTGAGATAAGACCACTGGTGCACAATGAAGCACATATTTATAAAAATAAATGCATTTTCCACAATAAAAAAAGTAATTTAGTTAGAAGATTTGCTTCATAGTTTTTGTGTACATTTTTTATAAATTATTTTAATGTGTATTTCAATAAAACAACTGAATTATCATATATTTTTCTGCATTTAATGTTTTAATAGGTTGTTTTGGTTGAGATATGTGAAGAAAATTTGACACCATACAGATATGTAATTTTTTAAAAAGGCAGACATTTTAAGGCCCTTTTCAGTTAATAGTGGATATTCTTTTTTAGAAAACTAAATGGGCAGCAGCCTTCCTACTAATTCTATGATGGCTGTTTTATGTCTTCAAGTTTTTAATGTAAAATGTGGAAAAAAATATTAAACAATGCAATATTGTTTTATAAGCCTTTGCCTAGAACTTAAAAAGAATCAAAGGTGTAAATGTTTAATGGGACATTTTAACAACAAAGCATCATTAGATTTTATTAGACAAGTATAACTTATCCAAAATGAAATATAAACATATGTGAGTACATATATACAGATCCAAGTTTTTCTATTGTATATATGAATGCACATGTGTGTATACATATTCATTGTGTGTATGTGTGTGTATGTGTAAAAAATGAAACAGATTGTTTTTCTGTTTTGTTCCAGTCACCAAAGAAGTAGATTCTTACTCCTCAAACTACATTCTTTCTAAATACAAAATAAAGTAAATTTACAGGAAAGGAGCACTTAAAAAGGGGGACATATGCAATACTTTCAACAGTAAAGACTTAAAAAATTATTTTTTCTCTTATACCACAATACTTAAAATGCTTTAAACATGTTATGTATGTATGGTGTCTCTGTCCTATCTCTTTTTAAAGGAAAAAGTTAAAAAAAATCAAGATATTGGAAGTATATAGATATTATGTTCAATAGTTGCTTCCTCAGATTTAGTACCCTATTGTTGCAAAAATAATGCTGTGAAATACTGAGGAGCTGCTAATATTTCTGCTCTGGGAGAAATAAGGCTAAGAGAGAAAAAATCATTAAAATCACCAGAAGCAGTTCTGATAGATCATTATGCCCTAGTCTCTGTCTCCTAATCCACAGTGCTCTAACCAGGTGGAGAGGAGAAACAGGGAAGGGCAAATTTGTCACAAAGAAATATCTCAAAAAAATTTGAAGAGCTCAGTGTCCCCTTCCTCATTTTTCCCTTCTTTCTGTCCATCTGCTCTGCCTGGTTCCTCACTTCAGTCCTCTTTTATCTCTTTCCACCATCCTGCTGCCTCATTCTGTCCATCACCTATCATCTATCTATCCATCTATTCTTTATGTATCTATTTATGTACCTACCTAGTTGTGGATTTGTGTATTTATTTTTCCTCAGCTCTTCTCTGCCTTTGGTCCAATTGTGTGTGGGGTTCTGGTGTAATGGGGCTTCAATCCCTTTTACCTATAGTAAGTACACGTGAGCAGTAAGGATTACACATGAAAAGTGAATACCATAGACTTACAGCCATCCACACACTGACCTTATTTCCATACATCTGCATGTATACTGATGTCAAAAAATATTGTGAGTACTCAAAATAATAAACACAAATATTGGCTTAATGTGTTAGTTTTAAAAGATGTATATTTAATTTTAAACATAATTGGAGAGGCTAGAAAATGTTGTAACTACCAAAAAAACTGTTTGTGAATCAAAAATGTCATGAGTTGATAGGTATGTATATGAATGTGTATTTAGTGTAATATAATCATACTAGAGGCCCAATTCACGAAATTCGTGCAAGGGGCTCGTCCCTCGCAGCCCCAGCTTCGTCCAGAAGGTCATCCGGAAGGTCATTCGGCTGTCCGGTCTAATTAGCATATTACACTTTTATTATTATAGATTCCTTATAACAGCACTGAACAAAGAATAATAATTTGTCTTACAAGCTTGACTGAGGTTTGCATAGAAAGAAGATGCTAGGGGGAAAACTGTATACAAGTAGGTCAAAGAGATGGGATGGGAATTTTAATTCACAACTTTGAAAACTGCTGTTTAGGCTTACCACATTTTTCCCTAGGAGACTCTCAATTTTAACAAATGTTCTGGAAGCAGTTGGGAAATACCTATTAAGAGTCCAAAAGGTGTTGATTTTCTTCGACCTAATTAAATTCACTTTTTAAAACCTCTCAAAAGCAATATTAGAAGTATAAAGATTTTGGTATGAGGTTATTAATTGTAGCATTTCTTGTAATAGAATGAATAAAAAGAATAATTGTAAAAAATTAGTAAACAAAAGAGGATATTTTAGATAAAGTATGGGAATATACAAAGGATTGAATATTATGCTGCCATTTAAACACATGGCTAGAAAACTAGGAATTTAAAATAGACATAGAGATGTGTGTATAAAGATATATTTATATGTGTGGGAGTGTGTGTGATAGTACATATACATGTTTAATTAAAATACACACTATTTAACAATGTAATTTTTATAGAGAAGTTGTATGTGTGGACATTATTTTACATGAAAATAAGACTAATAAAACATACATCAAAATGCTAATAATTGTATCTCAGGTGATAATGTTCTGGGTGACTAAAGCTTCATGTATTTCTACACTTTCAAATTATTTACATAGATCCAATCTTTCTTATAATGAAAAAGTAAAATTGTTTTTAAAAACATTGCCTGTGTACAGCATTTGTATCTCCAAACTCCATTGCCAGCTTCCATCAGTGAGGTCTGGTCTCAGTGCAGTTCAGTGAAAGAGCAGGGATACTAAAGCTACTTTCAAAGTCACCCTTTCAGCGACATTCCTTGGGGCTTATCCAGGTGATGAACACCTTTGGCCAAAGCTTATGTTCAGCAACATCCTCACAAAGCCAAATGCTCCTGTTCTGTTTTTCTATGTGTATGAAGCAGGGGTTCTGTGTGTCACCCCAAGGTGTGTCCCCACATTGTTCATCCACGTACCAAGTTTGGGTTTTTTAATGAGCTCAGGTATGTTTTAATAACCTTGGAAGTGGGAACTCTTTTGCTCCATTCCCCTACCCAGCCAGTCACTGTGTATCTTGGCAGAGGCACGCTTCTTTCTGAGGAAAAAGAAATATTTCCATTCTTTAATAAGTCATTCCAAGTTCCCTGTGATGTTATAAATAATCCGGCAAACATCCGGCTTTATTCTGCTTAATTCGATATGGCAGATTTCAAACGTCGAGAAGTTCACTCTCCACATAAGCCAGGCAACTGGATTCTGACCAATCCCCTCCTTCCTGGTGCGATGAACTTGATCATCAGGCTCACTCCAGAAGGCAGCTGAGGGCCTGCCAGGCCTTCCGGGCGCTGAGGGAGAGAGGAGCCTGAGCTGGCTGTGCCTGCTGTGAGTGTGAGGTCAGCCTTTCCTGGGTTTTCTCTGGGGGGCAGACAACCAGCCTGACAAGCTGAGCTAATATACCTGCCATTCAAGGGCGGGAAGAAGGAGACTAGAAAAACAAGGTTGACATGAATGAGTGAGTAATTGGAAGAAGAAGAATTCAATATCAATTCAGGGTAAACATTTCTGTAGAAGAGACATATTTTAGTCTCTCTATAACACTTTGTGTCAAATGTCCTCTCCCGACCAGGTTCAAGGTCTGATTTACGCTTTGGAAGTCGGCAGAGAACGAAATCCTGCGCGAACAAATTAAGGTCACCTGACAACAGTGATGAAAGAGAAAATGACCATAAATTCAGATGCTTGGCCGAGGTTTTAAAATCTGCTGAAAGAGCTAAAAGGGCATTTTGCCAATTAGTCTGATTTTTCATAGGATGTTTTTTGTTGTTTTTATTCCTTTGCCCTGTATTTACAAATCAAACATACACTAATGAGATAGCTCAAGTGTGGTTTGCATGGATTCAGAAAAGTTATTTATTTAAAGAGAAAAAATAATGATTGAACTTGATTTAATGAGTTTGAATATGAAGCAAATGCTTTTAATAATACATTTGTTTAAAGTACACTGTTCGTAGCTCATCAGGTTTTATTATTTAGATTTGTATTTTACCCAAATCTGACATCCTTTCTTTCCCAGTTTCTTATTATTTTTAAAACTGTGCACGTTCCAATTAAAATCATTTTAGGAAGTTTTTTTTCTAGAAATTAATGTATTGAGCTGATTAGGACTGCCTGAAACCAAATGTGAGATGAGAGATCAGGTTTTTAAATTCAGCCAATGTTTAGATTGTATGTGTTTGCAATTTTCTTAAAAGCAAATAAATAAGTAAAAAGACAGAGAGAGAGAGAGGGAGAGAAAGAAGAAGAAGAAGAAGAAGAAGAAGAAGAAGAAGAAGAAGAAGAAGAAGAAGAAGAAGAAGAAGAAGGAGAAAGAGAAGAAGAAGAAGATTCATAGCGTGTAAAAATACAAAAGAACTTTCCAGTCCTTACTTGCATATTTACTTTGCTTACTGAATGCTGCTTTTGCTTTGATAAATAGGCTGTAAGTATTGTGTGAGGATCCTGCTCATGGCGGAGACAAGCACATGGAGGGGATGCACAGAAATATTGAAAAGCAGAACACTGTCTTAGGATTAAGGGCCCTAGCCTTGTTCTCACATAGCTCCTTTATCCATGGTTCCCTTTTTTCACAAAGTGATGTGAGTCCTAATTTTTAAAATAACTTGCCAGGCAGTAGCAATACCACCATCTCACTGCCAGTTGCATTTCAAACAGTCTTCTATCAGGCAGCTGTCATGACTTCATCTTGCTTTTCTCTCCTACATGGTTGTTTCTCCTTCATGCTCTCTTGGTGTGGGTCCTTTGGATGGTCAAAGAGTGTATTAGGTACCTAGGGCTGCTGTAGCAAAATGCCACCAACAACCAAAATGTATTGTCTCACAGTTCGGGAGGCTACAAGTCTGATATCACAGTGTCAGCAGGGCCATGCTCCATCTGAAAGCTCTGGAGAATTACCATT
The DNA here is from genome assembly GCF_000147115.1 of Myotis lucifugus. NCBI lineage: Eukaryota > Metazoa > Chordata > Mammalia > Chiroptera > Vespertilionidae > Myotis > Myotis lucifugus. The sequence goes on along the minus strand of NW_005871082.1, from coordinate 5,655,943 downwards.
TGCATCCTTCCTAGATACTGGTGGTTTATTGGCAATCTTGGTATTCCTTGTCTTGTAGCTGTATAACTCCGGTCCTGCATTCCTTATCACATATCATTCTCCCTGTGTGTCTCTGTCTTCACATGGTGGTCTACTTTGGTCTACTTATAAGGACACAAGTCATATGGGAATAAGGGACCACTGGGAGTTCTACCACTCGCTATTATGTGCACTGACCACCAGGGGGCAGTGTGTAAAGAAGGAAGGCCTGCTGCCAGCAGCAGGATGGGGATGTTGAGGAGGGGGGGAGGAAGGCCCTGATCGACCCTGATCACTGACCAGGCCTAGGGACCCTACCCATGCACAGATTTCGTGCAACAGGCCTCTAGTAGATTTACTAACTACACATTGATAAATTATCTTTATGAAAGTTTTAAGCAACAGTGATTTTTGGTCATAACTCTATGAGGTTATTAGAAATATTGAACACATCCTATAGATTTATCCTTGAGATTTCTTTTTGTGCAAGTATTCTCTAACTTAAAATTTCTGAAACTCTAGGGACACAGGAAAAATGTCATATCATATAATGCTCTCAGGTTTGGAATCAACTCAGAGGCCCTTGTTTAAAAAGGTCAGTAGGGGTCCGACAGGCTTGGCTCAGCTATTGAGCGTAGACTTATAAACCAGGAGGTCATAGTTCAATTCCTGGTCAGGGCACATGCCCAGGTTTCAGGCTTGATCCCCCATGGGAGGGTATGCAGAATGCATCCAATCAATGATTCTCTCTCATCATTGATGTTTTTATCTCTCTCCCTCTCCCTTCCTCTATGAAATCAATATTTTTTTTTAAAAAAAGGTCAGAACTCTTACACATATCTAACTGCTGTGTTCAAATAGAGACATTGTTGGCCTAAACAGATTGAATATCAGATAAAGGCAAATACAGGGTGGGGCAAAAGTAGGCTTACAGTTGGAAATATAATACTCAATAAAGAATAATAAAGAATAAACTCTGTGTTTTGTGTACTCACAACTGTAAATGTACTTTTGCCCCACCCTGTATATTAAAGATGTCAGGGTACTTCTCTGGAACAAGAGAGCCCATTAGGCATTTTTGTTGCTTAAGAAGGCAAAGAGTAGAATATAATTTATACTACAAAATGTTACATTTCTAAATTTCTGGGATTTATTTTTTTCCTAATTTTTTTGTAGGTAATCCACTGAGATAGTAGTAGATTGTTATTAGTCTAATCATGAGATCATTTACTTAAAATGTCCAAGTCCTCAGCTAATTCTATTATGATTCTCTAAGCAGTTTTATATATATATATATATATATATATAGATAGATAGATAGACATATATATAGATATATATATTTAATTTTTTATTTAAAAATTTTTTTTTTTCATTTCAGAGAGGAAGGGAGAGGGAGAGAGAGATAGAAACATTAATGATGAGAGAATCATTGATCGGCTGCTTCCTGAAACCTCCCTACTGGGGATTGAGCCAGCAACCAGAGCATGTGCCCTGTCAGGGAATTGAACCATGACTTCCTGGTTTGTAGGTCGATGTTCAACCACTGAGGCACACCAGCTGGGCCAGGAAACTGCACTTTTCAGTGTACCTGGGAAAAGAAGTCTGGAGAGGTCAGTGTGGACTGGTTTTGAAGTGGTTGTTTTTCTCCTTTCATAGCTTTACATTTCCCCCATTAAGTTTAGGTAGAAGCATCTTTAAAGGAATAAAAAAATCCCTTTGTCTGCCCCTGCTTCTCTGCTTGGCTTGGAGCTGATTCCTACCTGCTTCACGTTACTGAATTCTATACCTGACCTTTTCATTCCAGTGTAGTATTTGGGGGAACAAAACAATTCACTTCCGTATCTGAGCTCCCCCCTTCTAGTTTATTCTTACATACTGCAGGTGGCCAAATCAGTTTGATGCCAATAAGCACTTACCTAGAACGAGCAGGAAGTAGGAACCGGAGTCCAGAATTCTCCATAAAACCCAGCCCCCTCTCAGTGATGGCGAACCTATGACATGCGTGTCAGAGGTGACACACGAACTCATTTTTTTTGGTTAATTTTTCTTTGTTAAATGGCATTTAAATATATAAAATAAATATCAAAAATATAAGTCTTTGTTTTACTATGGTTGCAAATATCAAAAAATTTCTATATGTGACACGGCACCAGAGTTAAGTTACGGTTTTTCAAAATGCTGACACGCCGAGCTCAAAAGGTTCGCCATCACTGCGAGTCTATGTCCAGAGGAGCCACATTCCTGTGCACAAATCAGGTAGGTGGCAGACACAGGCTGGACAGAGTCACAAGCTTCATGTCCAGATCCATGAACAATTAAGAAATATAAATGCAAAAAACACAGTGTTTTATTTTCTCAACAGCCAGACCTAATTATTACCAGCAGGTACCATAGCCAAAAGCTTTGATCTATGGCCTGTAAGTTAAAGGCATGAGTCTCTCATTGTTTTCTTCATTTTGATTTGAATACTGCCCAAGTAGATCACGCCAGCTCCTCCTCATACCTTCTTTCTCACTTGATAAGCTTTGATTCGCCTGTGAAAGACATTTTTATAAAAGCCAGGGAGCAAACAGTGGCCATAAAAAGCCTGCATGAGGGAGTGTGGTCCCATTGTTAGCCAACCAGCAAAGGCCTCGGGCTCACAGCAGGTGCTGCTGCTTGGCAGCTCCTGTCCCTACTCTTTTCCTGTCCAACCATTGTGCTCCCAAGCCTGGCAGGGTCAGAACAGCTGAATGCATTTTTTTCATAATCGCTTGACAGTGTTTTCTTAAAACGTCCAAGTTTTACAAACAAGGTGATGCCCCAAGAGATTTGTCCTGACAACTCAAATGTTGATGCATGTCGTGCCTGAAGGGGTCAGAGAAAAGCAGACAAAATAAAGCGAAGAGACATCATGCAAAGGAACTCACGCATGCTCACATGTATCTATGGGCCTCTTTGCATCTAGATAAGCCACACTGATTTTCTCTTTGATTTTTTCTTTGGCCATTTATGTGATGCACAGGGAAATATCAAGCAAAATAAGACTTGGAAAAAATGCAGGGCTAACATATATCAGCCTTCCAGTTTTTACTAGCAAAATCTTAAAGGAGAGTATGCTAGTGTTTTTTGCATTTATTTCAGAAAATGCTAGCAATCTCACATTTTTATAATGATCAGATTTCCTCTGTACCTCATAGTTTAATAGTAAAATGTATAGCCATTGGCAAATATGTTGGTATTATTGACATTCCTGGGAAGGTATTTATAAGGACATAGGGTATATATCAGTGTCTTCCAATCTTGTTTTCTAGAAAAGCAATTCTGTGAGATGTTGGTAGGTCCTCTCTTAGAAGAGGACTCATTATAAATTATTTGGCAATGTGACAACTGGGTTTAGAAGTTCCTTTCCTGCAAGTTTTCGCAAATCTTTAAAGTAGAAAGTGTAGTGAGGTCTCAAGGAGCTGGATTCTCCGGAGCATAGATTGGAAAGCATTTTTGGAAGCACTTCTCATCTTCAAAGACTCTCACATTTTTAGCTCCAGCTCTGACCTCTGAGCAAAACTCCAGTGTATATAGTCTATTGCTCATTAGACATCTCTCAACAGGGGACCAGGGTCTTGTTCAGCACCTCCTTCAGTGCATAACACAGTGGCTGGCACACTGTTTATAGATATATTTTGAATGGTTTCTGAAATCTCTGGAGGCATGAAAATAAGTGTTGGTCTCTTTCATCTTCTTATTTAAAGCTGAATCTGAAAATCCATAACTTAGTACAATCAAGTGATTAATTAGATGAGAAAAAAATTAATGAACATACAGATGTACTATTTTATTGATCGAGAAATAAAAGCTGAACATTGTAATGGACTTACTGCATGTAGATCTCAGATGGGGCCAATTGTTTTAGTTCATTGGATCACTAACATGCATCAAAACCAAATTTATGACAGTAATTTGTAAATATGCCTTAAATGATCATTAAAGGGTCCCCACCTCTAAAATACCATGCTATTGTTTTTTTTTCTATTGAGGAATCAAATTAACTAGAATGGTTGGGAAAGCTTTGCTACATAACATTTTGAGTCCTTCACTTGGCAGGCTGTAGTTCATCTAAATGTATCAAGATGTAATTTGTGGAACATTAATTAGAGTCAGGGCTCCTTCTTGAGGTTGGGTAGACAGGGAAGCAGGTTTTTTCTTGCTAGATATATCTCAATTTCTATATACATGTTTAACACTAGTCTCCATGGAGACTGCAAAAGAAGTGTAAATGAGGTGATATAAGTGGTAGCGTGTTTCTTAATTCATATTCAATGATAAATATGAGGAAGTATCTGAAGGACTACTTGATTTGGGAGCAAGTTTTTCTTTTTTCTTTTCCAGAGAACATAAATAATACCACTGGGTGAAAGTGTCAATAATATAGATTTCAAGTCAGAACAAGAAGTTTAGAGCAACCACAGCTATTCACAAATGCAGGAGTATTTCAATAAAATGATGGGGAAAAAATGTTCCATTAAAGCAGTAGGATTCCAATGACTAAATTTCATAAAGAAGATGACTGTCCACTGAGAATTTTGCATTAGATAAGGAGATGTAGAAGGTGATATGCCTACGATATTTCTGCAGGTTCTCTTGCTAACAAGATGCTTATGACACTTAAATTGGTCTCTCATCCCAGCAGTGTGATACAATATTGCTTATAAGTAGCCAATACGGTGATCATCTCAGGAAGTATTTGGTGATCACACTCTGTTTCAACATCAGGTTTTTCATTCAAAAATAGAATGAAAAAGGAAGAGAGAGGGAGGGAGGGGGAGGAAGAGAGCGGGGAAGAGAAAAAGGGAGAGAGAAAAGGATGAAGGGAGAGAGTGAGGGAAAAATTCTAAACACAACAGAGGTAAAAGAGGGGATAAAATGGTAATATAAAAAAGTAATTGAAATGTCATTCATAATATGTGAAATTTTGGGGAAAAATGTCCATACTATTTTAGGCTGTTTGTAATCGGAGCACCTGCCACCTCTCTGACCATATTTTCTTCTCATTTCTCCCTTTCTCCTTCCTTAGCTCCGACTACACAAGCTTCTTTGCTGTGGTTTCAATATTCCATCACTCTTCATTCCTGGGGCTTTTGTTCCAAGGACAATAATGAAGGGGAGAGGGTGTCTTTTAATTTAGGCTCTAAGCAATATACTTAGTTGCATGTGCTTTAGAGAAGCCAAGTAGTGTGCAGTATGTGTACACATAGCATCCTAGGCAATGGAATAAAGTTTTGTTTGATTTAGGGCTCTGGAAGGAACACAATTGACAAATCAGAGGCAAGGAAGCTTTGAGAGGAGGCACATGAATGGTTATATGGGAGTCAGCACAGTGTATGCAGATCTTTGGGGCTTGTATTAATAACCTTCAAAGCTTGTCCAAGCAGAAGTATACTCAAAATCCAGTTAGACAGGATGACAACAAGAAAGGTAAATCAGCCCCCCTCCTTGGTATCACAAAGTCTAGCAATTGGGGCCGGAACTGAAATGGCTATGATGAGAAGGATAAACATGCATCAGCTGAAAACATGGCTTCCTGTCATTGAGTCTAGTGAAGGCACGAACTAGCAGTGCTGAATTCCTAGCCTGCTTCCAGTGGAAGCCAAAGCTGTGCGCGGGCTAAGAGTGTATTACATGGAGTTTAATCACCCAGGTAAATGGCAGGTTGATTACATTGCACATTTTCTATCCAATAATTCGTCAGTGCTAGAACTGACAAGATCTTGATCAGATGTTTGTCAGAATTAATACCTACCTGGATGTCAGTACCACTGTCTGTTTCCTTGTAAATTACTGATTTTTTTAGAATTGGATTCTGCACATCTCTTTCTCAGACCATGTGACCATTTTATAGTAACAAAGACATGAAAAAAATGCACTTTACTATTGGATCCATTGCTCCTACTAGATACCGTATCATCCAGAGCTGCAAGCTCACTAGAATGATGGAATAAAGATCAGAAGACACATTGCCTGCTCCAGGACAAGTGCCTGCTTAATTGAAACAATACCAGTGATGTGCTGATAAAAGTTGAACAATTGGCTTCCCAATGAATGAATGACTTAAATAAATAAATAAGTAAATAAATAGGCATCGATTTGTACATTCGCCAATTTGCATGTGTGAGTATTTCCACCATGGCTGATTTCAAGCCAATGAAATTATGTCTCTGAAACTCAGCAGTTGGGGAAAAGATTTTGCGAACTGAGCAGAGATGTACAAGTTTGCTTTTCATAATTCTGTATACTCTGGCTCCAGAAAAACCCCAAGCCCTTCCCTCTGTCGTGTGGGGCATGCACTAATCAGTCTGATATATGTCCCTGCTTCAGCAATAGCTGGAATACACAAGTCCAAAAATCAGGAGTTTGAAGTAGGATTGGACAGTCTCACCAGCACCCTCAGTGTTTCATTTTTAGAATGTGTGCTGTTGATCCCTATGGTCTTAGAACGAACTGAATTTGAAAACCTGGTTCCCATAGAGAAAATATTCCCAAGAAGTTACATAGGAAGGATTCAACTGAATTTGTAGGTAAGAACACCATTTGGTGATTTTTTTTTTAACAGAGAGGAAGGGAGAGGGATAGAAAGTTAGAAACATCGATGAGAAAGAAACATCTATCATCTGCCTCCTGCACACCCCGTCCTGGGGATGTGCCCGCAACCAAGGTACATGCCCTTGACTGGAATCGAACCTGGGACCCTTCAGTCCGCAGGCCAATGCTCTATCCGCTGAGCCAAACCGGTCAGGGCACATTTGGTGATTTTAATCTCCTCATGTCAATACAGTGACAGGAACACAGAAGGATGATCCCTGAGGAAATCTGGAACTCCTGAGATTCACGATGCATCTCTTGTTGCTTCAGGTCCCTAGAATAATAAGCAATCAGTTGCAATAACCACAGGCTGACAAAGAGCAAAGCAACTGAGGACTTGTAATAGTTGATGAAGTAATGATGCAGATCTGGGGTGGGGTAGATGGGGGCTGCTGGAGGAGTGAAAGGGCGACTACCAACTATGGCTTCAAGCCACTTATAGCTACAGTAAGAGCTTCTTCCATTAATCCTGCTCTATTAATTATTTTGTGGTGTACACAGCCAGTTATCACTTTAAAGGCTCTGTGAAGACTGGACTTAATGGAGGACAAAGATGGATTCAAGTGGTGTAAGGGATAGACTCTGTTGGACACATCTCTGCCCTATTTATGTCTTCTTAGCCCACCTTTTATTCTTGCAATTGCTACCGCAACCAGCCAAAGACGTACATTTTACATTACATTCTTTTGGAATGAAGTAATGTTATTTATTTACTAAATATCTGTGTATTTTTATTTGGGAAAAACATCAACACGATGAGTTGGGAAAAAGTAAAACTTCCTCTACATCATCTCACCTGCATAATCTTCCTTAATAAGCTCTTTCCACCGTGTCTCAGCTCTGTTCAAAGTTCCTTGGATGAACACACAGCTAATTCAAAAATTAAAATATCAAAATTGATTTTTGGAAAGCTCTTTCTATAAAGATTTCTTTTTGTTACTGTTGATTACACTTATGATAAATGTACAATTTATTTGTTAATTGTTACCATC